>NW_012130095.1:3849286-3859207 GCF_000143395.1 Atta cephalotes
TTTAAAGTTTTAGGTTTAAAAAGTTAAAGTAAATTTTAGTTTTAACTACTTACTTGTATTCTAGTAATTACTTTACTTACTTAGTATATACGCTCTCTTCTCTCTCTCTCTCTCTCTCTCTCTCTATATATATATATATATATATATATATATAAAACTGAGCTAGACAAAATAGGAAATTTTCTTTTCGCTTTATGAACTTATCTCGTAATTAAAAAAAATTTTGTAAAAATTTTTTTACTTTCTAATGTAAAAGCTTAAAGTCTTCCATACAAATTTCTTATACAAATTTAAAAACATTCCTAAGATTTTTAGTTACTAGTTATTATGGATTAAATAAAAGTCGAATTGACTTTTATTACTCGTAACTCTATTACAAATTGTTATATCACAATTAAAGACAGATCAACACTGAAACTTTGCTCTATCTAATGGTACAATTGCCAATTTTTTTAAAAAGACATAAATAGACATGATATAAATAAAGTAGCGCTATAAACTTTTATTCCGAACCAATATTATCACAGCAGCTCATATAGAAACGTCACTTCTCGAAAATTCTATTGCCATCTCCGGCGAGAGTTCCTTCGGTTAAGAAATTTAAGTCGAGTTAATCTCGGTCGAGGGATGACATCCGCTCGAGAGACATCACCGCGAAGGTCGTATCGCGGGCGTCAACGACGACACTCAGATGTCTCGTCGGTCAAGTCGCAATTAAATCGACGGGGCGCGTTTCCAGCACGGCTACAGCAGGGGAGAATCGCCGAGATGGATTTTGGAGAGGAGACAGCGACGCGACGACGGGAGCACGGTGGCGCCCGCGGGGTTTGCAAATAAGGTTAGTTAGCGGCAACGCGTGTATAATTGGGACGCCGACGCCGTCAACAACGAGGCCTTGCACATCCCACGGCCAAGTTATAATGAACAGGGGCTCAAGCCGAGACCTCGCGCGGGACGAGGTACAGTCTACACCTTCTAGGCGCTTAGTAGACGTGCATTGGAGACAGAGATAGATAGATAGATAGAGAGAGAGAGAGAGAGAAAATGAGCTTAGCTGCGCTGTTCACGCTTGCGTGCACATCCGTCGCGACGGCCACCGCCGGAACAGTCGGAGGCGTCTTCCACTTCTGCGTCGCGGAGAGCACCCGCGCTTAATCGACGAACTTTATCGAAGTTCGCGAACTTCAACAGCCGCCGACACCGCTACGAGTGGTTTTCAGGTGGTTGTCGAGCAACAAGGAGAAGACACCGAAAAACGCCACGACATTAGCAGCGAAGAGAGAGAGAGAAAAGACGTCCGTTTACGCACGCACGCTTGTTCGCGTCTTCCTATAAGTATACGTAATGCTAGTGATTACGGAATAAAATGGCTAGCATTACATTGTCGCCGAGTACGCACTCGCTCGTGACCAGAATTATAATCCGCCTTGGTTTCTTCTCGCTGAAGAGAGACGGACTTCCGATTATGCACGGACATAACGGCGCCGGGATCTACGAGACCGATAACAGCTGTCGCGATTTAGACAAACGGCCGACTATTCCCAGGAATCGAAGACCATTGTCCGGATAACGGATATTTGCCCTTGTCTACGTTATATTTGCGTAAAAGTATCCAGTATATCTTTATTAAAATATTTTAAGGAATTGAAGGATTTTTTTACAAAAAAATACCAGACATCTAAAAATTTGAATTTCAGGAAGAGACTTCTCATAAAGAAACCTTATCTTTAACTGTTTATTATATAAATATAGTATTTTTCTTCATGTAATAGATATAAGAAAGTTTGAATAATATTTTTAAAAATAATATCTTTAAAAAAATGAAAAACAGATTATATATATATGTGCCACAATCAAAAGTCGCTCATCAATACATTTTTTTGGATATAAAAACAGTACGATTATTGTAACCGTAAGATTGGTTGTATGACCGTAAAGATATGTTCTTCTTACGGTTATCATAACTAAATGTATTGATGAGGAAAATTATCATTATTTTCGGTTGTGACAATCATTTTTTCTGTGCATGCTTAGTCTTGCAAAAATTGTATACATGATAAAAACTACATAATTTTATCAAGGCGGAAAATTTGCTATCATAGAGAAAACGTATATTTAATTCCTTCATAATTAAAAGTAAGATATTGAAATTTAAAACAATTATTTTATAAGAAATAAATGCATTTATAACTTCTAATCGAAATTTCAAGATAACGCTAACTTTCTTTACCAAAAATGTCAACTATTATCAGAAAAATCATTTTGGACATTAAACTTAAAATTATCTTGAAAACCTGATATTGAAATGTTTTGATTTGTATCACCGTTTCCAACATATAAAAACCTAAGAAATACCTAATCTGGTCCAAAGTAATTTTTTACTGTAAACTAGTATTATTTATTTAATATATCATCTTCATGCTTGAGATTGTTAAGTGTGGTCGATGAACTTATAAAAGTCACACTCATTGTATATTTACACAATCATATGTGATGTAACCAACTTCGTTTTTTGTATAGACGTTCAAAGAAGTCTTCAGCTTTAGCAGATTGCTGAGAAGTTTTCTTCTAAGAGCGAAGGCTCACCTCGAGAATGGAGTCTGCTTTATTTCACGGGCGTCTCCCGCAACGGATGTGGCGGCTGGGCCGACAAGGGGGGGGCCGCCCTCTCGAGACTGGATTGACACTTTAATGAACGAAAAAGACCTTCGGTCTGTATCGATTGTCGCGAGAGGGAAAGTGACGAAGAAAAAGAGCCGAAAGCGCGTGAAGGAAATCGAGCGCCCCAAGAGGCGATAATGTCTAGTGCCGTGGCGCGTAATTGCCTTCGTTTCGAGTCGGCCTCTATATCGTAGGGCTAGAACGGAGAGCAAAGAGCCTTCGAGCAAAATGGTATCCGTGATAACTCTACAGAGGCTGTCTTATTACTCGAGAGATCGCTTTTACGGAGGACTCACGACATTGGAGCGGATCGCCGCGCCACGCCGCCCCGTCGCGTCGGCCTCACGCGAAAGTCGACGGCGCGACTTAATTCGCGGGATTTATTTATGTCGTATACGTCGTCGGATTTTACAACACCGAGAAGTAGAGAAGTAAGCATGAACTACGGCGCTGGACGGATTAAAGGATCACCCGCTGCCACTGCATCCGAGACGCGAAACTTTATTCTCACACAAGCTGCTTAACGTAGAGAGAACAGGCGCTTGACAGTAAATATATCAATGGTATTACGGAATAAATACAGCTTTCGTCGACAGAAATAAAAGTGCAGTTAAAAAAACATTTTCATTCCATAATCTTGATATGGCACTATTTTCTCATGCGGTATTCTCTGAAGGAAATAATGACGGTATTACCGTAATATTTGCACGAAACTGCAGTGTAAATACAAGAGTACAAGTTTCAAACTTCTTACAACTCCTACCTAAACCAAGCTCAAAGTTTGCTAACGATACAGAAGCGATGCATAGGTATACAGTTGCGTTACTCAAGGGAACATTTATAACGTGTAGAACTTCAATAATATCAGTCTATAGATTTAAACGTATGAATTAATATTCATAACAACAATCTACCATGAATCAGCATCAATTCTTGTCCCTCTTATTTTCAAAGATCAGAAATTATTTCAAGTCATTCGGTGTGAAAACTTTATACGGTTAAAAATTTATAATATCAAATTCATATCACCGAATTTGAATTATTTTTAATTTATTATTTCTATAAGTCGTAACTCCTACTCAACGTCGTTAATTTAACTAAAACAATGGAGTTAAATTTAACTTAAGAAAATATATTAAATTTGATTCAAATTTAGTTTATTAAGTGCATATGTTAATATGAATGTTGTATACTTTGAAATTATAGCCACAGAAATAGATTAATTAACACACACATTTTGCCATACATTAAAGTTAAAAATAACAAAATATTATTTAACTCAAGAAATTGAGTTGTCATTGCTCCTTTGATATCTAATATTGTATGCGCATAAGTTATTCGTGTAATAAAATTACTTAGACTTAAATTATTAAATTATTATTGCGTATGAGGGCGAGAGTCGATTTGAAGCGAAATCGCACAATTTTTGTAGACGCTCGAATAAAACCGTTCCATTTTCGCTACGAAGCAGTCAGTTTGTTTCTTCTCGTTCGAATCGCCGACGCGCACGAATGCGATGTTCACGATTGGTCGTTGAGCTTAAGGCTTAGCTTTTAAGCTTCCTTACGTACAACGGCCTTAACACGTCGCGCCGCGTTCGCCCGGGATCCTCTTCTGTAGATGCGCACTCGTGAGTCGAGTGAGCGTCTCTCTCGAGAGGATTGTGGCTTTTCTCGTCATCTTCCATCTTGCTTCCTCCAAGGCCCTTTGCCTTGCACTCGAGGCCGGTGGTACCGACTGCACCGAGAGGATGTAGAGAAGAGGGTGTGGACGAATGCGCAAAGTGAGCGAGCGAATCACTTTATATATATATATATATATATATATCCTTCCTGCATCTCTCGTCCTTCGATAGCGCCGCTACCGCTATTACCCTGTTTACCGGCTTGCGAAGCAACTTGAAACGAATCTGTGACTCGTAGCATCGAACTCTTTGCGGATTTCAAGCTGCTTCACAAGCGAATGACTGAATGCCGACCGATGAAGATTTCAGACATCAGCTCAATGAACATCTTCACTGAAGCTTCTCGAGAGCATGGAAAGAATTCGGTTCTGTGAAGAATTACTTTAGAATTTGCGGTTAGAATTTTATGTTCTAATAAATAAAGAAAAGCCGAGAAATATAATAAAAGGTGTTGCCGCATATAGAATTGCATGTTTACTTATTGTTGAAAGAGCCATTAAATATTTTCTCGAAATCAACATTTTTCTGTAGATTTATGCAAATATTGTGTGTCAAATAGTTATGTTTCAACGAGCATTTGTAAAACCATTGTAATTGTAAATTATTTTTATTACAAGACAAAAGTAAAAGACAAAATAGATTAAAAATATCTATATATTAAAATACGGGTAAAAGATACAAAGAATAACATAAATAAAAATATAAATTGTAATACAATGTAAAAAATGTAGTACAAAATAAAATAAATATAAAAAATATTTTTAAATATTTATAAGATGTATCTACTTATTTCATATATAATTTATATTATATTACTGATAAACACAGACATATAATGCGTTTTTATTAACACAAGTATTAAGCGAAACAATGTATTGTGTCATATTAATCAATAAATGATTAAGTTTTAATTATTTCGAGAAATTACTGAGCACTCTTCAATAACTTGCAGAACTACCAGTAATAAGCGGATAATACTCGATCGTCGACGTAAAATCCCTCGAAACTCCTTTTAATATCAATTTAAGAAGCTAACGAGGTAACATTATCGGATGACGTTTATCGACGAACATCTCAATGTAAGTCCACGAAAGAACGTCGATGATCATTACAATAGCGAGAGGGACAATATTCGCGACAATTGAATCGATTTGTAGTCGCAGAAGAGCAACGATTGTAGAAAAATCTCTTTTCCAACCAGTCGAGTCAAAAGTACGTAGAATCGAAACAAAAGGACGGCGACGAAGAAAAAGCGAGACGAAACGAAGGCAGTCAGTCTCACGAGTTTCAATCCGATAGGCACTCCGTGAGCGGAAGGGAAACGTCGTCGAAGCGATTTGTAAGCTGATTTTAATGTCGCGTTTACAGAGTCCCATAGGGCGCTTTGGGGAATCCCTTTTGCCCCTCAATTCTTCCCCACTTCTTTCCGCCATCCTCCGCTGTCGATCCGCGTCGCGTCGCGTCGGCGAATTTCTGCCCGGAGGGTCGTTCCTCGCGTTTTCGACGAACGCCCGTTCACGCGTCTCGCGTTTCTCCGCTGCCTGACTGTACCACCCTTTCTTTCTCAACACTCTCGCTCCGTCCGCTTCGTCATCCCCCGTCAGTGTTTTTCGATAATAAATCACGTTTCGGGCTTTTCTCGTTACGCATGACTTCACCTCAGATAAGGTCAACCCCAGGGTCATTAGAGGGTCATTAAGGCGACGCTAATGAATGCAGCGCGAAGGATTGATTCTATTAGCACGCGTATAAGGGCGTCTCCTGTGCTACGGCTACGGCTCGTCCGGATCTTTGCGCTTCCGTCGTTCTCTGCCGGAGCAGAGAAATGAATCTGGGAGCATGAAGATTTGCTTCATAATGAGATAAGATTTTCGAAATCCAAAGCACATTAAAAATCTTATCGCATGTGAATGTAGTCCAAACGTTTTAACAAGTTACGAGTATAGAAATCTCTACAGTTTTGCTAAAACATCTAAAAATTTAGCTAAATACATATCTGAAAGTAATTTTATTGGACTATCAAAATAATTATGTACAAAACATTGATTATATACAATTTTTGTAGCATCACTCATCATGCTTGAATTTTTTTTACATTATTTTGTTTCAATCAAATTATTTTCCGATCAGTGTCTAGCTAAATTTTTAGAAATTCAGTAAAATTGTTCTTGCTGTATATGTAATATTAAAAATCTGTGTTAACAAAACACTTTATTTAAGTGTGCGAGATGCCGATGAGTCATCTGAAATTTACGATCACAATGATTTATCAACATGCTCTTTATGAAGATATACGATCTCGATAGGACAATAAAGAGCGAGGATAAGTGATAATGTCGTATTGACGACACATGGAATGTCAACGACATAAAATGGCTTCGATTCTCGGCTCTCGTTCTAACTCGACGAGTGTTCCCATAACTGTCGTGAGAACGTTTACTTAAGGCGGCTCGTATCACGTGAGTTCCGCCCCGACTTGATCCGCTTCGCAAGCCAGGTCTCGATGGTCTTTAAAGGTCGCCACAGCCGTAAATTCTTATTGACACGCGGGCGTGCAAGCGCGACGACTCGACCCGATTTTTCGCCACTCCATCAGACGCACGCGAGAAAAAGAAAGGGAGAGACTCCCTCGAAACGCGAAGGTTTGGAAAAAATTAGATTGCTCCTGGCTCCGTGCGTTTCCGTCGTTTCGCGAGTCCTTTCCGTCACGGCACCATTGCCGGCTTTCTTCTTGTCTCCGCAGTCACGCGATCTCTTCAGTCTTTTTGTTCCTTTCGAGCAGCGATATTTCTCTCGTCTCACGACTGTTCGTTTACACACCGTGTGTCAAATCAACTGCAAAAGAACATCAGGGTGCGAGGAGGCATTGCGCCGCACCGGCAGAAAATCGTCGCGCGATGAAACGGATGTCGCGGCCAACGCTTTACAGATATTAAAAATCTCATCGCCATTAATCACTCGCGCAGGGCCTCGCTCGGTTCTTTATATATCCGTCGCTTGTCCCGCTTTTGGCGTCTTAATGAACGCGCGATAATTTAATTCGACGAATTCGCGGACGACACCAGTAGGATAAATGTGTTACCTCAATGTCGCTGATTTAAAATTTTGCTACTTTAATTTGACAGTTATTCAATTAAGCTTATCTACAATCTCGGAGCGCCGTGACCTCTTCGCAAGAGGTAGGGTAGCAAAGCGGAGGTTTCTTCGGCGCTGAAAGAAGTTAAATTGGCTCTTCTACGGTCGTCAGTCACTCGGCTTTTTCATCGTTTCATTTGTCCTCTCGCGTCTTTTTTCCATTTTCAACGTCATGAAAGATGAGTCGATGCGATAGAAAATAATTTCAACGATATTGATATCGCTAGTAGAATAATTATTTTTATGATACAAAAAATACGAAGGGAATTGTATTGATATAGCCATTTTACCTCTGTCTGTTTTCCTTTAACGATGAGTTAAACGTTTAACTACTCTCTGATCAATTATTTTAACATCCATTACTCTTCTATTATATATCATTTCTACCAATAATAAACTCCAATATCACTTATTAATTCCATACCATCCTGATTTAATCAAGATGGCTATTTTCCATCTTAATCATGAAATTACGTTTCAATTTATATCCGTAATGGATATTTTATTTCCTTAATGCTTCATGAGTTTCTTAGCATAGTCCTCTCTCCTCCTTTTCCTCTTCGCATCAATGCGTCGATTCCTACGTCTCCCGTTTCATCGGACATTTTTTCGGCTGTCTGCGTTCTCTCGCTCAATGGGCACGTGACTCGCTGGATCATACTTCCGGTCTGTGAGCGGGGGTGCAGCAGCCCCTTTACTCGTATTGCGACATAAAGCCGATATATATGTATATGTATATATATGTATATGTATATAGCACAACGAGCAATGCTGGCTCATCGATTTCCTCGGACTTTCACGAGCGATTCAAGGGTATCGGGATGGCAGGTTGACTTTGCCGCACTCGGGCTGCCCTTGTTGAGGCGTACTTCCTGACTGAGTCATAGATCAACTCAACCCCGAGGGATCAGACATCGAATACTTACTCCCCCGCCCCCCCGCCCCCGGTGTCGCTCGTGTCTCTTGTGCGAACATCCATATAGCACATATCAACCACTCTCATAGTCGTTCTGACTGTCAAATTTTCCATTCTTAAGAGAAAATACTGATTTCCTTAAAGATCAATATCTCTTGAATACAAATGTCTCTTGATTTATGTAGCGATTCAGACCGTTAACTAGACACGATTAAAAATGATTTTTTGGAAAAGATATATTTGTCAGAATTTCTAGTCAGTTGTCTAAATATTTAGATACTTTTGTCTGAATTTCTAGCTAATTGTATAAATACTTCTTGATCTCATCTAAATATTTAGTTACATTTGTCTTAATTTCTAGTAAATATATCTTGTATAGCACTATCATTAACAGATTTTCATATATGCCGTAATTCTCAAAAACGATATGTGACGTGGTATTAAAAATGGTTTACTTGATATTCTCCCTATTGCCCCCTACTGCATCCCGTTCATTTTGCGGGACCCCAGTAAATATTTGCGCGTACCTATACATTTCCTGCCAAATATTTGTAGGCAGCTACGTCGCCGAATGAACTATTCACATCAACCATTTTTCGCGATGAAAGCGCCCGCGTTTTTTAACAACCCCCGCCGATGGCAGTTCACTGATGCATTGTAAACGAATATTTCTCGCGTAAATTTTTGTGTACACTTCAAAACAAATCGCTTTGAAATATTTGATTAAAATCTGCTTATATTGCTAATACTATTAAAGCGATATAACTTTTTTTTTCCATTTGAGTCAATCCATTATTTTCCACAAAAAAATTTAAAAGACAATATAAAAAATAATATTTATTGAGAGAAAGTTTAGTTTTTTTATTGAACTTCATAAAATAGTTTAACGATGTTTTTCCTAGTTGTTTTGACGATATTTTCCTAGTTCGTCCGGTAAAAACGCGCATGTAGCAGTTAAAAAATTATAAATACATAAAAACACATATACATTTATGGCCGTAGGATGAGAGGATAGAAATGCAATAATTACGCACGTACCACGCAAGACGTCATCGCTGAGAAGCAGCGGTAAAGACGTTTTATTGCGAGGTGCCATCCTAATTTTAGCCGTCTATATTTCTGTACATCCGACAACTATCCTCTCGACGGCGGGCGACGGGTAGGCCTGATATGCGGTGGGATACGCCTCCATTCGTCAACGAACGATGATAGTAGACGAGAGTTGCAAACCTACACATGTTCCATATTCGAAGCGGTCTTTCTCTCAGATCTCGACGCGGCGTGTTACGTTGTCAAACACATGGCGTTTAATGCTCGCGGTATTGCTTACGGGTCAGAGGAGCGGAATCCTTTAATCTTCCGGAGCCAAGCCAGCGTTTTTCTGTTCCGGGCGAGTTAATCGTTCCGCTTGCAATCCGCCAATTCGGAGTATCGAACGGTTCTTGGAAAACCACTTGTGCTCGTCGAAAGAGAGAGAGAGAGAGAGAGAGAGAGAGAGAGAGAGAGAGAGAGAGAGAAGAAGAAG
>NW_012130095.1:3861959-3866379 GCF_000143395.1 Atta cephalotes
GAGAGAGAGAGAGAAAGAGAAAATCCCGCGAGTTCCATACACATAGACGAACGAATTGGACTCTGGTTTTGATAGTTTTTTTTACTAATAAAACTTCAAAACTTCACGGAAAGAATTTTATTGAAATATCTAAAAATTTAGCTAGAAATATGGATCGGTAAATAATTTTATTGGAGCAAAATAATTACGTAGGAAAAATCTCATGCATGATGAGCAATGTTGCAAAAAGTTTTGATATTTTAGCAGCCAATTTGAGATAATTATATATATAATTATCTTGATGATCCAATAAAATTATTTTCAGATCTATATTTAGCTAAATTTTTAGATATTTTTAGATACTTCGACAAAACTGTTCTTTCTATGACATATTAATTTTGACATACTAATTTTTTACATATAATGACGAATAAATTACAATCATAACAGATATATCTTTATATTAATTTTTTGACAAAGTTTAACTCTGTAAAGTATATCATGTACCATTAATGATGCTTTTTTAAGATTTTTTCAAATAAAAACATAAGTTATCATTATGAATTTTTTCGACAAAGCTGTAACTCTATGAAATGTCATGTGCCGTAATATTGCTTTTTAGGTTTTTTCAAATGAATAATGTGGAATGACGACGGCGAGTGATAAACGACGTTCTTCGCTCCAAGTTGTCTCACACTTGCCTACTTGGAAAGTCTTTCTCGGAATTCTCTCTAACCGCAGTTATTAATTTCGGACACTCGTGCGTCGCACACGTTTACTCAGGTTTCTTAACAGTATTATCGCGTTGTGACTCAGGCTATTCTCTAGAATATTCTATGTGTCATACTAATTAGAACAGACTGACTGTCTTAGCAGTAGTAGTAGTTACGTCGATTCCTTAAATTTCTTACGACTAACGCAGAAAGTAATCACGGAAACCGTTATGCTGCGAGACCCTACGGCCCTAATATTTCTCTGGCGTGCATAATAAGTCGCGTTTACCTGGGAAAGAGCGGTGGCGCCGGTAGTTCATCGTCAGGTACTAGTATCTTAGTCGCTGAGGACTCGAGGCGACGATCAATTAAGCGCAGCCCGCAAAGTGCTAAGACGTTTATGACCGACATCTTATTATACCGAGCAGATGGGGTGTACTGGCGTGACTGAGTCGGGTCGTCGTCCTCCACGGGCGGCTGCTCGCGATCACAAACGACGAACTGTCGAAGAAGCGGAACCCGTGAAGCCCCAATGGAACGCGACTGTCTCCAGCAGGATATCTTACAAGATTCGGTTAGGCTAATCTCAATGCGAGTTCGTTGCTTTGATAACAATGCTCGAAGGAATTAGTACTTGTTAAGTGTTCGCGATTGAGCCGTCGTCAACCATGACCGCACCCTTGGGAATATGTGAAATATCGAAGATATATCTGACAAGAGGAGGACCAGAAGTGAAAATGTGAAGTCTATAGAGCAGTATAAAAAATTAGGCTTTATTACGAAAAAAGTTGGCAAAATTATAGATCTTAGAAAAAGGAGAAAAAAAGTACAATTGTTCTACAAGACTGACTTTTTTATGGATGATATAAATACAATTTGAATTAATTTGATAAAACGCGTTTTCATTACCATCTTGATAATTATATAGCAGACAGCAACATTGTACTCGCATTAATCTAAACTGTATTTATACAGCTTGTGCATCAAATAAAAGTTAATTAATCTTGAAACATCGTAATATTTAACTTTTTTCTTTTTTTTCCCTAAATTTTATTATCTCACTAAATTAATCACAATTTGATAATATTAAAAAATTATTATACTTATTGTTTATTTTCGAAAGAAATAAGAGATGTCTGAAACTATAGTTTGGAATTCTTATTAAGAGAACGAAGAACTATCTTTTGCAACAAATCGCATTTCAAAATCTCATTTTCATTTTCAGTCTTTCCGTTTGTTAGTTTTTGTTTCGAACAAAAACAATCACAAAAAGAATTTACGTATCAAGGCGATGCGTGTGGAGCAATTTGGTAGAAAAAAAAGTGATAATCGTAAAAAAAACAATACATCTTTGTAGATTAAGGTAGGAGGATCGGTCGGCCTCGCAAAAATTGCTATCTAAATCATAAGATTCCGTGTGGAATACACTAGCGTGTTCGAGCGTGCCGCACGAGGAAGACAATGCGCGGCGTGGGAGAGAGAAACTGGAATCGCCGACCATTTGCGTGGTCCACGAGGCAACTCGCTTATCCGGCGACCGTCGTAAATCAGCTCGGGAATAAATGAAAACTCGGGTCCGCTTCGCGCGCAGGCTCCCTCGCCTTGCCTCTCTCGACGAGCCACGCGCGAGTGCGGCTCGAAACGTACCAAGTTCCGGCGCGATATTAAGCCTCGGATATCGCTCTCGAGAATTCGACGCAGCTTTCTTATTAGATCCGACCGGTGAAACTCGTACGCGCTTCTCGTTAGGCCAGACCGGTACTTCTACGCGCTGGATTAAATCTTTTTGTAAAGCTTAATCAACCGCTGCACTCTCCAGGCTCCAAAACGGTGCTCCAGAATGTCGCCCGGGGCAATCGTTTACGGTCGTTGTCGCCCGGGTGCGGACACCATATGTTTAATATGCAGGCGCAAAGACCTGCGTCAAATAGTTAATTAAAGTTAATGCATGCAGCTCGTCAAGTTATTATCTCTAGGCGCGTCAGCTGGTACATGGTATGACCCGATGCCGAAGGACTTGCTTACTTACTAGATAGTTGCTACTGGTTGTATCAGCAGATGCGCATCTCCTTTTTCTCCCTTTTTTATATGCTGAGTGTTATTGCACGAACTTTCCGGGATGTATAGTTGAAGTTGAATCGGGATGTCGATGGCTGTAAATACTTCAAATCGCGTGCAAATAGCGAGTTCTACTCCAAGTTAAAAAAAATTACTCTCGAATGCACGATTCTTTAATTGAAGAACTTTACATCGATTCGCTCTTAATGGATTCATTAATGTATAGCGCCTCCTTCAAAAGTGAATGATGTTACAATTCGAAAAACATGATTTTCGAATTATTACCATAAGAATGAGTTAGGAAAATATTATCTTATTAAAACTAAATTAACTTAATAAAAAATTTTCATAACTTAAAAAGGATAGTCTAATAAAAAGGATCATCTAAAAAAAAAATTATTAAAATTCTTACTTAAAAAAATATGTTTAAAATAAAAATGATGACAAAAGAATGACATTTGATTAAAGAATATATTCTTTTTATCGATATTATGTTTGATTAAGCAATAATTTTCGGTCAAGTTAAAAAATGGTTTTTCCCTTTTCCGAAAAATTTCTTAGTTGTCACTTTTGAAATAAGAAAGCAATATTATTGAAAATTTCAGTTGCACTAGTAATAATTAGCTCTTTTATTATTATAAGTTATTCTAGGACAGTTAAAAATAGTTAAATATTTTTTCAGATAAAATATTAAATCTTTCGTTTCTTCAAAAAATTGTTAAGAATAGTTATTATTTTTCCGTCCAGAAACGTTTGTCATTTATATCGGCGATTTTATCAAAGCTTAAGAACATTTATACACAAACGTACACATATAGTATTACTAACTGTCACTCGCACACAAGTCTCCTTCAACACGTACGTAAAACCCTGAAGCAATAATTCATTACAGGGATTCAACCTTTCGGCAACGATTGACCCATGGCATCTGCTCGACGAGAACTAGTGAGACGACGAAAGGACACGATTTTTGACGAAAGATGACCCTCAAGGTATCGAGTGGCCTACCCTCGGCCAAAACGATAATCCGCTTTTTCCGTATATAACTTCTTATATGAACTCGATTCCATCATAGACATGCGGCGGTATGTACTACACGCACGTGTGATAAACGTTCTCGAACACAAATGTTGCTCTCGTAATGTCCACTAGGCAGCAAGCCCTTCGAAAGCCCTTCTCTCAACTCTCTCTGGCTACCTCTACACTTCCAACCAGCGGATCTGGTTCTCATCCTACGATACGGTCTACTCCGCAAGTATAATAACGCTATTATCCTAAGTCCGTGGCGTTTCCTTCTTGTCTTCTCATACATGCGTGGTGTTTCTGTTGGAAACGCTCTCGATTGATGGCACTTGGACCCATCGATTCGTTTTGCGAAAATAAATACGGCGCGCGCTTCTCGTCCGTCATGCTCTTGATATTACCGAAGTGAAGAGAAACGAAAGAAAGTTATCTTCGATAACAAAGTACATCATAAGTCTCACTTTTTTTTATCTTTTTTTGACGTAAAGAGAAATAACGATCGTTGCGACTCCACACTTTGATACAAACTCGATCCAGTTATTAAACTAACAAAACAATTTTTTATCACAATCTTCATAAAAAGTCAGATTATTTAAAGATTAAATATATCTATAAATTATTATCTAAATTCTCTCTCTCTCTCTCTC
>NW_012130095.1:3866809-3880866 GCF_000143395.1 Atta cephalotes
ATATATNTATATATATNTATACTCTCTCTCTCTCTCTCTCTCTCTCTCTCTCTCTCTCTCTCATATTCTATTACAATGAGTATATAAATTCCCGTAATTCCATTAGGATCATATTAAAATAGGGTAATATTAACTTCTTCGACAACGTATCGAAGTAAGAAGAGTATGGCAGGCAATCGAGTTAGCTTGCTGGTCATCCGTAATTCGTGCTTGCAGCGACAGAAGCACCATTCCCTATTTTACTATGCGGGCCGACCACTTCGGCACGAGACCGCCGAATTAAATTAAAACTTTCCTACCAGTTGGCTTTTGCTTCGCTGCTCTCCGCATTAAAAGTGGGTACTGAGTTAAGTTGGGATTTTAATCAGATATCCTAGATTCCTCAGTAATGCACAATTCAATTTAAAAAAAACGAATATGGTTTTTCTTTATACTTCATATAAGCTATGTAATTATACGCCAATGTTTTATCCATCGTTACCTATTAATAAAATAACGTAAAATTTTATCGTTAAAACATTTTAAAACATTAATAATATTAATTAACATTAATAATAATAATTTTCATTTTACGATTTGTCGTTTTTCTTATTGCTCTTCAAAAACCGGTCTAAATATTCTGAGAGATGCATAAGCAAGAGACTAAATCACAACAAATAGTCACATTCCATTCTAAATTGCAAACGTCGCCGCGATAGAGAGAAGTAACTAAAAAAACAATTTTTACAGACTTATCAATGTTTTTAAAACATGTTCCAGACTCTGACCGCGTGCGGGTACTCTGTGAAACGAATACCTGGACCGTTATCGAGACACGTCGTGAGATATACACCGTGGTCTATAGGAGTGCTGCAGAAAGAGGCAGCACGAGTCGCTCGATCCTTGATCCTGCTGGTCTCTGGTTAAGCTCAAACGCGATAGCAGCTTATCGATTCGCGGTCCGCTTTGAATTTAGCTGAGTTATCTGACGAGCGTGAGGCATGCATCGGCTACTGAGCGATCAGAGCATCTGTTCGAGTTCCTCAAGTTCTCCAGCAGCGTCCCCCGACTCTGCCAGCCTGTCTGTCTATCTGCGGAGAAGATCTGTATGCACGCACTCGAGCGATGACACACGTACTCGTCATACTTGGAAGGCGGTCGCACAAGTGATGCTCGAATTCCCGATGGGAGATTTCGAATACCGACCTCCGATCCCAGAGATATCATTGCTCTGAATTCTACCAGATATTTTGATATAAATGGCTCATCGGAAAATAACATGCAGCGCTACATTGCACTTAAAATATCTTAATCAGGTCGGCGAAGAAATAGACGATAGGAATTTGGAGAAAATAAGAAATGAAAATAGGATACGTAGAGAGAAAGAATGAAATATTACAATATTAAATTCATAATGTCAAATTATACTCAATTTAAATGATTTTTAATTATTTCTTTAAGTCGCCAACTTTTCTTATTCAACATATCGCTAATTAAAACAATAAAGTTAAACAATTTAACTCAAGAAAATATATTGAATTTGACTGAAATTTAATTTATTAATTAAAAGCAATCGTTAATATGAACGTTATTTATTTTGAAACTAACTACAGAAATGAAATGATTTACATTTTGGCACATATAGTAGTTAAAAATAACAAAATGTTATTTAATTCACGGGATTAGTTACTATTGCTCCTTTGACATCTAACAGGTGCAAATATAATAAAAAGTGGACATTTTTCGTTGCAATAGCAGCATGCTTCTCCTAATGAATTGCTGAGCTCGATATGAATATGCGGGAAATGATTAATGACGCTAAATATATAATTTCATATGAACCCCTATTCGTGTCCATTAGTTAATAACGATTAGGCAGTAAATCTCATTTGCGATCGCACATAGTGGCACCTTCGATATAATCTGGCGTAATCCTACGATTAACGATAGAGAAATATTCCGCGTGTACCATAATCGTTTTATTCGCAGAATATATACATATTATGCTCGCGACCATGAAATTAGAGCCACTAAAGTCACAGAACCCGCTCCTCTCCCGTTCAAAAAAAAAAAAAGATCTTGAATACGCTCCTTTATATACGCGACACCAAGGCAGTCCGTCAAAAACAGCATGGTGCCGTAGATACGTTATCGTAACATGACTTTAACGGTCTCTATAATTCCGTAATGACGCGACGCAAACGTTACAGCACCGTAAAATTTAAGATGACAATCTCGTAACAATCCACGCTTTCCGCAGCTCCGTTTAGCGTTAAATTTTGTTTCAGAACGCATAAAAGGAGATCGTTTCAGTCTGACGTCAACTAAAAAACGGCTTCCTCTACCTACACATTTAAAGTTTAATTCCTTTAAATCAGTTCCAAAAATATCATCATCTCATATTTAAATACATATAGATAAAGCTGAATTATTATTATTCTATGGCTAATAATTTCAATTTTTAATCAATCCCTATTATTGTGCAGCAATTATTTATGAATGAACAAATTTCTAACTGCAACGTTTAAGCTAAAGCATCTTCTGCAATTTTGGTTTTCAACTTTACCTGCTTTCATTGTCCGCTTGGATACTCTCCAACTCTCTGGCGACCTCCGATAAGCGATTGGATAACACTTATCCAATCTACGAGTTATCGTTCGGCTAGCGGCACGAGTTTCTGCGGGTCAGTCGCCAGCGAAAGAAGCGCTTGTAACTCTGTCAGCCATTAGACGTAATAAGCTTCGAGAGTCTTAAATAACATGAGGGCACTGCAGTAGATGACAGTTATGACAGGCACGGCCCATTGTTCTCGGGTACCAGTAATTATTGAAGTTGCGGCAGTAGCATTATAGCGAGACTGGGACATACACAGAGCATATTTCTGCCGCCTCACCTATCCGCGGTATTTCAACTTCAATGACCGAGAGGAGAAGGGTGGAGGAGAATAGGTGAGCACTTCATGCGCCATTTAGGAGGGTAATGAAAAGACCGGCGTCGGATATGACGAGGGAGAGTAATTGCGCGTACCCGAGGACGTTCCCGACGTCTCTCTTCCGTTCTGTCTTCGTCAAGAGAAATGTAGAGAGAGAGAGAGAGAAACTTATGGACAACAATCATCTACTCTAATTTCATCTTTGGAGCATTTGGTATCTTGGATGGGCAGTCGACTTTGTTCTCAGCGTTATTCGTGCAGCATTTGATCGCTCCAACAGTCCTCGTTAGCAGACATTGTGGAATTTCCAGACGCGACATGCGTAAAATATTAGCAAGGACATTAATGATCAGTGATAAAACGCGAGGAAACTTTGCTGCTCCGTTGATTTGATCCACCGCATCGGCGACCGTGATGCGATCTTTAAGAAAGATTTATATCTGCAAATATTTGCGATAATGGTTGGACACATATGGAACAGATATCGTTTTACTTTAGTTTTTTCGAATATTTTTAGATAAGTTATGCATGGCCAATGTCTGCGCATTAAAATCGCATTAAAAAAAAAAATATTTAAATCTAAACAGAGAAATCAGTTTTTCTTTTTTAAAAACTAGCAAGAAAAAACATATAAAGAAAACACATAAAGTATTTAAATAATAACTAGATAAAATATATAAGATTGTAAAAATTTATGCTTTTTATATGTTATCGTTTCTCCGATAACGATCAAAATATGTCACAGCAAGCAGTCGCGTCAGTATGTTTTCCGACCATAAAATCTGATAAATCCAACGAAATCATGGATCATAGAATACGAATCATTTGAGACGAAGTGCAAAGTATCGCAGCATGAATCAAAACACGATTCTTTCTTTGATCGTTACGCGATACTGGCTCAAAGCCGGATTGTTATACTTTCAAATCAGTCTGAGAATACGAAAAATATCCCCTTTCCTCCACTTTCAACATTCTTTTTTTTCTCCTTTCGTATAAAAACGGTTCGGCGGTCAGTCTGTATTTCTGAGCTTCCTTTCGACAGTAGTCTTCCGTTCCCCAGTGCCGGAAAGGAGAAGGAAAGAAAGTGAAAGAAGCGGATACGCGGTGAAAAAGAAAGAAGGAGAACGATCGACGAGGATGAAGCCGGGAGGGAAAGGAGTCTGGTCAATGCTCGCGAAAATTGGCTTCTAAATCTTGCGGCTGGAATGAGAGCCGCACATCCCCGTCGCCCCTCGAATGGCGACCTCAACCCACCACCATCTTCTCACGACCCTTTCCCTTAGGTCCAGCGAGTCGCTGAGGTAGAGGGAATGAGAAACTGCTGCGGTCGGGAATGGTGCGGCGGGATGAGAGGCTGGGGGCGGAATGGAAGGCCATTGTCGACGACGCGGAGGCTTACGGCCCACCCCACGAAAATCCGCGAGGCAACTTTGCGGAACGGACTTCCATAAGTTGCATTCAATGGGACATCGGTATAAAGAGGGTATAAAAAGGGGGTAGAGGAATAGAACGGTAATATTGTCGCAATGGCGAGAGAGGACGTTCCTATTCCCTCTCTGCGTCTGTATCTTATTCGCTGCTCACCGAGACTATCATTTGCTCATTTGGCGCAACGCGCGCAATTATCCACACGATATCCTTTCTCTCCGCCATTTTTTAATATCCACGTGGTTTACTCTTTTTCGCATCGCGGTATCATTTGCATTTCCATTAGCGTTAATTTTAACATGGCACTCGCATTAGCGTCAGCGTTGCGCTTATCTCGCGTAGGTTAGTACAAAAATGAGTTTGCGTAGTAACTCATGCAGTTAGTAATCGATATAATGATAAGTAAAGAGCATTATTAATTCTTGTATTTTTGCGAAGCTATATTAATTATTCAATAAATGAATATACATACTTTTCAAATTTACAACAGAGTAAACATAGTCAATGGCACAACGCAATTATTACAATTTCTTGGAATTCTGTGAGCAGAATTTACATGTAAATAGTTTTTATCTGAAGTTACTGGGAGTCGTCTCAGTTTGACTTCTTCTACGTCGTTTTACACGACAGTGGTACAACAGGATCGTTACTGGTTGATTTACGCTATTATAATTATCAAACCTGTCCATCTCGTGCGAACTGCGCATATTTGTTTCCGTGTCGTTTCGGATCTTAATAGAGAATTATTTTTGTATGTCGGACTTCTTTTGATTAAGAAAAAAACCGAAAAAAACATTAGTTATATATTACGGAACGCTACTAAAATTACATTTAACGAGCTAATGTATATTTATACATATACATATTAATGTAGATTAACTTCATCTCGGTTTATACTATTTTTCTAATTCTTAGTAAAAAAAGAATAAAAAAAGATGAAAAATAAGTTAAATTAAGAGAGAGAGAAAAAAAGAAAGAGCAAGAAAGAGAAAGAGAGAGAGAGAGATTAAAGTTTATCTACAGTACCGTGGTAAAGAAACGGGCATATAAAAAGAAAATATTATGTAGAACAAAATGTACAAACATAAAGAATTTTTATCCAATCATTTTATGGTTTTATAGTTTTAAATTATTTTTGCTTTTAAAGTATCTCTGATTTTGAAATTAAACAATACAGGATAATATTTTCACAATTTTGATAAACAAGCTTGTAATATACAACTTCTTCTACTTTACGAATATTTATAAAAGATCGATTTTGCTAAAGAATCTAACAATTTAGCTAGATACAGATCTAAAAATAACTTTATTGAGCCATCAAAATAATTACATAGGATGATCAAGCATAATGAGTAATATTGCAAAAAGTTTTGACATTCAAGCAACCAGCTTAAGCACATGATTATTTTGACGACCGAACAAAATTATTTTCTGATCTGTAGCTGAATTTTTAAATATTTCAGCACAACTGTTCTTTGAATACGTTTTATAAACGTATAGTATTATATTATAGAACCGAACTAAATCTTAAGCACTAAAGTAGATGTACATTGAGTACAGTTTTACACTTAAATATTCCGAATGCATCAGTGGCGTTATCTTGGACGTTATCACATCAGGAAGCTCTGAATAGGACGGGACGAGCACGCACGTGCGTACCCCACATGCAGCCTAGGGGCAACTAACGCCGCGTGCAAATACTAACAGGCTGCCGGGTGTGGCCTCGACCGTAGAAACGTGATCCCCGTGGCAAACCACTGTTTACGCAGATAGAGAAGTGGCCCTCCCTTCTCGGAGATGAAAGTTGATCGATGTACGTGCAACTAATCTATGTTCAAGACACGGATGTCAAATTCTTCCGGTTATCATCATGGACGGATGGACAACTTCCGTTTCTGACACGTAAGAAATTTACTATGCAAATATTGTAAATGTCGAGAACTAGATATAATGAAGAATAATCCGAAGACATCTAGAGTATTTTCAAGTTTTGCAACATTAATCTAACCATTGGAATATTTATCTTATGCGATTTGAAATAAAAAAGGTAAATCTATACAAGTAATTGTATGATTTTTCGAATGACATGTTTTTTGAGTAAAATATTTTCTGAATGTTATAAAGATTGAAATTTCTCTAACAAATATATTTGCAAACGAATATATTTCGCTGTTTTTATGAAATATATCTTGATAATTATACAGTGCAGTATCAAAATTTATATCACTCTAAGGTGGTCCAGCGAAGTTGTACACGAATAAAAAGGAATGTATGTTTTTCACGGCAGGAAACCGTGTGTTTGTTGTCTTAGGTCTAGTTCGAATGAAACGCGAGCATTTCGATGCCGGCAGTGTTTGGAATTCCTTGATGTGATCCTAAAGAAACATATGAGGCGCCAGCCGTTATGAACGGGTTATGAGAAAACAATAGTTTCCGGATAGAGAAAGCCAAGCACCTGACTTCCAATATTGCAAGTTGGTGTTTTCACACTTCACGCTCATGCACGATTTATTTTCGCGTTTGTATCTAAATTAACTCGGGTAGACTCATCATTCGGAAAGAAACCCGAAGAAACCAATGTCTTGTAATGTCTTGTAATGTCTTGTACCAAATAAGTTATATATTTCAATTCCATATATTATCAAATAATAATAAAAAGTTTCTTTTTTATTAAATACGATATTTTTTCTTATTAACATTCGAAAAATGTAATTTAATTTATTGAATTTATAAAAACAATTAATTATTTAATAATTATTAAATAAAACTTTTGCAACCGTAATGAAAATATACAATGCAAGTAGATACAATAAATGTAATTGTATACTTTCCATCTCATCAATCGTCCGTTACTCGCCTTTTCCTCTGCGGATAATTGATTACCTAATATCATCTTTCACAATGAATGCGTTTGCGTTGCTGAACGTTGACACGAGAACTATGCTCCAGTTATATAACTCAAAGAGATAGTATTACGTATCTCGGAGATCCCATAGAAATCGTCTTCGTAAAGACAGTTGCGCGTTCGATATGCCTATCGAAACCTTTTCCTCTTTGTAGTAACTTTCTCCTTGCAGAAATCTCTCTCAGATTTCTTATATTTTCTCCAATCTCTCTTATCTCCGCATCGTCAGCTTCGCATGATCCTATCGAGAAAAAACTCGAAATGGGAATTCGGACAGGGACAAACTTTTGTCAATCTAACGAAGTCGCTCAGCTAAGCTGATTATTTTCTTTTTTTCTTCGGCGAAACTGCCGCTTGATATATAACGAAATACATCCTGCTTCACCAATAAAATTTGGATGACTCCAATAAATCAGTTACTTCATGACAAATTCTATAATTGATTCATGTCTGTAATTGATTCAAATAAATTCGATTCAATAATGATTTTGTATTTTTTTTGTATTCCAAACATAATTTCAAAGTAATTGTAATTAAATTTTGACAGTATTTAATAATTTTGAAATTTATATTTTAAGTTTCCCTTATCGAGAAGAGAGAGAAAGAGAGAGAGATATTCAATCATAATGTTTGCTGCACAACGTCTCTGTATTAATGAAGATCGGCTCAAAAGTAGAACACAGCCACATGGCTGACTTCGTAAACAAAAAGTAAAAGGGATCAGCACAGCTGTTGAGATAGTGGCATAAAACTGTCGTTTACGTATTACGGAAGGATCTAGCTCGAATTACAACACTCGTTACGAACCACCGGTGTCTCGAGTTCCGGAGTGCACTTTTAATGAGTTCTCTGCCACGGTCAATTAGTTCTGAGCTCGCTGCCCTTGCAAGACTGGAAGATTTGGATCGTTTGAGTGTTAGAGCCTGCTCTAATGCGGCGAGAATTGTAAGATAATCGTTATGACCCTCGTAGCGTTATAGAGAAATGGCAAAATCACATCTGAATGGATATTTAATTTGTGAAAAATTGTCTTGTCTGGCAAACTTGAGACACAATTAGCACTTCACTTTTTTAAATAACAGAAATTAAGAATTCTGTATTAAGAAATATAATATTAATAATTTTGTATTAATAAAGTATTCTGTACAAATAATAAAATAAATAATAAAAGGTGATCTTCTTCTACAACCACATCCAAAAACTTATTCCAGAAAATGTGCTCGTATATGATTAATTGAATAATTAAATATAAAACATATAAAATAAATATTGTATAATTTTTAATTCATATTATGCTTTTATTATATTTAATGTATTGCTTAATATATCAAACAAAGTAGAGTTAATTTTGAAACAAAGTCGAGACTATTATCGCAAATGTTCGAAACAATAGAGGTGTTAAGGTGTCACCGACTTTATCATTTATCAACGCGTTTTTTTACTCAGATGGTAAGAGCGGTGTTGTTCATAAAAGAGAGTGTCAGATAAACGCGAGAACGTGCAAGAAACAATTCGATATTCGTAGTTACGACCGCGCAATAATGCTTTTACGGTAGCAAATAGGCCGATCATGCAGAAGAAAGTAGAACAACGACATAAAAGTTAACGATCCACAAATGTCTGGACGCTGATGAGAAATGCCAGTCTCGGATATGAATAGCTCAGACCTAATGGAGTGCAGGTAACTGATAAGACCGTCCCTTCATTCAAACTGCTTAAACACTATCGCATGAAATTTACTTGTTCCATACGTTAAGACGATACGCAGTTCGACATCCAAGAAATGGGAGCGGCAAGGATAATTTATAGGAATGCATTCTGACGACGATGACGAATCGAATGCGGTAGATTGCGTTCGTTGTCCGCAATTAGGGTAACGAACGACGTCGGCAAGAGACATATGTCAGCCTTAGACGTATATTCTGACAAACGAAAGCGAGAGCGTCGATCGACGTTACGTCGATCTTTATCACCTAACAATGAAATAACGAGAACCATTAGCTTTTTGCTTTATTGCGTTACGAGTTCCTGCGTTACAAGCGTCGCCGACGACACAAGGGATCAAATAACTCTCATTAAGATAAACGGCTTAAACAACGCACAAATCGCAATTCATAGCCGACATGTCGGGCAATGGCCCGAGTCATCCGAGTGACAACATGCTATCGATTTCTTTCGTCAGCGAGTAATCAACAGTTATAATTAAGACTATCGATTAACGTCGCGAACGTCTAATCAAATTCCTAACTTTTCCAGGAAGTGACCCGAGGTCTATTCGCTATGGAGGCTTGCGAAACCGTTACCATTATAGCACGAATGTGCTTTCTCATCTTATTTAATCCGACACTGATCGCCAAGCAATCTATCAAGTGTCAGCTCTCAATATATCTCGTCGACAATCTGCATTTTATTGGTCGCGCTTTTATTTGAAGTCGTCCCATGCGTGTAACGGCACAAAAATGGGAAAAACTTACGAATAAAAAATTAATAACATTAATAACTGTTTTCTTCTACAAAGAAAAATTTTTGTAATTATTCGCATAATTCCTAATATCAAATTTTTTAATGTTGACTTGTTGAAAATATAATGTTGAATAACTTGAAAATTTTTATATGTTATAATTTTTATATATTTTATATATTATAGATATGTAGACAATATATATTTTATAATTAACAGATAATTTATCTCTTTATTTTATTATGATCAGTTCTTTATTTCTTAATATACATATTATAATTTCTTATTGTTCTTTTTTTTCATTTAAAAATATTTTGTGCAAATCATTACATTATCACATTATCTCCATATGAATTTTGAAATTATCTAAAGATATATAGAACTATAATACTCTTCTTGATAACGACTTTCAATCCTTCTTTTCTTTCCGTTGTTGAAACTGCTTCTTTACAAGAGGGCTTACGATACCTCCTCAGACATTGTAGAGACATGTGTGCGTGTGTACGTGTGTGTGTGTGTGTGTGTGTGTGTGTGTGTGTGTGTGTGTGTGTGTGTGTGTGTGTGCAAGTACGAGGGGAGTAACTAACTGTAATGAATTACATAATAATCGTAAATTAACACATTAAATTAACACATTAAATTATAATTTGTTTTTGAAAAATTGTGTTGCTCTACTTGCCGCGCTGACTCGACATGAAATATATAGGAATCTTCTTTTTGTGCATTCATTTAGTAACATTTTTAGTTATATCTCAATCACTTTTCATTTTCCTTAAAATTTTAAGGAAATTGCTTATTTTATTTCAAACTTTTATATATATATTATAAAATGAATGTTAATATTTATTCAGTAGATACGCGATAAGATAAGATGAGTCTGATTTTCATAAAGAAAGAGAAAGAGCAAAAATTAAGATAAATAAGTGTGTCTTTCAAATTTAATTATAATTTAATCATTAGTATCTTTGAAGCTCGCTAATAATAAAATCTCATTTAATTATTCTCTTCTCTTATATAATCATATCTGAAATGAGTTATCATCATCTGATCGAGCTTATACTTATTATAGCAATTACATTTCCAATATATACATATTTGTAATATTAATATTAATAAAAAATAAAAAGACTTATATGAAGTGATTCGTGACAGATAATCCTGTTCGAGAAACAAGCTGCGAAGTAAAATTTTCTCGAAAAAATGACGCACGCGCGTAGTGATGTAGGGAGAGCACCGGGCCCTTTTTTTAGGGGCAGACGCGGTAAGGAGGGAGAGGCACAGTACAACTAACGACGTGGCAGGTCGAGTAAATCAGGAGGGAGAGTGACGATAAGTTTTTGCTCGTTACAACCGGCCTGGGAAGCTCATTACGCAGCTCCCGCGCTAACCCCGTCAGAGAAGGGCGAGATGAAGGTGGAGGACGCGGAGTTGGAAGAAAGGGCAATGCGCGGAAGCAGGTTTCAACCTTTTCGCCCTCGACCAGCCGGCTAGAGAGTTGCGTGGGGAGGGGGAAAGTTTCGCGTGGGTTTGTTACTCCGGAGTCGGAGCTTTTGGTGAAAACTAGAAGGGAGACGCCGCCAGTGCTCGGCTTCCTGCCACGTCCAATTGTTAGAAATCCCTTCTAAAACTATGGTTAAGCGAAAAGTGCAAAAAATCTGGCGGGAGATTGATGCGGTACGAGATACCGAACTCATCCGTTGTGAGAGTACGATCGTGGCGGATGGAAGCTAGAAGGACGAACGTATTCCATAATTGGATCTATCCGCTTTAAGGTAAACACTAACATCGTCGGGGCTCCCCACAATTAGCAGAGCAATCGGACGGAAACACACTATGCCTACTCCCAGGCGGGCGTAATGGTAACATGCTTTTTTACCACAATTACAACCCTATATTTGTTTCAAACGTAATTACAATTGCCTTCCTAATCGGCGGTATCGTAATAGTATTAATACTATCAGCTATGTAAGATGTTACGAGATCGAAAGGCACACAATTAAAGATATAGACAATAAGAAACAAGGAATCGATTATGTATTATCTTGAAATAAGAAAAATTACAAAAGTGAATGGATTATTATTAAAATGTTTATAATTTCATTGATCAGCATCTAGTAAATTTTTTACATTTATTAATATTAAATGTAAATAGAGAATAAAATAAAGTTTTAAAATATTAAAATCAATCATGTATCTCTTGAAATAAAATGAAAATTATAAAAAGTACATAAAAGGAACGGTTCTGTTAAAATCTAAAAATTTAGGTAAATACAGATCCAAAAATAATTTTGTTTTGAATATCAAAATAATTATATAAAATACTCAAACTGATTGCTGGAAACTTTTGCAGTATTGTCAACAACATTTAAGCGTTCTACGTAATTATTTTGACAGTCCAACAAAATCTAGCTAAATTATTAGATATTTCAACAAAACCGTTCATGCACTTTTATAATTTTCTTATTTCATACATAACATTTCATACAGACCGACAAAATTTAGGGGGAAGGGGGAGGGGGTTTATGCTTTGAACTTTGAAAGTTTCCGCAGAATTTTTTTGATGAAAACCACACGTTTTTCCACCATTTTTTAAATAATCGTAAAAACAATTTTTTCCAGAAATAATTTTTTTATTAATTTTTTTTGGTCTTTTTTTGCGGCATTTAACTTAGAAATGTTCCAACAATATTCAAAATATTTTTTCGATGTTTATAAAAATGTTTTATACAAATTGCAAACAAAAAATTTTGGAAACATCGTAAAAAAAATGACAAATTTTGAAATATAAAATCAAATAATTTGAAAGAAAAAAATCATTAAAAACATCTGACAATTTATACTTACAGCTGTATGTTTCTAATTTAAATTCTTTTTTGAAAAACTAATTTCCAACCATTTCAGAAGTTATTGAATTTAAAGCACCAAAGCAGCTCGCCTACAATGAGCGATATCTTCTCGAGTCTGACACATAGCCGAATACAGGAACATGTTGTGTAATCTTTTTTAGTTACTGATTTTAAATCTGAAGTAAAAAAATGTAAAAAATGAAATTAAAAATGGATCCAATATGGAGGACAAGAAAAAATTCATACATGAAAATCGATATCCGATAGTTTTGTAAGTCTCTGATTGCTTATACTGTAATCACAATTGTTGAATTGAAAATAACAGATCCAATGGCGAATAATAAGTGAATAATAAGTAAATGTGACGAAACACGAAATGGTGATTTTAGTATTATTCATCCTGTATCACATGAAGGAATACTTTATTATAATAAAGTTCTGTGTACATTTACTATTCACCATTGGATCTGTTACTTTCAATTTAACAATTGTATGATTACAATAGTTATTAGAAACTTATAAAACTACCAGGTATCGATTTTCATCTATGGATTTTTTGAAATTCTTGTCCTCCATATTGGATCCGCCATTTTGAATTGATCACATTTTTTACTTTAGATTTGAAATCAGTAACCAAAAAAGACTACACATGCTCCTGTATAGTAGTAGTTATGCGTTAAACTTGAGAGAATCGTCCACTGTAGGTGACATGCGAACTGCTTTGGCACTTTAAATTCAATAATTTTTTAACTAGGTGGTCGGAAATTATTAGGTGTACAACTTTGCTTCCGCCATTTTCCTATAGATTGCTTTAGCGGTAAGTGATGGTCGAAATAAATAGATCATAGACGTTATACAATAAACTTGGGCATCTGTCAACATAACCCCATAGAAACATTAGTCGATTTGTGTCTGCATCATAAAGTTATTCTCAATTGAAAATGTCAGTTTACGAGCCAAATTCTCGTCATTTGCGGGAGGTTTTAATTTTTTGCTTCAATATGAAGAAATCTGCGGCTGAGGCTCATCGAATGCTCTCAAATATTTATGGTGAGGCCGCTATTAGTGAAAGAACGTGTCGTGAGTGGTTTCAACGCTTCAAGAACGGTGATTTTGACGTCCAAGATCATTCTCTGTGGTGGGACCAGCTCGGCGTAGTGTATTATGAACTGTTAAAACCGACTGAAACAATCACAGGCGATCGGTATCGAACGCAATTGATGCGTTTGAGCCGAGCATTGAAAGACAAATGGCCACAATACAACGAGAGACACGATAAAGTGATTTTGCAGCATGACAATGCTCGACCCCATGTTGCGAAAGTGGTCAAGACATACTTGGAAATGTTGAAATGGAAAGTCCTACCCCACTCGCCGTATTCTCCAGACGTTGCTCCCTCTGACTATCACTTGTTTTGATCAATGGCACACAGCCTGGCTGACCAGCACTTCCGGTTCTTATGAAGAAGTAAAAAATTGGATCGATTCGTGGATAGCCTCAAAAGAT
>NW_012130095.1:3881926-3895320 GCF_000143395.1 Atta cephalotes
CTTACATCAATTATGTTCATATGACCATATTTATTTCATTACGAATTTCACTTTCGGAATATTCATAAGAACGCAGATTTACAAAACTTTCGAAGTATGAGACTCATCGAGAGAATCAACGAAATTCCAAGATCAACTTGTAGAGCCGTTAAATACGTAAAGTTATCGGATGTTTCTACCGCGCATGGGCCAGATATCTGGTTTAAATGGTCGGTAAAACAAATTTAGTGGTGACAACGGACTTTCCCGTTTGCAGTCGTGATGGCGAAGCCTAACGACAGACGCTCATCGTGCTGTTCGGATTTTAATGTAGGCTGGAGTCGCGTCCAATTATGTCCAAAACCAGTTTGCGGAAGGGGGTTGCTGGAGCCAGCTGGGACTGCCAGTCTGATCGGTGGCTGGCGACAAACGAAGAGCTTCACGTACTTAAAGAATGATATGTTTTTTGTTTGAAGAATGATATGTTGTTTTTCAGGGGAATGAAAGGGAAGTGTTCCATCGTGAATCGTTACTTTTAATTACGTGGAAAAAATATCCGGCGGTGTAGCGAGAAGCCATGATGGTTTTCTCTATTGCTTCTCTTCTCCGTCTATCTCAGATAAGTTGGCTAATAATTAGAAAGGATTGCCCTCCTCTATTGCTCGATCTGCCTCAAACCACAGCCTCTCTCGGCGAAATGCCAGATGCATCTTTCTACTTCATTTTACCGGCGCAGCGTCTCTATCCGCCAAAATTTATAATCCACTTGGCGGCCGATTAACTCCTTTCATTCTTTCCGCAATCGGGAGATTAGGGACGGAGCGAGACGCTAATATTCTACGGAAAATCCGCTCCCGCGCTTCATCCTGAGAAAAATAATGTCTGGCCGACATCAGATCTCAAGCTGAATATTAGAGAAACTTTTCCGACTTCTTTTTTTCATTTTTCTTAACTACGAAAGTTCCTAATTTCTACTACGAGAAATCAGGAAGCAAACCAGCAAAACATATCAAATTTTATTTCGTTTAATTATAAAAATCCTCTCTGCTTATTTTCTGAATCTCAATTATTATTGCTGAAAACAGGAAAAAAGTTGTTTCAGGATATTATTTTCTTTATTATCGTAGGGTTGAATGTAAATAAACTAATAGTGTACAATACTACACTACCGTTCTTTTACATTAGTACAATATTAATAGTGTACTATTGAAACTGTTGTAATAAAAGGTACAACAATTGTCTATGCAATATAAAGAAAATGTGCAATTTCAGAAACGTTTCTGCAATAGCCGTTTCCACAGCGTACAATCAAATACCTACATAGTCTTCGCATCGAGCGGCAACATAAAGGAAATAAATTGTGGCCCTTTCGCAGAGAGCGAACGATAGCATCGGGAAATGGATTGATCGATCCGTCGGTTGGAGAGTTGATATAACAGGCCTTCCTTCCTCGAACACATATCATCGAAACGTAATATAATATTTTTGCGGGAACGCGTCGCGTCTGGTCGCGACGACGAGTACGGCGGTCGCGAACAGTCCATTGTCTCCTAATCGCTTATGCACCCTATCTATCTCCACACGATAATAACGGGAGCGCGCACCTGGCACATCGCGCGCGGGAAATTGTCAGCCGAGACGATCCGTCGAGACGACATATGCGGATACCTAAGAGTGCTACCTAAGAGTGCCTAGGACGCCGCGACGCAACGCGACGCGACGCCGCATCGAGACCAACCGCGCGCGGGTAGTCTCCACGAACTGGTTACCAATTTATAGCGTTTGTCCGACGGTCGGACGATGGTGTGTATCTGCATCGTGTCTACACGCGTCCACTACAAGCGTCTGACACACGTAGTCCATTAATCGGGAGACCCCACTGCTCGCAGTGGCGAACATATCCGGTAGTAGCCTCCTCCGGTTCTGGCTGGCTCATGCCGAGACCCGAGACTTGCCGTCTCTTCCGCTATACCTACCTCGATCTCGCTGAAACGTCGCCGTGGAAACGCAAGCCGAGTGTATATCGTTTTCTCTGAAATTCGAGCGGTGTTAAAGGTGGGATACAGATACTTCGAAGACAAGAAGGTACAGAAGAAATAGCGAAGAGAGAGGAAGCAGAGACGGTTTTCATCGTTTGCGGAAACGGATTTTTAGAGTACACTTTCTTTCTATCTTTCTCTTTGGTACATTTTCCAGCGTTATGCAAATATATACTTGTTCCAAGATATTCAATGGTGGTTTGAAATGGAGTTAGTGAGCACTTAGAAGATATCGAGATGAAATTTTGATGCAAATTAATACAAACGGTCGGAAAATGTATTGATAAATAGATATAGCTGACGCGTCCCACTGCGTGATTTTCTAATTTATGCGCCACAAATCTTCGGTTCCATCTCGAATCAAACAGATACGTAATGGACTGATCGAGTGCGACAATATGTAACAAATTATAAGTAAGACGACGTGATTAAATTAAAATGCGTTTAATTTTTCAGGGAATATATAATAGACTTCCTGTGGATAGCTTATTAACGTCACAATACGATACTTTTGTTTATAATAGATTTTCTCCTCAAAAAAAATTTTACGACCAAGCGTCGTCATTCCTTCTCCTTTATCTGGGCGATATGCTTCAACTGCGGCTGTCGCATCTTACCCACGGTACTTCTTCGTATGGCACACGTGGCGAACGTCACTTTAAACAACTTTCTCTCCATTCATCTCTCGCCATAATGTGAAAGAAGCGCACGTTCTTTGCGGCGTTCCGGATACCCTTCGCATCTCTCATAAAGGGTCTAATTGTTCAGAAGGTTCATGAGAAACCGAAAGAAAAAAACGGCAGCCGGCAGTAGTAAATTACTTCTCCCGAGATTCTTCGCTTTTGATTTAGTTACTTCCTGTATCCAGCGAGAATCTGGCCTAATGCTCGCGGCATTAAGATTGAATGAGGATATACGTCTTCGTTAAAGAACCAGCCTTTCAATATAACATCGCACGCCTATATCAGTGAAATAATCGATACTTGTTCTTAGTGATATACCATAATTAGACACGAAATTCAATTTCATGCGATAAACAATAACATATTTTATAAGTAATATATTGCATAAATCTTCTGTCTTTCTATTTATATACAATACATAGTTTCTTCCGTTAGTCGTCTTTTTTATACACGTTCTCAATGCAACAACAGACAATTCGTAAGCGAAATAATGGAATATACTTCGAACGCAATATATAATTATTTATTATCTACTATGTCATATATATCTACATTCTACGAAGGCGCGAAGAGCGTGCAGATAAAGTTTCGTTTTGCGCAAGAGCCGGCACGATAGCAATCCTGTTATTACCGCACCGCACTTTTCTATCAAAGAACAGCGTGTACAAACGCGCGTATTCTCGATTACGTCTGACCACAATTTTTCTCGCACGTGGCACGGCCTGCCCACACGTAGCCTCATCTCATCCACTCACGGCCGCGCTTACTTATTATAGTTCCGCGTACGATCGATCTTTTATCGAGCCCGAATCGATCTACCCACAGCTGGATATCGATCGTTCGCCGTGTGATTTACAATCGGCACGAAGTTCGATGATCTCTCGTGCCGCGAACCGTGAGGCCCGTTGCCGCAGTGGTGGATATTTCACGTTGTGAAAAGCATGTTTACACGGATCGAAGTGCGATAAGCCCGCGGACAGTTATCGCTGGCGCCTTCGAGCGCGAGCGCCACGCGAGAAAATACATATGTACAGACTTACTCATAGGGTGCTCTAGAAATTACGTACTACGTTTCTGTAAACTTGGGATAAATCCTCCCTGAAAAAGTGGTTTACTACAATTTTTCTCATAGTTGCCGAATATCCAATATTCATATATAGCTCGTTTTTATTTCAAAATTCGTTAAGTAATGTCTTAAAACACTAATACGGATGGTTAATTAATAATATTTTAAGATTATACTTAAGACGATTGTGAATACCATTAGCGTTAAACTTCGAATTAGAAATCTCTTAAGATAAAATCCATCTAAATCAAAAGAACAAAACGTTTTATATCTATTTGCACTTCTCTTCAAATCAATTTAATCAAACTTTTGAGCTTTTAATCGTGCAAACTCTCGAATACTATTGAATTCTTTGGAACAAACACGGTTGTTCTTAATTCAATCTGTTACTCTTAGAAGAAAATTTCTCGACAGATTTCTCGAACACTCTGTACAATGCTCGTACTCGCCGTCGCAGTCGTCACTTCCTGGCGCGTGCGCTGCCGCAGCCAGGTTGCCGGCCTGCTCCGGAACCCGGACACCGGCGACGAGATGTGGGATGAATGGCTGCGTTACGCTCCGTAGTCTCCGTTGGGGAGACGTTGACATATCTCTGCCCAGGGACGTACAAAGTCCAGCAGTTTTACAACCGCACTGAAGAAAAAGCTGAGTGTTATCCAGCCTCTTCTACAACGAAAAATTATTCAGATGGCCATAAGTTTCCCCACCGTGCGCGTATAGTTCTCCTTTATATCTTTCTAAAGTTTCCTGTGTGTCGTACCAGCTGATAACAAATGCGAGGTGCAGATAGTTTGATGACTACACGTTACATAGGGGAAACGCTATTATCTTCTTTCGTATGTAATATATATTCAAATATGATTCCCTTGAACTTTGACTTTATCCCATTTTTATTAGGTATACAAAAAAATCTCATATTACCGATGACATTAATGACGTTAAGAAATGGATAGCATCTGTTCCTCATGAAAAAACGAAAAGTCTTTAAAATACACATAATGATGAGTCCCAACCTATCATTTATATTTACAATCTCATGTATACACATACAACCTAGCACCATTTTTAATGCTAGGCCATTACCGAAATTTCCGAGGGTCTGGATTATATAGGCGCGCCGACGATGCCTCAGGCCTGCGAACACCTAAATACCTCAGTATCTCAACATGTGGTCAGAGCCACAAACTCGCACGGATAAGCCTCAGAGCGGTATACATTTTCTAACGTTTGTGGAATCGTGCTACAACAGAGAAAGAAGAAACGAGAAAAGGAGCGAAGACTACAGGCTACAAACGTTGAATATGAGTCAGCCGTCGTGGCCTCGGTTCATAATTACGCTCCAATTGTTGCCTCTCGGGCTTGTTGCAAGAAGAGGAACTTCTCGCACCATCGCTGGGACGAGTTTTAATGCGTCTGACCGCCCCCGCGGCCTGTCGCTCTCGTTTCGCGTATATTCACCATATTCTCTCTTGTGTACGAGCTTTTTCACCATTCCTCAGTGACTTGCAAAAATTGCCATCCTCATGACTGTCCTCGAAAACGGTCAATCCAAAAAAAAATTACTTCCTGGAGAGGAGGGAGGGGAAGTATATCTTCCTCCATTTTCACAAGAACGTAGCTCCTTGTAATGAGAAGAATTTAAAGCAGATATTCCTCGTAAACATCGACCCGAGTCGATTCATCTTTCAACTGTCGGAATGATTGATCAGTGAATCTAGTCCGCCGCTTTCTACCACGGATAAGACTTAACCCGTTCTCCGCCTCGAAGCGAATCGATAGGCCCTTTATCTCCTTGATGGATCGCTGATGGAATCTCGCTATCGTCGAAAACCGCTCATTGTCTGCGTCGGACTCTCTACCGCGATACATTTATGAAACATTGATCGATTACGATAATACGGATCACTTGCCAGGAGCATCGATATTAGTGTTTTCCGGCTTCCGGTATTACTATATTATCGCTTACTTAGTAAGTTTCCCTTTGTCACTTGTTACAAGTTCAGTTAGTAACGATTTTTAGTCCAACAAAATTATTTTCAGATATATATTTAGGTAGATATTGCATTAGATATTTCAGCAAAAACCTTTCTGTGTACAAGATACTTATCTAACAGTTAATTTAGTATCACTGCATGTATACTTATAATTATAAGATAATCGTCAGATAACATAATTTTGCGCATAATTAGCGTAGTTTCTGCTTCAAGAAACATGTTATCGTGAAATAAGTTATTTTAATCTTTAACTTGTATTATATATATATATATATATATTTTTTTCTTTTAAATTAATCCATTTGCGAAAGATTTTCTTATCTAATAGAGGATATTAGAGGATATAACAGGACCGACATTTTTACTGGTAAATTTGCAGGAAGTAATTTTCAGCAAAAATACTCTTAATTTTCTGCAAATGCAATTAAATGCTTAACACGCTGCCGAGCGTAAATTCACAGAGTACCAATTACGAATGATGTCGTAATAACATTAATGCAATAAACGCAAAAATAGCTGTGCTTACCGCGAAAACCAGACGCTGCATTAGCACATACCTCGATGTCCAGCATTATTGACCACTTAACGTTATATTATTGGGCACTTTGGACTCTCTTCTCACCTCGCTAAATCGTTTGAGCGTGAAATTGCGAGCGTTCAAAGTACAATCGCCACGGTCGTCATTAAACTTTTTGCCGCGCAACGAGTAAAACGCGTGGCGACGCCAATCCTCTCATCATCATCATCGAAAATCCCGCGCTTTTCGCGGGAAGGGGAAGAGCGAGACAAAAAAAGAGCCTTGAAAGAAGAGAATGGCGATTTTGTTCTCACGAAAACTGCTCACGCCCATTATTCCGGACATTGTTCCGCCCTGATTCTCCCGCGCGCGCACTCACGCGGATATTATATATCCTCGCGACAATAAATTCTGCACCGCACGCTGGTGTGCACATTCCGCCAGTGTGCTACCCAACCACCCCTGAAGGGATCCTCCGCGGCCGTCTCATACTGGCACACGCGGCGGTAAATAAAATCGGTAAGCGCCGCGACGATTTACGAAGGCGGGGAAGCAGTAAAGATTTCCGCTCGATCGGCTGTAAGCGCGGGTGCCTGATGTACTGATACGCCGATAACCGGGGCTTTCTTTCTACATCCTTACCGCAGTACGACAGCCAACGAGTCTCTGTCATTCGACAGAAGTAGACTTTATCGTCCTGTCCGAATCTTCCACATATAGTATAGTATGTATTTATATGCACTTTATTGTTCTTTGCGCGAAATGTCGATCTATTAAACTGGCGCCGCATATTTCAAATCGCGAAAAGTGGACGCATTGATAATGATCGATTAATAGAGAGCTATGCCACGCAAATGCCACGCTGTTAATGCATGCTCATCTTTGATTTATACACGAACGAACATTCTCTATTTGAAAAAAAAAATATATATAATATATATAATATATATAGGCAATCGATGATCATGATAATTTAATTGTTTTGTCAACTATTCTCTGATTTGAAAAAAAAAGATCAGCGATATGACTGGATATGAAAAAGTATTACTCATTCACTTACTTTCTTGCTAAAGATCCTCTAATCAAAGACTGTAAAAGTATCGTCCATTTCTAGTCCTGTGAATGAGAAAAGATATGTGCTATCTCGCTCTAATTAATGCGAAAAATGTTGTTAAAAAAATGTTGAATTAATGAAAAAAAACTGACCAGTCTTTAATTTTAGGAGATCTTCACATATCGCTAGCTCTCACAATAGAAATTGCAAATCCCTCATTCCAATCAGGTCGACGATAATGACAATGACGACATTTCGTCATAAGCAGTATTTATAATCGATTCTTATATTTGAAACTAAACTTAAGATGTCATAAGTCAATCACAGAATCATATTACTTTCTTAAGACATTATTTAAGACGGTTCTTAAAATAAGAATAAAAATAACAAAAAATATTAGCCTTAAAATAAAATTTTAAATCAAATTTTATAATATCTCCGTCATAGAGTATGCAAAGGAAAAATAAAAACATTTTCGTTATACAATTCAAATCTGAACTATCGATTAAACTTACTCATAACTTGATCGGTTATTGATAATTTGAGATCGTAGTGTTCGTAATTCGACAGCTGGCGTACGATACATAGTCCTCAGGAGGTTAATCTAATCAGTTATTGATTGACTTAATTTGAGATACTACGGTAGTATCTCTTGATACGGTAGTATCTCTTGATTGCGGAGAACAAAGGAAAGATTATCTTCTTTTGAGTTTGTCATCGTAAGCAAACTCGTAAAATAAAACTTGTAAGCGCATTTTAGATACTTCACCTTTGCTATTAGCCGAAGAGCATAAACGTCCATCAGGACTATAATTTCACCGGAAAATTATAGCAATGTCATGCTCCTCGGGAGTGCTCGGAAAAGATTAACGCTCGTTATATCGCATAGCAATAAAGAACAAGATACCTGTGAAACCACATCATTCCGGTCCGCCACAAATGTCCTTTCATACCGGGATGAAGATTTTTTTATTAGGCCCTACGTTTCACGCTTACGCCACTCCCCAAGTCCTCGTGAAGTGTCTCGGCGCAATGACCGACAGATCCCGCGAGGTCCTCATTAATCTCTTGTCGCCGACGAAGAGTAGGAGGCGTTGACGAATCTCGGGCGGGCAAAGTGTACATTCTCGTTACCTCGTTCTCGGCTGTGTCTTCGTGGATGATGATCGAAGGAAGAGACCGAAGGGACGGAGAAGAGGAAGAGGAGGAGAAACACATCTCCTCCTGCTCCTTCTCCTCCACATCTTTTCCTTACGTCTCTCCTTGCTCCCAGAGTGGGCGAGAATTACAGGCATTGTGTGCGCTGGCCGTTGCGGTAATGCGGTTCGCTGATTTATCGCGAAGGTGAGCCACGAGGAGGTGTAGCTAATTGTTCTTGCATGCAGATCCTCGCCGAGACGCAACCCGGCTCGTTTCCTCGTCGACGCGACGCTTCGAAATTAATTGTTCGCCATGGTTCTTTTCACCTAAGCCTTCCTCCCGCTCCCGCCGACTGCGCGTTATCTTACTAGCACTTTTTTGTATACTTTTTCCGAGTCTCTTATCATTCCTTCTTCGGTTAAACGACGTAGCATCGTGTTTCACGGTCGTCGACCAAACCTTTCCATGCTGACCTCTGCACCTCGGCAGTAATGTATTTATTACGACACGCAAGAGTTACGATATGTAGATACTAATCTCCGGAAAGCTTCCTTCAATGGAAAAAAAAAACAATTCGCACGTAATCGATCGTGGTATCGATTAATAATCCCACGCGAGCGCACATACTTCGTACAGTAATTTAGTGTTCGAAAATTTATTTCGCGTACAAAGATCTATTCCTTTCGCGAGAACGAAGCTTGTTTCTCGATTACATATTTCTTTTATCAGCTCTCTTCGAGCATTGCCTATAAATAACATTCTTTTGTCATAAAATATTTATCGCTTTTGAATTAAACATTTGTTCTAAAACGAATAATATTATATAGAATTGTGATACTTGGGTTAGTATTCAGTCTATTCTTATTTTTGATTTTATTTAAAAACCTTGAGTAACATTTTAAGATATTAATATAGTTTCGTGATATCTTAAGAGATTGTATTTAGGACGGTCTAAAATATAAGAACCAACTATGAATAGTGACTTTAAGATAAATAGATAATTTAATAAATAACGAAATGATAGTATAATAAATAAATGTATTATTTTAAGTATATTTGAAATCAACAAATACTTAAAAATAAAACGCGCATTTCATACTAAATGTGCTCCGTTTATGGGTCTCAGCCACTCGTTTACTGAACGAATGCCTAATTTTTTTCAAGTGAATACAGTTAACATGCTTGACGCGACACGGGTTGAAAATAGCAGTGGCGAGAGTCGGAATCTTGGAACATAACCGTCGTCGCCATCAGCTATCCGGCGACCCATATTAATGGCGGGCGAAACGAACGCGGTTCAAAGTCGGGGACCGTAATGCCCGCGTGATATGAGGAACTCTCTCAGCGTGAATACGCGTTTGCAATGTCGCGTATTGGGCCGTTCTTCGAGCGTTCTCCATTTTGCATGAACACCGATGAGTTGTACTCATATTTTTTTCGCGCTACGACACGACCGAAAAATGACGACGGCGAAAAGGAGTAATTGAACCGGTCGGTTGTGCCCCAGTGCGATCTGACCGACGCCCGCAATTATGGCAAAAACGAGGGAACGAAAGCGACGTCCGTTAGCCCGTTCTGTGCGACGAACCCAAGCAATTTGTTTTGGCGACAAAGCACGACGAAACTTCTTGGAGACGATCCAGCAACTCCATCGTTCTCTTTCTCCTCTTCTCTGTCTTTCTTGAGAGGAGCACGTTCTTCTCGCGCCCGTTCCTTCACGAGAGCGTATATAGCATAGCGAGACGATTCGTTCGAGTTCCTCTGCGATACTCGCTTCCTCTTCGTTCGTCGACATCGCACCCATCCTCATTCTACGTAGCTCGGCGCGAAACCGATGGCCTCTGTTTGTCAAGAGGCATCATGGAGGAGGCACCCGTTTGTCAAGGGGATTACACTCGGCCCTTTCTCACCGCCGAGAAATATTAAAATTCCGACGTATCTTCGTCAGCGTGGCGCGCGAACCCGCCTTCGTTGTACATACTTCTCGCACGCCCGAAGCCGTGACTTTTTTGTACTCCTCAGAGGATACTCTGAACTCCGCCCCGATGCACATTTCACTGTCGCGGAACGCGATATAACAAGGTCCCGCTTCAAGCATCTCCTCCTCTTCTCTAGTGTGATGATATTCGATTATCCGATTTTATTATGTGCCATTAAGTTTTTGTGGAGATATACTATGTGCATATCAAGTTCTTGATATCGTTACGTTGCTATTTTGCAATATTGAAATAAAAAAGCTGATCTCTCGCCCTTTCTCACAACGCGTTAAGTATATGAAGGATTTGCGTGAATTAACTCCGCGTGCTTTTCCATTTATCATCCCGATCGATCCGCCGTCGGCGATCTGTCGAGCACATTGAAATTCGCGATCGATCGATCGATCGATCGAGCCTTTCTCTCAGTTCGCTGCAGCCTAGAATCCATCGCTCCGTTCCCGGCGCGGTGGATTCTAAGCTGCTCCGAACAAGCCTGGTCGACGCGCCCGATCGAATGGCGGAAAGAAAGTCGGCCGAGTGCGACACAAGACGCTCGTTAACTCCATTATTTATTCGCGCCTGGATCGCGGATACATATCGACTTTTGCGCGCAATTTGTGCCGCCAGTAGCGAGTGCAGCTCGCCAGAGGTAAAACGGTCAGGGAACGGCAGCTCGTTTTTCCCTGGACGAGTTAATTGACTGAACGTGTCCGCTTTCAATAATGAATAAAAGCGGCCAAACAGGATGTTACGTCCACTTTGCGACATTCTAGCGCGCGTGCCGTACTGTATTATAAAAAAAAAAATTAATAAAAAGAACTCGCGCGAATTCGCGACGTCGTGCAATGTGCACGTGACGGCAAAAGGAAGAAAAACGGAGAACGCGGTCTCTCGCTCGTCCGCGCGTTGCGCCACATTGCATCTTGAAACTCCGACTCGCGCACTCGGCGAAATAATTTATCAGCTTGGAATTCCGCCTAGCACATGATTGTTAACGTCGGCACAAATACACACGCGCGCACGCAAACACACAACATACGTCCACGCGTGTGAACGAGCGACGTGCGGCACATTATGCGTTTTGGTACCGCGTAATCGCGTTTAATTTGAAGTGACATATCTTACGTTATTATCTCGCGTATTACAGGAAACGTGCTACCCGCTATTAAAACGGCTGTGCATCTCGATATATTACGCGAGACTGCTCAAACGGATGACACTCTCATTCTAACCGGCTTGTGAGCTCAAGTCTTACCACTGATCACTAACCGGTTCCTGCAGGACGGCACATCCCGAACGGTCGGCAAACACTCCGATTTCCATAAAGCCACGCGAAAAAATGCTTTATCAAGCATTACCAGTTATTACTCGCCCTATCCACAGGTAATTTGCGCAATAATCCATGCATGTACTTAAAATTGTCTGAGATCTTGCATGCCGATCAGGACTCTTTACGGAGGTCTCCGTAGGAAATCGTTTTCTCTCCAGTCTCATACCGATCGATATGGAAATGCCATGACGACCCAACTATAACATCACTTCGTGCAGCCGCCACGCCGCCCTTTGCATGCACGTGCAAAAGGAAACACAGTGCACGACCATTATCGAAGAATGCACTCGATATCTTGAAACGAATGCGGTGATTATTTATGTAGCGTAGAAACTACGCTACATAAGAAACATTCATAATTACGAACGTCCAAATGTCTTTCATGAGAGATATCGGATTTTTGATAAGTCCGTTTCTCATTATCTCTCGGATATATTTATCTCATAAATTACTTTCTATCTGTAATCTGAGTCTTTTTTTGACACAAGCAAAATTTCACTTTTTATCCTTATTTTGCTCAAATTTTAATTTTTATTATATAATATTTGACTTGAAAACTATTTAGTAATATAATAATATTAGGAAAATAAAGATGATAGAAGGTCATTTAATCCTGAATTTCTCCACATTTTTTGAAAACATTTTTTTCAAAACAAAAAACTTTGGATAAAAAAAGCTTAGATAGCAAAAGGGAATAAAAATGCAGACTGCACTTAGATTGCATTTTCTATTATCTACTTTTCTAACATCTCTATTTACTGTTATCAAATAGATTTTTTAACTCAAATGCTACTTAATAAATATTGAAATTTGAATAGAAATGAAGTTGAAATTTGAAAGTAAAATTGTGCTGAAAAAGACTAACATTGCAGATAAAGAGTTAAAATTTCAGTTATGTCGCGTCGCTGCGCGCATACTGTCGTACCTTTCAATCTTAATCAATATACGGTTTCAATATTTACACATGAATAAAGATAAATCATTTAGTAGTTTCAAAATAGATGAGTCGCTAGACAATTTGCTTCAAGAGAATTACTCCGCACAATTCAGTTCCTGACATTACACTGAAATAACGGCAAATGTTTTCTTCTCTCACGGTAATGGATAGTTGGCGATGATGTTTATTCCAAAGACTGATAAGGCGCGGCCTGCGTTCTCAAGAGCGGTATTCTTGGCTAATTGCTCTCGAGATAATTCAACTGCTTCGCGAAGGATACTGTGGCGGATGCCGTTCGAGTGTTCGTAGATCTAAATACTTTAAAAGAGTTTCGCTGAATCCGGCTATCCAAGTGGATATATACGCCAAGCGGAGGATATATTCTATATAATACTCCAAGCTGAGGATATACTCTATATAAAAGAATCCATTATCGCCGTAACTTCTACAGACGCTCTACGGTGGTCCAGCAGAAGTTACAAGTTGCGCAATCGGAAAGAAAGAGAAAGAAAAAGCAGAGAGAGAGAGAGAGAGAGAGAGAGAGAGAGAGAGAGAGAGAAGAGAGAGAGAGAGAGAAGTAGTAAAGTAATAGTATATAGTTAGTTTACTTTACGTAGTTAGGACGGACAAAGTAAACGACGACGGACCGGAGTAAGTTAAGTTAGTAGTACGTTAGTAA
>NW_012130095.1:3895340-3896290 GCF_000143395.1 Atta cephalotes
AGAGAGAGAGANAGANAGAGAGAGAGAGAGAGAGAAAGTTCGAAAAGTTAAATGTTCATAGTGTTTACTTTCGATTGGACGGCAATAAACGCACGGCCGAGATAAGTTATGACTTTGGAATAAGTACAAAGAGCGAGCCGACCCTCTCGTGAGTAACTCGTGATGCGACATTTTGATTTAGATTAATGAATGTATGTATATTCGTAGGGCGACCCTAGCGACAATCGCATCGTTACCAGCACGAGCGACAAGATGACTCTATTTACAAGCGATTCCGTTTTCTCATAGTCAGCGGATCTTTGTTTCGTCGAATAATGAATATAGAATCCTGACGTCATCCGCAACTAATATTCTCGCTACGTTGATAGTTCACATTATTCGCGATAATATAATAATAAAATGTAAAGACAATTATAATTAGAAATTAGACCGATGAGAATATATATAAAATAATTAAATTATCCTTTTCGGCCAAAGGTTATCGTATCCAGTGAGGTTTGCTGAATATTTAAAAGTTTAGCTAGATACCGATCTGAAAATAATTTTGTTGGACTTAAATAACTATGTAAAACGAACTGGTTGCTAGAATATCAAAACTTTTTTACAGCATTACACATTTGTATGCTTGAAAGTCCTGCATAATTATTTTAGTGGTTCGATAACATTTCCAGATCTGTATTTAGTTAAACTTTTAGATATTTCAGCAAAATCCATTTTCTTCCCATTTAATAATATTCATTTATAGTTCTTAATAGATACATTAATAGATACATTTTTTTCAAATATAAAATGTAAAAGAGAAAGAGCATTAACTAATCAATTTTAAATTAGGTTAAAAATGTTATATTGTAGACTGCTGTCACAAGCGAATATAGTAATAATAGTAAATAATAATAGTAAATAATATTATATATATATTATATATATATATATATATATATATATATATC
>NW_012130095.1:3897477-3911020 GCF_000143395.1 Atta cephalotes
ACTAATACTAATTTAATTAAGGTTAAAATTAGTTATATTGTAGACTGCTGTCACAAGCGAATATATAATAATATAATAATAATAGTAATAATATTATATATATATTATATATATATATATATATATATATATATATCCAGGTAACTAGGAAAAGAAAATGCTGAAGAAAAAAGACGTTCCCCAATTTATCGAGCGTACCGCATTCATCCACGTCGTCGGCAAGGCGTAATTAATAACCCGTTTAATCAGGCCTATGCGCGTTGGATCTCCGGCGGAAAAAGCGCATCCGTAAAAACGCACTGATTTATAGTCAGACAGGAGAGACAAAATAAAAGCGTGCCGAGGAAGCGATGCGGTCCGGATTGATTGACGTTAAGTCGTCCGGCTGACTCGATTATCGTTCGTCCCTGGTCATTAAGAAGAAACATCGTCTGCTTCGAAGTAAAACCTTCACTTACGTGGATTAAGATAAGTAATTATGTCTTATGGTTTCAAAAGATTTTCAGATTAATCGAGTCCAGCGAAAAATCGGATAATCGACTGCCGATGCACGCGCACCATTAATTTTCGTATCATCCCATATTAATATCCGCGCTTTCATCGACGCGCGAATGAACGGCGATGCTGTCATGGCGTATTTGAAGCGTTTTATTTCTATATGGAAATCATTAAATCAATTAATTGCCTCATTAACGTAATTAATCGTATGGCGAGTTGAGCAAATGAAAAATATAAATTACTCATGTACAATGTGTTCCTTCGTGATTAATGATGTCGGTATTTGACAATAATGTATTCTGAAAATATATCGAATTTTCCTATTCTGTTTTCACTGCTCTCTCGTGCACTCTTGATAGTCTCCATGATTATCAATAATGAGAAATATAGGACACTCCAATCAACTTCCGTATCTTGTATCTTAACTTGGTCATGACACGTTACACTGATATGGTGTTTCCTGTTCCTCGACAAACTCTCCCTGACTTGCCGGAAGTTCTTTGCAACGCGCTCAAAGACTTCTATTGTTTCGCAAGGCGCAATACGCTACGGGTACTACCGGTTAAGCAACTTGCCCACCGCAATCTCGCCAATATCGTCCGAGTTTGAACATTACCTCCGGAGAACGTCAATACGTTCGCCGGAAAGCAACAAACTCGACGAACTTTGTGAGAGGAGAGATTGAGAGCGCCGATCCGTGGAAGGGAACACGCCCGAGATAAGCCCCATTCAATTTTCATATAACCCCTAAGAATCGCCTAGAATCATCGCCTAGAATTTCATGAGACTTCATGACCGATGTAAAAACCGTCTTTCAAAGAATTAAATTTTGCGCGCGAGAAAGACCTCTCAATACCATAAACGTAACTAATCTTTTTGCATCCATTATCAAAATGATATTGCTTGCTACTCACAAATATCGGCCATCAGCGGTCATTCGACAAATCACATGCATGAAAAATGAAATTGAAGAAGGTCCTGAAGCAAACGTTTCATTAACCCTTACCGTACTAGCTACTTTTTAAATTTGGTGCCTCATTCATACAAATGGGAACATTAGAATCCGTTCAATTTTTTCAGAATGATTCAAAAAATTTCGAAAAATTCACCAATATATTTTCAACTTCTAGAATAAATATTGGCACTTCATTTTGGAAAATAATAAAATGTAATATAATTTATAAGTATCGAAAGACTCAAAGAAATTTGCACGAACAGGAATCGCTCATTAGTGACTCCCTCTTGTAGGATAAGAGTTAATATAAAATTAATGTTTGTGTGTGTGACTAATTTTAAATTAAATTAAAAAAACTATCAAAAAACCTTGCTTACTTTGAGCTTCGCGTATAATAAATTGTGTATTGATCGATTTCTCTGCATAAAAAAATAATAAGATATAGTTATCAAAAAAATAATAGTTTACGAGATATTTTATTTGTCAAAATGTATTAATATATATCCAATGTTCTAAAGAACATATCTTTGGACAGTGTTGACATAAAGTATTACAAATATGGATGGATTATATTTTGATTCTATAAATAAATACGTAATTTTTTTTTAGCTAAGTTTTATTACTATATGCAAGGAGCTCATAAAAATAAACAAAGATTTTTTGTTTACTCTTTGAGAGATTACAAGAATTGTTTTAAACATTATGAAACTATTCACCGATTTGCACATATAGAATTGCTGAATAAAAAAAATGATTTTATAGTAAATTTCTAATAGCCTCGACACACCCACACACACACACACACACACACACACACACACACACGCGCGCGCGCGCGTGTGCGCCAATAGTCGTAAACGATAGAAAGTTTATTTCCGAGCTTACATTGAAATAAAAGACAAATTATCATATAAAGACATCGATCTCCTTGATTGATATCCGCAAACAAGGCGACAGAACAGATGCGAACGGCTGGTTTTAGTAGGCGCAAAAACGAACGACGGAAACAGAAGAGAATGAATGGAGAAATCTTCAGAGTATAAAGAAAATCTTCCCATATAAACCAATGCTTCATCGCTGGCGAGCTGGAAAACTTACACCCATTGTACATTCGTCGAGAAGCGAATTAAGAGCGAATAGATTTTTCCACCTTATCCTCCATCTCTTTTTCTTGAAAACGAGAAAGAGAAAGAAAGAGAAAAAAGAAAGAAGAGAACGCCGGTACATGCTAGGTAGACAGAGCACGCGTACATGCCGGCAATGCACAAAGGGCCCGGTGTTACCCCGACGCATTGTGCAACAGTCCCGCAATCCATTGCGAGAGCCACGGGACTGTCAAGAGAACAGTTCCTGGCCCTCTCGACTCTAAGAAAGAAGGCAAAAAAATAGTAGGGCACGAAACTGTTCCGCTGGCCACACGACACGACTCACGAGCGACGATGTCAAGGTAGCCTGAGCACCGGTGACAGAACGAACCGCAGCAAATCGGTGAGAGAAAGACGGCGACTTCTATGGATCTGCAGCTGCCAGATAGAGTGATCCTCATCGGTGCGCGAAATGAACGAAATCTGCACCTGCGATGCGAATACAGGTCGTATATACAGACGCAGGATGGTTTTTTCGGAATAGAAGGTAAACGAAGATATAAAAGGTAGCCTTCGAGATATGCCGTCATCTGACCATTCCACCTCTCAATTCTTTCCAACTCTGTCACCGTCACCTCCTCCTACCATTCCTTCTTTCCCCTCGTCCCGACGAAGAACTATCACCGAAAGGACAGACGGACTTCGGACAACCCCATCCGTCTATTAATCCGACCTTTTGTACCCACTATCGATCACTCTCTTCGCGCTCTGGGGGGCACTACGCGTATCTCTCTGAATCTTCCTTGAGTTTTTTTTTCTCCATACCAACACGGTCGGATAATTTTAGGTAAAACCACACGCTGCGTAATCGAAAATCCCCCGGCCGGGGTCGAAAACTGTAGGAGGTACTCGTCGACTGTGTATTAATTATGTTAATTAGACTGCCAGAGACTGGTAAGAAGAATCTCGAAGAAAATAATTCGGATGGATTTCTTCCAGATATGATGAAATCAAGTCATTGATATGTTCTTATGCAATCTTATGCAAAACAAACAGCATGGATCGTAGAGCTACTCTGGAATTCATGCTTCGACTTCATCATGTAACAACTTCATCATGTAACAAAGTTAGAACGAACGAAATAACCCTGAAGTTTTAAACTAATTAAATCAGCAATGAACTATTAAATAGCTTGCTCAAATATGTATCTTTTTGAAACATATTGCATAACTTGCCGGCAAGGCAAGTTTTAATTTGGCTCTCAATATTATTAATCTTTACGAAATAGTGTACTCTTGTATCTTTTATCGAACTTTCACGTACAACACTTATTGTGCAGCTCAAGTTGCAGAAAAATAGATTTCAGACGATGTGTGATTCGGATTCTTGTAACTTCGGATTCTTGTAATTTCGAAAAAAATTACACTAAGTAATCGCTCGTTTTCTCAAGGCAGATTATGCGGGCAAAATCTTCAAATAGGCATAATTCAAATAGGCGTATTGAAACGTTTCACGAGAGTCGCGCGGGGAGCAGGCCATGCAGGATGCCGATGCATTCACGATTGCATAAGTAGCACAACGGCTGTATAAAAGCCTGTTGCACAAATGCATATCCCGCAGCGAGAGACCGGAGTGATCGCCGAGAGCCTACTCGAGTTACTCGCCGTCGCTCGCCCGGCTCGCCCGGGCATCGCTCGCAATTGTGTTGCCCTGCGTGTGCGCTCACGTAAGTCCTATCATCTCCCTTTTTCCCTCTGTCCCCTTCACAAATACATACGAGTCGCAAACTATTATGTAATAGCACGATCCACGATGTTGTTGCGGGGTGGCTCGACATTTTCAGAATGAAACTATGTGGAAATGTTGGCGTCGCGCGAATCAAACTCCCCTTTCCTCGTCGGTTTTCCTGATTATTATTATCTGCGATCGTAAACCGTCGTCAATACAATGGAACTTCGCGACGAGCTAGAGTTTAGATGCGAACGTATATGCACTCGCGCTTGCATATGGTAGTTTAATGACGACAACTTTTGTATACCATTGGATAGTCCATTGTTCCCTTCTAGATGTATAGAAGCGTGAATCGTAAACTAGCGCTCGTGTTACAACGGATCTTTATTTGCATTTCGCTCCGCGGAACAGCATATGAAGTATTCTTCCAATCGACAATCATTCTTTCAATCAAGCAACAATCGACGATTATATAATGCAGTGTTTTCATGAACTATAAGTTGTGTGCGTGCGTGCGTGCGTGCGTGCGTGCGTGCGTGTGCGTGCGTGCGTGCGTGCGTGTGTGTGTGCGTGCGTGTGTGTGTGTGTGTGTGTGTGTGTGTGTGTGTGTGTGTGTGTGTAGAGTTCATTTGTTTAACATTAAGATATAAGGTACATGTAACTATATTTTCAAAGAAAAGAACTGTAATCCTCTAGATGAGTATTGCATATTTGCAACATTCACTTTAAAATCAAATTCAGAATAAATTCAAAGTAAATTTGGGATCTGTGTAGATTATAGTTATATTTAAGAACTAAAGCTGGAAATATATTTAATACTAAACACTAAAATATAGCACTTAAATTCGCCAAAAAGATTATACATCAATAAATAAGTATATATATGCGCTCGCGCACGCGCGCGCGCACACATACACACACACACACACACGCACGCACGCACGCACGCACGCACGCACGCACGCACGCACGCACGCACACACACACACACACATATAGATAGATAAATTATTCATTAAAATTTTTCGTTTACAAGTATTTTTTAATAAAATTAATTTAAAAAGTTGTTTTTTAACACGACAAGATGACGCTGTCTCTAGAAGATTAAGCATTTGAATAAAAATATCTTTATATAAAAATGATTTTAGAATTTTGGTTTTTTTATAGGACTTTCACTTGCCCATTTGTGTATATATCACTATTGAAAATATAGTGATATAGTAGTAATCAAATATTTCGTTGCAAAAGTACTCGACCTAAATACGATACGACATTCAAAAATTAAAGTGCTTTTGAGGTTTAAGCTCGAAAACTAGTATACTTTTGCCGCTCCACACATACCAGATGCACCAACAATCTCGTAACAATTCCATTATATCACGACACAATCGCAACAATTGTGATAATAGGAATAAGCGTTTCTTCACGCGGAACGTTCACGTCTCCCGGGCATTAGCGAGCTAATGAAACGTGAGTTGGATTCGAATCCTTGGTGTCACGTTTCCGGAAGCCGAGAAGGTCTATTACCGTATGTCCTGTTGGAGCGAGAGGAAGAACCAGGATAGGACAGACGTTTGTGTAGGAAAAAAAAGAGATTGAAAATGAAGGGTGTGCGATGCAGGGTGGGGAGAAACCTGATCAATTTATTTATTAAACGTTTTTCGTACCTTTGTTGGGGCTGCCGAATTCCCACGGGAAATACGAGGCGGTTAAATGAGTACTGTCAGTGAAGGAGGAGGAGGAGGCTGAAGTGAATTCCGCCGCGCGCGAGAGGGAATCGTCGCGAAGAGGGAAGAGGTAAGAGGTAAGAAGTAAGAGCGGGATCAGGCACGGATACCCTCTTCCTAATGGAATCAGCGTGGAGTATGGCAGCAACCAAAGGTCCAGGATACAGTAAAGCTCAGATACGCCGCGCGGCGCGCGCGCGATAGCTCGAATTTTCGTCGGTGGGACGCTTTCTCATCGACCTTCCTAAGAAGCGCAAGCAGAGCTTCTGAGAATCGTGCCGGTGCAGGAAAGGACATGGAGAGGCAGGAAAAGAAGTGAGAGAGAAGCCGATTCTTCTCCCAGGAGGAGACAGCGGTTCGCCATTAACGCAATCTAATCGTCAGGGGTCCCTTAATAACAGGTTGGCCTCGAGTTTGTTGGAAGAGCTGTAACCGCGCCCGAAGGAAAAGAAAGAGACGAGAGAAACATCATAGTGAAGGAGAAGAACGGAAGAACGATGTTAGACATCGCGCGGCCTGAAATTCATTCGTTTTCTCGGATACCATTCTATGCGAGGATCCTCTCTGTAATCTCTCAACCGGGGCTCAATTAATGCTTAACGACAAAACCGAGAGGAACCCTCGGAAGAACGGTGAGTGGTGCGTGGGACCAACGAAGAAGCCTGTAAGAATGCTGCCTCGGAAGATACCGCTAATTGTAAAGCGCCCTCGTACCGCAAATTGCCGAGCACGCGTCCGAAGAATGCGCGTCGAATCGTTCGTCCTTCTTCCTTCCTACCGTTACGAACGTATCGCCCATCGAATGCGTTCTCTCGTCCTTGGGCGGATCAGGTTCATCCTCCTCCTGTCTTCTGCGGCACTCTCGGCTTTCCGTCGCTTCCATTGTGCTCTGCCGCTAATTGAAAATCGCGATAGCGGCACGGTACGGAGAAGTAAATAGCACGTTCGGATTGATTGAGTTTATTGAGTGAGTAGACATGATGTAATGTTCAATGATACACTCTGAATGGGAGCCTGATTGGCAGGCATTCGGCTGCACGAAACTACATGGTCGTTATGAGTCTCGATTCTGATAATGTGTAATCGAAGTAAATATCGTTTTACTTTATCACACGATCTTCTCGTCGTCTTTTCAGAAGCCTGAATCTAACGAGCGATTCTGTTAGCTTCTCGTAAATGCACGAACCATTGTTATTACATGATACTGCTGCGAGGCGGGTTATTCACCAATTGAACGTTAATTATGTAATTATTTAATATATTGCAAAGAAACATCTTTAAGTTATTCTTTAGCATAATAATTAATAAAATAAAAATATGTTTTTTAAATAAACGTTGTTATTAATTAAATCGCAAGATATTGCACTGACTTTCAGTAGCCTTATTCCCTTTATATTGTTTCTACAATAATTTAAGAATATTTTTTTTTTTATTAAAATATTTTATTAAAATATTTTGTTAAACGTCGAGAAGAAAAAAAGAAGTTTTAATGATAAATAAAAAAAAAATAATAATAATAATAAATATATTTAGTACTGAAACATGTTTCAATGTAAATTTGTAAATATTCGTGCAAAAGACCATAATACATAGTTCTACAAAGTTTGCATATTATAGGACTTCTATTGTATAATTCTATATTATAGCAAATTACATCCTAATATCTCAAAATTATCAGCCTTTCACAATTATTTACATATACATATGTGCAATGAAATGATGACTTTTTCGCTTGAACATTTTTTAAACAAATAGATATCCCTATGGATATATTCGTATCTATGCGGATATAATGTGTTGCACGATTCTTCCCGGAATCTTATGGCACCAAGAGCTCTATCATTATGTCGATAGGTACTGGGGACGCCGCCCAGGGAAAAGCGTGTAGCAGGTATAGCGAAGAAGGAGGTAGCATTCAGTCATAAGTAGAAATTGAAAGGGGAAGAGAAATATCTCGTTTTTGAATTATAACCGCGCGGGTATATAAAAGTTCCAGAAAAGGTAAATCAGCCCGGCCAGCCTACCGCGGTCCCTTTCGCGTACATTCAAGATAATTCGCCTTCTAGACAGCGTTGGATGCAATCTGCCAGATTGTGGGGCACATCAAAATTGCTGGGTTACAAGAAGTCTTCGTAGACTGGGGAGTCATCGGCTTTCAGAAAACCAACGTACCATTAGCGGCCGGTCTCCCTCGTCCGGTCGCCAATATCCCAGCATGCACAGGCGTGCCGTATCGCCGGTAAATAATGTACCGCGAAAGGGTGTGCCCCTCTGCAAGACAAAGGGAAAGACTCGGCCCCCTTTTGTTTCCTTGGACCAAAGATCCTGATTTCTTATGTCGTGATCGCGTCGCCCCATTTCCTGGATCTTCTTGACTCGCGTCATGCAACGAAGAGGCTTCATAATCCTTTTCATCATCAACAGACAATTATTCTACATCATAGAAAGCTTCCAAGTGATTAAAATCAGAAGGGGATGCACGGAATGATGTATATTCGCAAAGTGCAATATGCTTCAATAGACTCAGTATTTCATTCGGAAAATCTTGTTGCAGTATTAGCGGCATTAATAGTAGAAATATTCTTATAAATGATTTCTCATTATTCGCAATATTCGCAATTTTAAACGTTTCGATAACGAAGCGGAAATTCTGTGAACAAAGACGCGTCGGCGTCAGTAAAACGGCCGAATTAAAATAATCGTAGTGTCCATAAAGATAGCAAGTAGAACAATCATAAAAATTACAGTAGCAATAAAAAGGGCAATCTAATCTGTTCCAACTGTCTTCTTGATCCACGTATCGCCCTATAATATAGAAATGCCGTTTGAAGAACTAAATAGCGCGCTGGTCACATTCTAATCGAGAGTAGATCGAATTTACGATTGACGCGAGTTTTATACGTGGAATACCAGAGATTTGTCGTACAAGAACTTATCGATTCCATTAAATACTATTAGCAACGTGCATCACAAGAGACATGTATCTCGAGGCTGAAATCGATTCAATGGGTACGCTTGCCTACCTGAGCACTTCTCTCGAACCGAATATATTTTTGTTTTAGGTGAGCTCTCAAGAACGGAGAGATCCTATCTTCCAGATAAAGGACTCAATTTTCGAAGAACTCTCTTCCTTCTTCGTACATGGCCGAAACCTACCATCAAATATTTCGAATGCATCGACTGGACGTGGCGTATTCGTCTTCTGTCTTTGGTCCTTTCAATATCTTCGTGAAACCCTCGAGACGCTTCGTAAGGGTCCATCGAGCGAGTTTTTCATCTTGCTCTTTCCCTTCTGGTTCCTCCGTTCTCCGCCTGTTTTAGTCCCTTTTTTACGAGAAAGCTCGAATTTCACTCATGGGGTCTTCGAAGAGACATCGGCTTCGTAATTCTAGATAGATGACATCGATTTTCTTCTTGAAAATTAATGGACACGCTGACATGCACAAACAGAAAAACTGTATGTATTTCGTATTCCGCATTGATTGTAAATTTTCTACGATCGTTTGTCAATTTTGCAAAAATTGTTGATACGACATCGTCAGTGAGTTGCATTGCATTGTTCTCTTCTTTTGTTCTCCTTTTCTTTGTTCATATATTTTATTCTTATATGAAAATTTTAAAAGCTAAAATATCTATAATTTAACTCGATATCTGAAAATACGTACATATAATTGGATTATCGAAATAATTATGAGAATTATGTTCAAACTGGTTAGAATATCAAATTTTTTCGCTCATCATGCTTGCGCTAATCATTCTACATAAATATTTTGATTGTTCAACAAAATTATTTTCAGAGTTGTATTTAAGATAATTATACTCCAACTAGATGAGTCAGAGACAGACTTAAACATGTCTCTAAATTTCAAGCAAATATATCGCTCTATGAAAAATCCAAAAAAATTATAAAACGAAGTTTATATAAACGAATTTTATATATTTATAATATTAAGTCATAATAAAATAAATTAATTTAAGAAAAAAAAAGGAAATCTCCATATCACATAGTAAATAAGAGGAATTAAATCGTGGCAACATCGCATTTTTGCAGACATATAGACATAAGTTATCTGTCAAGATATTTATACGGAAAAAAATGTCCGCATTGAATTATAAAGAAAAATATATCAAAAGTACAATTTTAGCAAAAAAAAGTGTAAAACGGCTCTCACGAAGAAACAACAAGAATGTGAAAGACAACCTCCTTGTTGATTTTCGAAAGTGCAACGTTGCCATACCTAATAAACGTTCTCGAGAAAATATATAAAATCAAGATTTTATTGACTCAAACTTTCATGCGATAAATATTTGCGGTGTTGTTACATGAGTTTCCTCACGAATTTAATTATTTGAGACTTGTTTTTCATTAACTTTTTGAATATAATTTCAAGATTATTACATTTATATGAAAATTTATATCGCATCATAGCAAAAATAGATATGTTACAATGGTAGATATAGAAAAATTTACGATCGGTTATATATCAGAAATAAAAAACGGGACGGTAATTCGAGCTCATCTTTTACAGACATATATATATTAATGCCTAAATTATTTAAGACGAAAATTTCAAGACATTCTTGAATAATGCATTTTGGGGTATAACTGTCTTAAGTAAATTTCTAAACATTTCAGTAAAATCTTTTTCCCATATACATTTACTGTATAAGAAATCGCGTGTGCGCGTAAATTGTAGTTCTTAGACTGCGTTTCAAGACCAATAAATAATCGGCAAATTCAATTTGCTCCAATTGAAAATTGGAAAAATTCATAATAAATATTATTACACAAAGAACGGCATTTTTCACTTATATATATATATAATCTTATTGATCGATTTTTACTTAATATTGTAGTTATCAATATAATAAGAAATAAATTTGTAATGCACAAATAAATATTTATATTCACAAATATATATATATTTCAAGCAAATAAATATATGCTCTATTTTTACATTCCAATTTTTTATACATGTAAAAAAAGGGAATTCCAATGATCATATTTCTTTATACCTTAATCATCTACTATGAATTCTCACAATACAATATTCTATACATATTTATGCGGAATACGAGTTTTTCTGTTTATGTAAACCCGAATCGCCTCTCATCCCCGGTTCAATTCAACTATAGATTGTGGTTTACTTTTTCGAAGGGGAAAACGATATAGCGGCGGTGGAGAGGGGCATCTTCGAATTCCGTTGACCTTCTGGCGAAACGAAACGATCTTACAAGAGTTTCCTCTCAAGAAAAGTAACCCACGAGAGTGAATACAAGGGTCTAAAAAAAATATTCTACGGCCTATCGGTGAACGTTCTACGAGGTGTTTCTAGATGAATTCCGCATGAAAAAGAGACTCGTTATATATTTGCATCTCTTCATCGAAATAAGCATTGGATGTTTTTAAATTGCTGATTTCCGACTGTTTCGTTTGATTTTTTCTATTTAAGGATCAATTTCCGGTGGGTTTTTAAGAGACAGTCGAACTTTGACGATACCACATAGCGCTGTGCATCATTAAGCATTAGAAAGAGTCTCCTAAATGAGAAATATCCGATTCATGGGCGTGCAACCGAAATTTTTTAGAATGAGTGCGTAACATGTGTTACTATAACTGGCCTGTTTCTTAACCGTCGTCACTCTATGAAGCACAGAATCTGTCTCCCCAGAAACATTGTAAAAAAAAGCATAATTACGTGTAATAATACCTATAAAAATATCTCGATAAACATGTCAAATCAGAGCAATAAAGAGAGAGAGAGAGCAATAAATTAATAATTTTTCTATCTAACAAAAAGATTTTAGTTAAAAGTCATTATTCGTTTTAAGTGTACATAAGATCTTTTCAAGTATACAAAAGATCTTTTATTTCATTTTTGTGAGCTTTACTGTTGTGCATTCGTTGCGCACTAAGTATTTTATGACGAATCATCATTAGTTGTTGCTACTATATACCTTTTTTTGAGACATGTTATAACGATCCCTTCCGAAGACGAAGGCATAGATTTTGAATGGATCGTACACGTAAGACCTTCGAAGAACCCAGGGACTATTTCAAAAGCCTGTATCATGGACCAGGCACATTCACCCCCCGCTGTTAAGCAGCTTCGTAGCGGCAGACGAGAGGGGGTGTGGCATACGGTACACCCTCCGGGATCCTGCGGTCATCCCTAGCCGTCGGCAGCCTTTAAAGCTTCGTGCACAACGAATGTGGTATTATGCAGACTCAAGGCTACACGTTAGTCCGTTACCGAACCGCCCTATAATGAGATAAAAATAACCGTGTTTATATAGGATTACGAGGCGATCATTTTCTCTATTCGAGACACCAAGTAAAACTACGATAGAGCGAGGGTTCGCTGAAAGGGTACAATTTTTCATCTCCTTCTTGCTTGTTATATTATTGTCTACCTAGAAGGATTCTCATTTATCGATTACGAGTCGTATGACAGAGGAATATGAGCAAGACACGCGCCACATCATATTATTATGTTATCAGGATCAGATATGAGATTTTGCGTAATTATGAATAACGAATGCACAAATGTACGAATCCCGCACGAGTCAAATAGGCAAATGATATTAATGGACACATTTGAATAGAAAATTTCGCTTGCTCGCATTTAAATTTATTTAATCGATATTTTACCGGAAATAATTTATGATAAGAGAGTTACGATAAGTCAATGGAAATACAAATAAATTCTTATACAGCGATATTTTATATAGCGCATCGGGTATTCACCTTGCTATAGCTATCACAATGCTTGGCATATGCGCATTTAGATATCTATGATCTATTTTTAATATTCAATCCTTATATCTCTAACTTGGAATATCGATAAGTTTTCTTACAGCGAAAATCCAAGTAGAAGAGAAATCCATAATTTTCTATCTGCGTCAGAGACAAACGTCCGATATAGATCGCGTGAGAAAATAACGTACTTGTTAAAAAAGAAAAAGAAAAGGTGCATAAAGAAAGTTCAAGCTCCAATGGAATATTGTGGAATATTGATTGACCAATTAAACGAGCGCGAGATCTGGCACGCAAGATCGTTCCTTTATTATACATTGCACCATAATGAATACATTTAAAATTAAAAGGGATTGTTTCTTGTGAAAATTAATTTTCGGAGAATCTACCCCTCCAGTGTCCGTCATCTCCTTGTACATATTTACTTGGGAGGTTGAAGAAGAAGGCGGAAGGGAAGAGGGAGAAACCGGACTATCGATGAAACATTATATGTTTGCTTTTAAGTGTGCGTTAACGAGACATACCGCAAAGTTGGATATTAAACATCAAGGATTATATTTGATTACACACTCGCGAATTTGCACGAATCCGCTGGCTACGATTCTCCTACCGATTAGCGTGTCAGTTTCTCTCTCACATACTCTCTTTTTCTTTTGTACCATTTCTCGCACTCGTGATATCGATTCTTCGTCTTTTCGTAAACCATATGATCATCAGCTGAAGAGAGAGAGAGAGAAAGAGCGAGGAGGGGGGGGGGGGAGGAGAGAGAGAGAGAGAGAGAGAGAGAGAA
>NW_012130096.1:0-7224 GCF_000143395.1 Atta cephalotes
TATATATATATATATATATATATATATATATTATATAAGTAGATATTATACGAAATCTTTAAATATTGTAAAAAAGTTTGAATATATATATTAGAAATATTTTATCGTTAAATGCTTACTTTTTTGTCAGCAACTGTTAAGATTTTTAACATGTTCATTGATGCATTTTCTAAATATGTATTACCATACGAAACACCTATGGCTAGAATTTCGATATCATGAGTTTTAGCCTCGTACATGAGAGCCAACATTAATGCTACAGCGTCATCTCCTCCGGGATCTGCATCTATCAGAATTTTACGTGGAGCTTTTTCGACTATTTTTTTATAAAAAAATACTTTTATTACTTCACAAATATGATATTTCGATATTATTTTATTATATCAAAATTATATTTTGCATTTAAATACTTCGACTATTTAAATTTATAAAATGGTAAGATAGAAAACTTTTCTCACATTCATTATTTTTGTCCGCGTGAATAAATAAAGATTAATATATAACGATCAATTGAATAAATTAATATATTAAAAAGGGTTAAGCTGGATATAAAATGTTAATATTTAGTAATATTTATTATATGATATTTTAACTAATATTTTGACCCAACAACTAGGTCATTTTCAATGTTCTAAAATCTAAACGATCTAACGAAATTTTGTAAAAGTACATGCTACTTAAAAACTGAATTTAATTGTCTTCTTACAAAATATTAAAGTGATCAAAATAATATATAAATCTTGTTATTTTCTCTTCAAACATATTACAGAAACATTTAGTTGGTATAATATACGTTCTTCAAATCGCAGTTCCAAAAACATAATTATCATTATTGTCGATACGTTAACACAATTATACTTTTGGACTTGCGATTTGAAGAAGCAGCCCTTTTTTATATATTCATATTAGTTTTCTCATATTATTTATGCTTTAGATTATAAAAATAATCAAATAAATATTTAATTATTATAATAATATAGAAATTAAGTACCTATTAATTAAAAATTATTCAAATTAAAAGGCTCCACAAACGTAGAATCTTGCGAATTTATATTTTATTCTTAACAAATATAGGTAATAAATATTTCGGTCTCGATCAGGTCTTTTTCAGTATACGTAACATGTACATATAACATAAAAGTGACTGTCAATTTTAATAGAATTAACTTTGGAATATTCATTCTCGGTTCACGATTTGATCATCTTGAATAATAGAATATCCAGGACGCAGAATCTAAAAATTTTGCGTCTAATACGAATTGAGGATCTTTCATACTTTATAGAACAACAAGCGAAGAGCAAAGAATTTGACGTGGAAGTAACAAAGAAAATTATCTCGCCGAAAAAATTTATCATTACTAACAAATGTTTTGCGACTAACAAATTTTATGTAACATTGAAAATTTGACTTGCATTTAACCAATTTTATGTATGACCGCGCGACTTTATTGTGTAGATAATTATTTTGATTTTTTATTTTTGATTATTGATTATATTATGTATACTAAAGAAGACCTGATCAAGTCCGAAACGTTTATTACCTATATTTGTTAAGAATAAAATATAAGTTCGCGACAAAGATTCTGCGTTTGTGGTGTATGCCCTCTAATAATGCCCTCTAATTTGAATAATATAATATATTTAATTATTACCTGATGACAAAATAAAGTAGATATAGCGTTAATAAAATTCCACAGATATTAATTATAGTCATTTTTCTTAATTATTTAATGAGGCCTGTAATTATAATATATAAAATTAATATGTTACAAAGCTATTGGAACAGTTTTTTTTTAAATATCATTGATATGATAGTACATAATATTTGTTTTACAGGGGGTGTGGCACATTCCGGTTAATGAAATTGACAGACCTGGAAGCTTTGCTTCACATATGTCGAAATGTGTGACGTTACTCATGCAAGTATTAAAAGAGAGTAATGACAGTAAAATGTTAATGCAATTGTGCATACAGCTTGGAAAGATTCCAGATTCAGACAAGTAAAATTAATTAAGAATATTTATAAAGTAAAACTTAAACATCATCATTCATTCTTCTGTTAATAATATTACAGCAAGACAAAAATCGTGCGATAAGAGAAGATGAACAATATAAATAATACATAACTTTTTTTATATAATTTTAATACAATCTTTTTCTGCATCTAGGAAATACTTGCGTGATTCTGAGAGAGAACAATTATCCCGACAAGCTTTGACACTTTGTCAACAGTCGCTCAGAAGCAGAGTTCAGACAATGGGCTCGACAAGTACAATCGACAGTGTACACCACATTAGAACAGACGCTAGAACACAAGTATTACTTGATGTATACGAAACATATCAACTTGTCCAGAAACATTTTCAAGGCAAAGAGTCAACTATACAAATGTTTGCAACATTGTTAACAGATACGTATAAAATGTATATAGGAAATAAAGTAAGTAAATCTTATAGAAAAATATTTATTATATTTGTACCAATATTCACAGACGAAATTTATGTTTTCTATACGAATACTTTGCACATAGTAAAACATAAGCTTATATACCTTCTTATCTCTTATCTTTTAATTTCTTTTTCATTTTTTTTGTCATACACTTGCGCAACTGTTATAATTCATCATTAACACGCAATTGTTAATATTCAATTATAAACATTGGTGAAATAAAACACGTTTATTAAAGATAATATTATTATAGAAAGCTATATATGAAGGTTATATATGAATATTTACGTTGTAAGAAAAACCCTCTTTTCAAGGAGCTAACTAATGCATTATTAAATATATAAATTATCATTTTTTATCTGTATTGCAATATTCATACGATATTATAGAATATTACTTTACATTAGAAGACATCTTTTTCAGTTTTAAATACCATTTGTTATAAACTATCATTTCTTGTTGTATTTATAATAATTACTGGATAAAAATCATGACATTTCAAAAATTGCGCTGTATATTGCTTTCTAGAACTTGGAAGGAAATGTTTTGGAGATTGCTATTAAGTGTTGTCAACGTCAGATACAAGCAAACAAACTCGCATCTATTAATAATAGTAATAGTTCTCACGTGCCACCACAAGTTGCCTCTACTATTTCGGTAAATCATCTTATTATCTCAAGTTTTCAGTTCTCAATATATAATTTAATTATTACCAAATTAATATTTTCAAATTAATGTCTCGTTGCAGGCACCCACACCACAAGTGCCGGTGAATTCAACGTCCCCGCAAACATTGCAGAATCGCAAACCGCACAGAAATTTGATATCTACCGGACGTCCGAGAGGACGTCCACCAAATGTTAATAAATACTTGCAACATGCTCTGCAACAAAGTGGCAACGTGATGAATCAGTTCAGTTCCAAGAGTAACTTTGCGAATTACATGAGTGCATCCGGACCAAATCGTTCTCTGATAAATCCTTATTTCATGAATCCGTTAGTTGACGCAAACATGTTATCGGCTTTACTAGCTAGCGGACTAAACAGCAATATGATGGATCCTCTAACGGCTATGACCTATTTAAATCAAGTAGGAAGTTATCAAGATATCCTCAGGCAATATCAAAATAACTTATCGTCATTGACCAATCTTGCTAGCGGTTTAAATAATCCTGGTACCACTATAACCAGCATGAGCAATGTTTCGACAATGAGTACATCCAGTTCTAATATCAATATTTCAAGTAACATTGCCAATTTAAATAGTCTAAAAGGTTCCTTAGATCCTATGACAGCATCAGTGCAACAATTACTGAGTTTAAGTAATTCTACAGCATCAACTTCGCGACCGGCACCCATGTACCATCAAGCGACGGCCAAGACTAGCACAACTATGTCACTAACGAAAGATCGACCTAATATATCTATAACACCAGTTAGCACTTCGATGAGCCAGCAGCCTCATCACAAAACGTCGAAGCCGCCCAGCAAACAACCAAGCTCACAAACTGAGCCAGTGTTACCCGTCCACATTCCTAAATCGCTTCAGATATCGCCAACGAAACCGGTATTACACTCGTCGAATACGACGGCGCAAGTATCCTTGCTCAAACCATCCATTATTCAACAGGTGAAGAGCAGTCCACCTAAACAGATGACCGCGCCGCAGATACGAGTCTCAAAATCCTTGACTGAGCCGCAACCTGCGCACAATCCATCGTTGTCGCATTCGCCTTTGAAGAATAGCGGTAGTACCGTAACTACGAATCCGACCGCAACCATGTCACACGTCTCCCACACTTCTATGGGTGCGCCCGTGATCATGAAACAACAGCAAGCATTACCCATGAATTTACCGAATGTATCACGTTCTGGTACGTCGTTACAGCATAAATTATTGTCGAAAAAGAACTCGCGACCTTACTCAACGCAAACGAACGTTCAGAATCATCCTGTGAGGAAAGCAAAGACAGCTAAAACGGCGGCGATGTCAATGCCGATGTCTAGCAATTTTCCAAACTTGTTAAATGCAATGCCATCAGCAAGTTCCGTCACGATGCCGCAACCGCCTTTTATACCTCCAGAATTAAGCGGTATTTCGGTGAGTGCCATTGGTTCACAATCTGTTGGTATTAAGACCGCGGCTGCGGCTGCGGCCGCTAAGTATCATAGCTACAAGAAATCTATCAGCAAGCCGAAATCAACTGTAACACCAGCGATAGAGGTGCCAAGCTCGTTACCGGCTTCATTTTCTTCCGGCAGTTCAGTCGAGGCACTCTCGATGCTATCACAATTACAACAGCACTCTCACCTGGAAATAATACCGCAACAGAAGGCGCCGTTGAAGTCAAACATTGATTATAAAACTCTTTCATCTTCCGTAAATGTGGTGCCATCGAAAGTCCCAGAGACCTTAAGATCGTCGACAACCGCCGACTGTATATCTATGTATGATCTACCTAGAGGAAAAACTACTAACGTTTCAAACAAAAAGACACAAGATAAGCTCCTTACTGATAACGTCGAAATTATAACATTAGACGATTAAGAATCGCTCAAATAAGTCACGAACGTTTGTTGCGATTATTTTGCGTAATAACTTTTCAAGGACTACTTGCAGTTATCTGCTCGATAATGTTAATTCCTTGCAATGGAATGACAAACTATATTCGCGCAATAGCGATATTATTTTAGCGGAAAATTTTACAAAGTTATTTTAGCTTAGGTACGGGAAAATAATTTCGGAAAATTTTTCGTTAACTGAGTTATGTGTTTTATATGCATTTCGTATAAACTCGACTTCTAATTATTAAATTATATAAAAATGCATAAACCAAATATATGTAAAGTTTAACGAATTCCAATATCATGAATTGATTAAGTGAGGCTGATTTACGTAATATTTATGAAATTTATTTTTCTTTAAAATTTTTATATATTAGCAGGAAATTATAATTATTTGCGACATGTACATTGTCTTTTGTATATAAGTATTATGTTTCTTCATTGTAAAACTTTTTGGTTCCAATATGAATGAAAGATTATTCTGTAACGCTTTAATTAGTCATATTTAATTATACTTAATTATACTTAATTTTTTATTAGAAAATAGTGTATAAATATTGTAAGACATAAATTTACATATTAAAGTCGATCATTCTTTTTTATAATTTTTTCGTATAACTCTGACTAATTTTTCATTACTTGAGAATCAATCACATAACTTTTTTCTTGAAAAGGCGGAAACGTGAAAAATGAAAATTTTTTATGTGTATGTCCACATATATAAAAATTTTCACTTTTCATATTTTCGCTCTAGAGAAAATATGAATTTATACAATCGATATTCTGGTTAAGGGCCTCAGCACAAAGATGATCCTAACTGATGATCGTAACTGATTGTCAGTTACAGTCATTTTTATGCTTAGATCCTAATTCATTTCGATTTAGACTTAACCTCATTAAACTTAATGATAGTGTAAAAATTATATTTTTCTTGCTATAATCATTAAACTAATGATTTTGTAATAGCAACTTTAAAAGTTATTCACAAAACAATTAGATAGATGACAAAATATAATTTTTACATTATCATCAGGTTAAGGTTAACCATAAGTTAATGAAAAACTGGACCTTAGAGGAATATACAATGAAACTTCAGTCTGTATACTTTGTAATATTATTAATCATAAGATATTAAATTTAAAGGTAAATAACTCAAACTTTATATTATTTAATTATGAAGTTTCAATTATATGTACCTCTCACTAATTAAAAATATTAATTTATATTATTATATTCACCGACAAACGCATTGCTTTTTCACTAATTCTACTAAAGCATTTTTGCATAAGGAAATATTATTTTTCTACCGTATGTATTTGATAATGACACTTTTTTCTACATGTACAATAATCTTATGTAATTAACTTCAGTAAACTTGAACGTTTTATAAATATAATTTGTGTGTGTATAACTTACCTCTGATATTAAGAGGATATTTAAAATTACCGTCTTATTTATTGTTCGTTGTTATCCGTTGCTATTTTCGTTTCAGTGTTTGTAAATTTTTTTCTTTTTTATATACCTGTTTTATATACCTGAAAAAAAATATGTGACGATAAGGTAATAAGATTCCTTGTGATAACGCAACTGTATTTAAATATTTATTGTTTAATTTGTCTTATTTTACTAATGAAAAAATAATACTTTTCAGAGGCAATGTTTAAAATTTTTTATTTATTAGTATCAAATTTAAATATACATAAATTTTCATAAGTGTTTTTAAATAGCGATTTTTTGATTAACAACCTTTATAATTTTTATTTTTTAGTGCTTCGACTAATTTAAACATATTGTCTGGAACTCCACGCACTTCTAGACCTTTTATCGCAAATACAGCACCGGCTTGAGAATCCAGGTTTTTATCTAAAGTAGTGTTCTTTATCTAAAGTATAACCAGCTGTGGTCACAAAGTACAAAGTATCTAGAAGCGGAACGTAGTACTGATTACGTTTTCAACTGGAAGCTCGACTTTACATAATACAGTTCCTGTCCTCGGTCTCACGCCAATTACCTAATCAATCATTTTCATGGATTACAAGATTCCAGTAATTTTCACGAATCCTTTTGAACTGCTCTATATATATATATATATATATATATATATATTATTTTTAGTTGTACTTAATTTAAATTACTTTAAACTAAAAGAATAGAAGACTATTACTAAATACAATATATAAGAAATATACTAATTAATAAATAATATAGTAT
>NW_012130096.1:7588-18675 GCF_000143395.1 Atta cephalotes
TAACCTTAAACTACTAATACTACTTTTACTTAGTAGTAGTTAACTAAAGTAATTACCTAACGTTAATTTTACTTACGAACTTACCTTTTACGTTAACTATCTCTATATATATATATATATATATATATATATATATTTTTTTTAAGTTGCTAAATTTAAATCTTTAACAAAGATGAAGACATTTCAAATCAATATCTAGGAAAAATATCAATTTTACAAAGAAATATTGCATTTAATGACTGTAGTTTTATTGTCTTTTCGATAATCATTTTCAAGAAATAATAACTCTCATTTTTTTCCTTAATAAAAGTTACAATAAAAAATAAAATTTTATTATATGTATATATTATATTGAATTAGTGCAAAAGTTCGTGCCCGATTATTTATTATTTAAATTTCAAACAGCTGCTATTTTTGTTAAAAATAAAATAAAATTTAAATCTTACTCTATCTAAATGAGAGAATTTAAAAATCTATTTTTTTGTAATTAATTTTTTTGTAATGTGATAGTTTTATGAGCAATCAAAGTCAAAATATTCATTTTATTTAATTTGCAACAATTCGGTAACAAAAAATCATAGGAACATTTTTAAAAAGCGATTTTGTAAGGAAAACTTCAAGCTTTTACGATAGAGTCGAAAATTTTCTCAAATTTTTTTTTGGTCACGCTACAGATCTACAAAGTGAAGAAAATTTTTCATTTTTTTCAGCTCGTAGTTTTCTATATGTAAAAATTATAAAACTTATATAAACTCAAAAAATATAGTAACTATTCAAAAGTAGAGATTTCAAGCTTTAAATTTTTTTAAAATTTAAACTTTGTTTATTTTTAACAAAATTGCAGCTGTTTGAATAATAAATCGAGTATGAACTTTTGCTAATCCAATGTATGCATTGTATATATAAATTAGAGAACTCTATAATATTACAAACAATTCATTTATTTTTAAATGTTGCTTTATATACTTACTTGAGATCCAGCAAATAATGCTATCCAAATATTGCCATTTGTATCTATAGTCATTCCAACGGGTAATCCTTTCAAATTAGTCTTACTAAGATCAAATACAATCTTCTTGTTAGCTAAAAAACATAAAAACTATAAGCATATGCAATCCTTAAATTCTCTTCTTTATTTTTAAGCAGTATTGTAATTTTCAGTTATATATGATTCTTACTCTTTCTTACTCTTGAACATTTTATTATAATATAATTTTATAGAAAATCTAATATCTTACATATTGTTCCATTATTCGGATTGTAATCATATGCTACAATCTGAGTAAGTATATCAATATAATACATGAGACTATGTTGCCTATTTCATGCCAATCCGTTACTTATTGTAACGGATGATATTTTCTTCTCGAGTTTTAGGTCATCATTAATGCGATATAACGATCCTTGTTTAGGGATTACTGCCATTTTCATATCATTCATAGCAACTTTATTACTCATAGTACCTGTGGAAAATATTAATCGTGTAAGTGAATAGATCTCATTTCTATTTAATCGTAACAGTTTTCCGATCCACAATCTTCCAGTTGGATCCACTTTCCCATCATAGGTTCTTGTTAAAACCTGAGAGTCAAACGAAAATAATACTTTGACTGATACGTTCGATTTATTGCTGTTTTCGTCCCACGTAACGAGAACAACATCTTTTCCCGCACTTGCTACAAATTGGTCAGTCGTGCCAGCTACTGGTATAACAACTCCAATATTTCTCTGTTCTGAAAGAGCATTGTGAAACTTACAAATGTGCTATAAATTCATTGGAACATAGGAAAGCTTATAAAGAAGAAATAATAAATAGATTTGTCTACATATGCACTATTCACAACACCTGTTGGATCTAGACTATGTATATATTGATCGTAAAAATTAACAAAATACAACTTTTGAGTATAATTGTCCCAATGAAGACTCTTAGAAAAGCCATAAATATCTGTTATCTTCTCAATTGTCAAATTCCCATTTACGCGCCTGCCTACAAACAGATTATTATAATATTCATAGCCGACAGATATTCCCAATGGAACATTAAATATAAGTAGCAATGCTTATATGCGAACAGAAAGGTAAAAAGGAAACAAGCAAAATTATTTGTATCCTTAGATAGAAATAATAATTCATAATGTTCTCAAACAAATTTATTATTAAACAAATTTATATATATGTACGTTACTGTGTTCGTTCATGAAAAGTTTCTGCAAGAATTTTTTTAATATTTTACGAAACATAAATATCGCAGAAATTTTTGTAAAAAGTATTTATAATACAATAAGAATGCATTATTCAATAATGATTATTTTTGACTATTGATAAATTTTAAAATATTGTATGATTCAGTCCAATTATCTTTTATGATTAAAGTTAAACATCGTTTTAATTATGTGTTTCCAAATGGATTATAAGTACATATTTTTAATTTTAATTTTTTTGTAGAAATATTTTTATTCCTGTTAGACCAATATCTCGTTTAAAATAATTTAAAATAATTTAAATACTCGATATATTTCGTCAGCATTCTTAAAATGTTGCGTACCTCACATGTAACATAAATATATTGCAACACTATTTATTTTTACTATTGATAAAAATACTATTAATAAAAAAACCAAGCTTTACTATTTCTCATTATCTCGACAGAAGGAAATATTACTTAATATATGGATTAGAAAATTATGATTTCGTTTTTTTAACATAGGTGCGTGACACCTCGTCAATTTGTGAGTTATGAGCAATATCTTTCACTTACCCGCCACGGATGAAGATGAAAATGTACACTAAAGATACAAATTTACAAATTGCTCTTCTCATGACGTGTACAATACTAATATTATTATAAAGAAAATTGGAAAGAAATGAAATTTTTTAATTAGGGAATATATATGTATAAATATTCTAAGAAACATAAATTTACAGGAGTAGATAAAAAATCATTAAGTATATTATTCTAATATTATTAATCATAATATTATTTATAAAATTTAGATAGAATAAAAAAAACATTACATTAATTATAATGTATAATTTCTATTATGCAAGTATGTAATTTATATTATACATGTACTTAATAATTATAATATTAAAAGTACAATTTAATTAATGTTATGCTCACAGATAAATAGAATGACATTATTTTTTTATTAATTCTACTAAGGCATTTCTGTCTTTCTGCCTAAGGAAACGTTATTTTTTTATCGTATGTATTTTATAATAATTACATTTTTTTATATGTACTGTACACTGATTTAATGTAATTAGTTTCAGTAAACTTAAGCGTTTTCTAAAACAATTTGTACGTGTGCATGTGTTAAACTTTACATGCTTAAGTTTACTGAAATTTGCTATTAAAAAGATCACTCCGAATTAAAAATTACTAGCTCTTATTAACACAACTTTGTTTCACCGTTTGTCAATAGTGTTTTCCCACAAGTTTATATGTAAACTTAAAAGTAGAATTTCAAGACGATAAGATAATAATAGTCCCTTCTAATAATGCAATTACACCAAAGTATTCGTTACGCAATTTCTTATTGCACACGTAGTATGCTCGGAAAAAAATGTGTGGTTTAAATCGATTTTATTTTTTCCTCCCTAATTATATAGATTCTTAATGATAATGAACAGTTTATACGAGAAAATTCGTGTAAATATATTAAATTAATTTAATAATTTATTTAAATTAATTTAGGTCTCTAATTTTTTATTTGTACATACAGTTATTGCTCAATACTTTAAATTAGTACAGTCAAGTTTAAACGTGAGAGATCATTGTATTCGCTTATTAATATATTGTATATTGAGGCGTGCGATGACATATTTCAAACTGTTGTAAATATGTTCAATAAGCTCAGGAGGTTCTTCAGATGCTTTGAAACGTTCTTTGATTGGCCAATTAAATAATAATAATAAAAATATTTCTTCTGATTAATTAATCAAATGCTTCAGAACATTTGTAGCGAGACTTTGATCGCACTCTCTGTTATTATAGGATTTTTAGTATTTCTTCACAATGGTTGCAACAATTTTAAATTTTTGAAGGACGGCGCGGACGCTTTGTATTGTTCGAGACTCGGAGCTAATAAGATTGATTCAACGTTTTTCTATCTTGTATATAGGCAAACATTTCAAAGTTTTCCAATTTATAACGGTGTGGATTAAGAATGTATCGTGAAACAATATCGTGACAATATCGTGAAATTGTTATTGTGATTACTGTCGTTAAGTCAATTCTCTCTCTCTTTCACTCACAAGACACCGATTTTCTATCAACAAATCTATATAAAATGTATATAGCGTGTGTGATATATAATGAGTTACTGGAACCATTCGATGATATTTTCCCCGTGTGGACATGTATACCACGAAATGTGCTTGTACAGTGGTTCGAGGAGTAATTTGGATAGTGCACCAAAGATTTTTGCATGCTCTTGTAGTTCTTCTTTTACCTATTATTCAAAGAAACTTTCATATATAACTTTAATATACTTTAAACTTTCATATATAACTTTCATATAATTCTTGAAAGGTTTTATATTATTTACACATTGAAAGTGTTTAACTTCATCTATAGAATTGTTTCAGATCAAAGACCTATCTACAATGTCGAGCAAGGACAACTAATCAGATAATACACAAACTTCTGTATTTCAACTTCTCAAAAAATGGTAATGTGATTACGAAGATTGATGATGACTCTGCTTTTCAATCTTATAAGAGATCTGTTTTCTTTTTCTTTTTTTTTTTTCAAAAAATGTTTCAACTGGTATACTGGTGCAATAAGTTGAAATAAAAGGAATAATTTATTTCATTCTAACTTATTGCATTAGTGAAACCAGTCTAGAACATTGATAATATTGGATAATATGGATAATATTGTTCAAAAAGTCATTGCGTTTTTTTCATTTGATTTTCAGGTGTGTTTATTTAATATATGTAATGAACATTAATCAATGATATATTGGCCGTTTTGTTCGATGATCTTCTGCCATCTCCCGGGCAACTTCATACAATAATATCACGTTCATAAAATTTCCCATCCTTCTCTGCGAGAAACTTGTCTAGGTGCTGTTTGATGAGGTCTTCAGAAGCAAACGTTTTACTATTCAAGGAGTTTTGCAAGAAGCGAAAGAGATGGAAGTTTGATGATACAAGGGTCTGGGCTATACGGTAGATATGGTAACACATTCCAACCAACAATTGCAACAGTTTTTGCCGAATGATCAAACTTGTATGTGGTCTCGCATTGTCATGGTGAAATACTACACCCTTACGATTGATTAGCTCGGGACATTTCTGTGCGATGGCATCACTTAATTTCTGCAGCTGCTCACAATAGACATCGGAATTAATCGTTTTGTTCTTTGGAAGTAGCATAGAAGACTCCCTTCCAATCCCACCACATTGACAGCATTACCTTCTTTTGGTGGATCTCCGCCTTTGCTTGCCTTTCCGGTGCTTCATCTCGCCTACTCCAACTTCTTTTTCGGCTGATATTATTGTAAACAATCCATTTTTCGCCGCCCATGATCATACGCTTCAAAAATGGATCGTTTTCTTCGCGTTTGATGAGTTGATCGCAGACGCTCATATTCGTCAGATGAATTTCTTTCATGTACCCAAACATCGAGCTTCTTTACAAAGCCTAGTGATTTCAAATGGCCATGAACACTTCCAACGGACACTTTTAGAGCGGTAGCAAGCTCCCGAACTGTTGAATGCTTATTTGCTTGCACCAATGCTTTCATTTCATCGTCATCAATCTTGGAAGGCTTACCGGAGCGATGAACGTCTTTGACTGAAAAATCATCATCACGGAATCGGGCGAATCAGTTCTGGCACTGGCGTTTTTTGACGACATTTCTGCCGTAAACTCGACGCAACTTTTTCCTTGCTTCAGTTGCTTTCTTCTCTTTTTTGAAGTAATAAAACAGAATGTGACGAATATGCTCTTCAAAATTCTCCATGTTCGAACCACAATTGCAAGCACAAAATTCGACCGAATTCGCATCAACTTTTTTTTTGGTTTTAGGTTGAGTGTCAACAACAAAACGCGCGTAAACATTTGACATTCATGTCACGCTCGCATACAAATAAACGTGGACCATCTATTGGAAAAAACGCAATAACTTTTTGAACAACAATACTTTTAAGACTTTCACGGATGTAAGGCTTGCACAATTTAGAACAGTCTTTAAAAAGATTGCAGACTTAAAGCTGAAAGCTTACCAACAATTTTGATAATCTTACAGATATCTACGAAATAATGATGAAAACATTAGATGATTTAATACAGGAAATTTTAAAGATTGAAAGTGAAATATATGTCAGCTGGCATGAAGGATTCTTGCAAACAATTGCATTCAACTCTGCATAATTGTGAGGAAAAAATTGCAGCTTTGAAAACAATACTATAACATATAAGAAGGCAGCAAATATATTTATTATAATATTTGTTTTAGAGAAATATACGTGCAATTGTCAAGTTCATATTTAACTCTGTAATTAAATTTTAATCTTATAGTGTGTAGACTTATAATTTTTTTATGTATATTAAAATTTTACAAAACGATTATAGATCTACAAATCTACATCTATCAATTTAAAAATGTAAACAAGTTATGACAGTTATTCAACAATTTACTATATTAAAAAGGTATTCTATTTACAAATCGAAATTTAATTAATCATGTCAAGTGTCGGTTTTTTCAACCTAATCAAATGAATTTAAAAAATTATTTTCAGGAGTAGTATTTAATTTTTATTCAATACTATAAAATTTAGAAATTACGTACGTTTTCGCAAGAAGTATTAAGATATCTATTTCTTGATATTTCTTACAAAATTCCTATTCTTTTAATCTATCATCATAAATGAATTTGCAAGAACTCCACGAACTTCTAAACCTTTCACCGCGAATACAGCACCAGCGTAAGGAGTCGCTTGTCGTTGTTCTGCACTTATATTGAAACCAGATGTGGTCACATACAAGGTATCTAGAAGCGGACCACCGAATGCGACACTGGTTACGTTTTCAGCTGGAAGCTCAACTTTGTATAATACTTTTTCTGTTTTCGGATCCACACAAATAACCTAGAATAGATAAATTTTTCATAGATTACAAGAATTCTAATAATATTTTAATAAATTCAATTACTATAATAAAATTATATATATATGTATATATACACACACATATATATATATATATATATATGTGTGTATAATATATGTTAATTATATACATATCATTAAATTACTATAATAAAATTTAATTATATATTGTTACATTAGGTAATTCTATAATTTTATAAATAATAATTCATTTATTTTTAAATGATATTTTGTATACTTACTTGAGATCCACCAAATAATGCTATCCAAAGATTGCCATCTGTATCTATAGTCATTCCATCAGGTAATCCTTTCAAATCAGTCTTATTGAGATCGAATACAATCCTCTTATTAGCTAAAACATAAACATACATAAATAAATAATAAAATTATATTATTAAATTTTATGCTTTATGGTGATGTAATTTTCAGTTACATATGATATATACTTTTGCACATTTGCTTATAACATAATTTTAAATGAAAAATCTAATAAAATCTTACATATTGTCCCATTATTCGGATTGTAATCATACGCTGCAATCTGACGAGTAGGTGAATCAATATAATACAAAGTGTCGTCTTCAATATTCCATGCCAATCCATTACTTATTGTAACAGGCGATATTTCCTTTTTTGGCTCAAGATCATCATCAACGCGATATAATGTTCCTAAATTGGGAGCTGTCTCTCCATTGACTTCGTTACCCATAGTACCTATGAAAAATATATATTAGGCATAAGTGAACAAATCGCATTTCTATTATTTATGATATTTTTAGTTTACCGAGCCAAAATCTTCCAGCAGAATCCACTTTTCCATCATTAATTCTCGTTTGAGCCTCAGGAGAATCGACCGAACACAACACTTTGACTGATACCTTAGATTTATTGCTGTCTCCATCCCATGTAACAAGAATAACATCTTTTCCTGAACCTACTATAAGTTGATCAACGCTGTCATCCACAGGTACAGCAACTCCTACAGTCCCATGATCTGAAAAAGCATTGTGGAATTTATTAATTCTAAAATAAATACTATAAATTCAATGAAACATAAAAGAGCTTATAAAGAAACATGAATATAACCAAGGAGGATGTCGTGGCCTCCTAAATTTTAAAGAATAAAAATAATTAAAATCGCTTAAACAGATTATATATTTAATGCTTATTCACAGAAATTACTTTCAGAAAAGAAGGAATTAGAGATGAAAATTACAGAAAGATTTTCTGAGACTATAATGTAATATATTTAAGTTTTTTTTAGTTTGAAGAATCAATTCACAATTTTAAGAGAAAAATTAAGTAAATCAAATGTGTGATTTTGTGATTTTTGTTTATTAATAATTAATTAAAAATAATGTAAAACAAAACAAGTCTAATAATTCTTTTCATATTCAACTATTCCTCTTCATTATGTTTAAAAGTCACTCTAATTTGATCTCCCCCTAATAAAGAAGAAATATATAGTCTACCTATGTATGTGCTGGTCACAACACCTGTTGCGGGATCTAGCCTGCGTATATACTGATTGTATATGTCAACAAAATACAATTTTTGAGTACGATGATCCCAATGAGGGCCTTCGGAAAGGCCGTAAGTATCTGTCACTTTTTCAACTTTTACATTTTTACGCGCCTGCCTGCAAATAGATTACGATATTCGTATTATAGAGATAATTTTAGATTTAAAGGAGAAGAAAAAGAAGATTATAAAGGAGCGTAATTAAACGGACGGAATAGACGGACTTCTACTTTTTCACGTGGCGTGCACTCTTTGCACTCTTCCATACTTGTAAACACCAGTGTGCACTTTTCTGCAATTTTTCGCATTTCTTACATTTTACAAAAAAAAAGAGAACTGTAGAAGGAGCAAAGGAGATGGATCTATCATGATATATCAAACAAATATAACAGGCCAATTTACGTCGTCATTGCTTGAAGTCTGAAGAATATAAGTATGTATTGAGACTAGTGTTGCAAGCTGAACAGTTGAAAGTTCGATTGTTGGCGATGCGATAGATCGTCGCAGATGAATTGAATGGAACTGAAGCAAACGACAAGTGGTCAAAGGGAAATAAGCTAAAGTGAAGCGGATGGTTAAACTTGAGCGGGGACGGCTAATTACATCGATTACTTTAAATAACCAGTCGTCCCTGATACTGAACGATAAAATACGGCGACGGCTATTTAATTAATGTGATGTGTTGAACTGTATACCGATAAAATTGTTTGTTTGATTCCAACAGCCAACAGGTTATCATAATGTAACACGCGTGGAGTTATCAAAATATAACACGCGTTACATTACAAGGTCTCTTGACTTCGATTTGTTTGCGAAGCAGCATCATTTTCAAGCAGAACAATAAGTCACAATATTGTCAAAATAAATAAAAAGTGTTATGAATTGTAAATGTTTGAAAAGTGACTTTTTATTATCATTTTGGAATCATTGATGACTTGTATTTAAATTAATTGGTAGAATGATTCATAATAAAATTTCTAATTGTATTAATTGTTATTTCTAACTTTCTTCTACGTTTAGATAATAAGAATTTAATAATTCTTGTCTAATTTTAATTTTTCATAAACAAGATACCGCAGATTTGATAATTAAGTTTATGATCAGGTTAATTAAAATTTCACCCTTAAATATTGATTTAAGAAAAGTAGTTTTAGATTGTGAACACATATGCATCGTAAGTTTCGCATAGAAACTTTGGTGTTTCCATGGGTTCTCGATGAACTTTGAAATTTAAAACGGAAAATATGTCGTGTATTTATAGAATGATGTTTATTATAATGACATCAGTGTTATAAACAACTCGAGATATTCTAGTGTAACGCAAATTGTCGCGCTAATATTATCATAACTGTTTAATTATAGGCCTATGTATGTTTCAAAAATGAAATGTATGTTGAAAAGATTATGGAAATGTTATATAAAACTTGTATATATCTATCAGTTCAAGATTATGCAACATTCGTTTGTTTTTCTTCACTTTATGGAGAAGTGTTTATTTAATGATAATAATTAAAAAATATTCCATGTAAGAGATAAAATAAAATCTTGTTTACAATTATGAATGATATTGATTAAAAATAATATTGATTAAAAATCTTGTTTACAATTATGAATAATATTTAAAATTAAAAATAATTAGCAATTCAATGCGAATATCACAAATATTCGGAATTTAGAGATAGACATTATCTCTAAAATAAATATTTTAGCCTATCTCTAAAATAGATTTGTGTCTATTTAGATTATCTTTGTACTTACTGTAGATTACCTTTAATCTCATCCAACAAACGAGAATGAAATGGATTGAAATGGATTCAGATTTTCAGAAATATTGATTCATGAATGTTAAAATAAATGTTTTTCAATCCTAAATGTATTTTTATTCATTTATAGAAATTGCATGGAGCATATCTCTATGCCTTTCAATCTAAAAATAATATTAACTTTTTCTGTGCACACACAACATATTGTGAATACACATGCATCGTAAATTTTGCATAGAAACTTTGGATGAACATTGAAATTTAAAACGGAAAATATGTCGTGTATTTATAGAATGACGTTTATTATAATAATATCAGTGCGCTAAATGTCGCGCTTTGATGCGCTAATATTGTCATAACTATAGTTTAATTATAGGCCTATGTATGTTCCAAAGATAGAAATGTACACTGTTCAATTCAAAATTTTGAATAGGAAATTAAATTCAAAAAAAAGTATTCGCTTTAAAATACGCATTTGGATAGAAAAAAATTTCAATCCATTTTAATCCATTCTCGTTTGCTGGGAATAGAAGACTTAGTCGACAAATTTTCATAAATAGAATTAGATATAAATAGCAATGCTTATATGGACAGACAGGTAGAAAAGGAAATGTACAATTTCTATTCTTACCATAAAAATAAAAATCCTTAATGCTCTCTCTCTTTCTCTCTCTCTCT
>NW_012130096.1:21669-32905 GCF_000143395.1 Atta cephalotes
AAAATGTCTCCCGTCTTCGCTACTGCCGCCGGTCGAAAAAATAGCGACTTTACTTACTGTGTTACTTACTTTGCTTAATGATTTCTTAAAAATGAACCGCAAGCCATATTCAGACAAATTTTATATTATGCCTTGTAATATCAAATTTATATCTCATTGTTTCAAAAAATTGTTAAAAAGAACTTTTTTACAGTGAATAAAAAGACCACTTTCGAATAAGCTTTACATAGGGATCCTATGTAATATGTATATGTATATGTGTGTGTGTGTGTGTGTGTGTGTGTATATATTTTTTTTTTAAACGCTTCAACTTTGAAGTGGAATATTTCGATTTTTAATTCCGCTCCGGGTATTGAGTTTTAAATAAAAAACATATATTCAGGACAATAAAACAAGCTTATTCTATAAGTTTCAGAAAAATCTAAAGAAAATGGATTTTTTTCGGAGAACGTTCTTAAAGTACACTGAGTGTGCACTAGTCAAAAATGCTATAATTGTCATTGCATTGAATTCAGAATTGGGCAAACTACATCATTATATTTGAAATACAAAATACAAAATATTGTTAATCTTAATATTTGAATTACAAAATATATACTTACTGATGTTTCTATTTCACAATTTAGTACGTTTAGTTTTATATTTTTATTATCTTTTATGTTATTTAAACGATATTGATTTTCAAACAAATACAATGTAATATTTAAATATTTAATTTTGCGTATTCTTATTATTAATATAATATAATACACTTTTTAATTATTCATACAAAAGTGTAATAATTCATCAATGTTATATTAAATAATACGTCAGTGTAAATAAAAAAGAGAAATAATATTTATAAATCATAACAATATTATAGTTTCATAAATTATATTAGAAAAGTTTACGTATTTTTCGATGTCTGAATGTGTAATCAGGAGTAGCGTCTCCCATCAAATATATTTTTAAAGTTTTGAGTATATTAAAAATATCTTTTTTATATTATTATTTTTATATTATTATTAGGGGATAGTACTATGTCATGAAAGAAACGTTATAGAGTATCTTTTACAGGTAGGAGAGCATGTTTATATAAATAAATTATTATGTAATTAAAAGTAGCTTATTATGTAAATAAAAATTATTGTTTTGTTTAAACAAAATAGTTATTATGAAAAAATGCATATATTGGGAAAGAATATAGATTTTTACAATTAAATTGAGATAACAACTCAGATAATATGCATGTTGCATAAGATACCTAAAAGTATTTTTCAGCTTGATTTATTCATTCAGATACATCGTCGTTGTCGTTGTCGTTATCTTCGCTTAGAATTTTATTCTCTTTTGCTACACCTTTTTTCATTTCCTACACCTTTTCTATATCATTTTCTGCATGTGCATTTTTTTGCATTTATTTTCTATTTCTTATTTGTCTACTCTTTTTTTTACATTTGTTTTACATCTTTTCTTTACTTTTTTACATCTCTTCTACATGTGCAAAACAAATACAGAAAAGTTGCATTAAAAACGTTGCCACGTTCAAAATATATGTAATAACACTTCGCGTTAATTACCATCGAAGTTATTACTAAACTTACTAAAGAGCATGAGAACGAGAATAAAAAAAGAAAATAACTATCTTGCAAATGTTACGTGTATTTATATATATCGAATGAGAGTAAGTTAATGATCGATATACAAAATACTTATATCTTACATGGAAAAGAACGGAAAAGTGTGAACAGTGAGTGCCAAATAAGACAAATATTACTTATTTAGAAAGATATAACTTTTTAAATTATTTTCAAATATTATTATTCTTATTATTACCTTTATCGTTACTATTATAATATTTTCTTTTAAATATGAATACAAAGTATTATTAGCTTTTTCTGTGCATTGTGAATAATACTGTTCAATTCAAAAGTTTTGAATAGGAAAAGTAGTTTTTCAATCCAATTGCATCTAATTGAATCTAATTGAATCCAATTGAATTCAATTAAATCCAAAAAAAAGTATAATTCACTATTTAAAATATTATTTAAAACACGCATTCGGATAAAAAAATTAAAATTAAAATGACTTGAATTTTAATCGATTCTCGTTTGCTAGGTATTTCAAACGTAATCTTGAAAGATGCAGCACCCTGCTTATAACATATTTCACTGGCGCAAGATGTTCAATTAAAAATAAATATATACATAATTATAATAGACATCTATATCTATAAAATTTACATTGACAGCCGATGATTTAATAGCAGTGCATCTTCAATCACAAAAATTTATCCATAGTCGATACGATTTATTAATATTGTTTAGTCGATAACAGCGTGACATGTTTTATCGATAAGATAATACATGTCACGCTGTTATCGACTGGCGCGTCGCGTCATCTGATGTCGGATGGCGGAATCGCAAGCGGAAGCGTGCCGGCCAACATCATCAGGTCACGTGACACTGGCATATTGATACGTGTCGGCGGGGTGAGCCACGACTCGCTACGCTTTGCCAGTCTTGCATACGCGGCCGCGTTCGTGAGCGCTTGATGAGAGGGTACTTTGCAACGGTGTCGATTCACGGGATCCTGTGAGGAAAGGTCACTCGATCCGCGGTGCTTAGGACAGTCGTGTCAACGCAGGCAAGATGGGATGTGAGTATGTTTGTCACTTACAGTCAGAAATAAGAGCCGTCGTTATCACGGATTCGCGTTCGCCGCCAACCTCCTTCATTGTCGTGCGTAACCTCTCGCACAAACATATTGCTGGCGACGCGAATCACACTGACATACGCGCACCCGTCGCTCCTGGAAGCGCTAAACCGCCTCTCCTCTTCTGTTTTCAGTCAAATTTCTCGAGGTGATAAAGCCATTCTGCAGTATACTGCCGGAAATAGCGAAGCCGCAACGGAAGGTAAATCCCACGCAATGTACGATCTATTTCTGTCTCTCTCTTGTATTTACAGTTTCGTGTACCGTTTTTCCTAAATTCCTTAATTGTCCCGGGCGTATGCAAGTATAGGACGAGATGAATTATTCTTTACCATCTGTTTACACACGTAATCTATGTACATGTGATGACAATGAAGAATTGTATTCCTTGAAGCTATAACTTTTCTTGATACTTTTTTCCTGATAAATTTATATACTTTACTGTTAACTTTCTCAAACCTATTCTATAATTGCATAAGTGTAGCATGTAAATGATTATAGTAAGAATTGACGATCAATCACGGTCGAATTTAAGAATATTCAACTGTTGTCAATTCTTACAACGCAATTATTTATAATTACACTTAAGTGGCATCTATAATGAGATTTTAAGGTGTAAAAAATTAATTAATCATAACTGATCATTCTCCTCATACTTTACTGTGATTGAATGTTATTTCTTATGGCTTAAGGTTCAAAGCTTAAGTTTTATGCCTTACAATCTTATGATAGGCTGCTTTATATAATAACAGAGTGGACTTTAATGTTTTTATAGTATTTTAAAACTGGCTGTCAGTGACTGAGTTATGTGAGATGTATTCATTATTTTTCATATATCATTCATAAATCTCTTTCAAATCGCAAAAGTGTAAAAAATTTATAACTTGAAAACAGCTGTTTTTGTATCGCTGTTTGAAATATTATAGTTTTTATCTTTTGATTATCCTACCTTTTTTGATTATCTACAATCTCTTGATTATCCAATAGAGTACAAGTCAAGAATTGATTAATTTTTTTATTGATTTATTATTTTCTTCCCCATTGTCAATTATCAAATGTATACTATGTATTTAAATACAAAGAATATACACTAGTTTAACTATAAAAATAAATCTATAGACCCAGCCACAATCCTCTGAAGAGTACTCTTCTGAGAGTTAATTTATCTTAATCATAATGAAATAGAGTTATAATGTGATATTTCTATATCTTTTTATAGATCCAATTCAGAGAAAAAGTATTATGGACGGCGATTACATTATTTATCTTCTTAGTATGTTGTCAGGTGAGTTCATGAACCTTAAGGTTTGAATTAATAATACAGAAAGAAATTGGTAGAAAATCGTATGAATACTGTCACAAATAAACATAAATATATAATCTTGTTATTTTCAGATTCCATTGTTTGGAATCATGTCTTCAGACAGTGCGGATCCATTTTATTGGATTCGTGTGATACTCGCGTCGAATAGAGGAACTCTCATGGAATTAGGCATCTCGCCAATCGTTACTTCAGGTCTTATCATGCAACTGCTTCACGGCGCAAAGATCATTGAGGTCGGCGATACACCAAAAGATAGAGCGTTATTCAACGGCGCGCAGAAATGTAAATATATAAATTTTAATGTATTATCATTGATGGATCATTGATGGATGGAAATGGAGCGTCAGTAGCATTTGTTTTTTTCTTTGTGCAGTGTTTGGCATGGTTATTACCGTTGGACAAGCTATTGTTTATGTAATGACCGGAATGTATGGAGATCCGACTGAAATTGGAGCTGGTGTCTGTCTCCTGATTATCATCCAATTGTTCGTCGCTGGACTTATTGTATTATTATTGGACGAGCTTCTCCAGAAAGGATATGGATTGGGAAGTGGAATATCTCTCTTTATTGCCACCAATATTTGCGAGACTATTGTCTGGAAAGCATTCTCGCCAGCCACAGTTAATACCGGTAACTTCCTCGTTATTAGAAAAAAATTACATGATATATATTTACTATTATTCTTGATAATCTATTTTCTCTAAATCAATCTATATCAACTAAAATCATTTTTGTACATTTAATAGGACGTGGTACAGAATTTGAAGGAGCCGTAATTGCGTTGTTTCATTTGCTGGCCACCAGACAGGATAAAGTTCGAGCCCTTCGAGAAGCGTTCTACAGACAAAATCTTCCAAATCTAATGAATCTTCTTGCCACCATTCTAGTGTTCGCTATCGTTATTTATTTCCAGGTAAATTCCCGATAGATCACAGGGCATTTGCATGAGCTATAAAATTTTTATTTTACATAATTGCTTTTTAACTGATACGTCTTCGAGCAAAAAAATATCAGACTGGACTTTAGAAATAAAATTATTTTGTATATTGAAAGTCTGAAAATTATTGGCACGCAATTATATTTGAAATAAATTGATTTAACAAAGAATATATATTATATTATTCGAAATATCTAACTTTGATGATATTCTTATCATATTCATATATATGATCGTTTCTCAAGTCTTAATAATGTTTAAAATTATTTTATTTTTAGGGCTTCCGTGTAGATCTTCCGATCAAATCCGCCAGATACCGCGGCCAGTACAGCAGCTATCCAATCAAACTGTTTTACACCAGCAACATTCCGATTATTCTGCAGTCGGCTTTGGTGTCCAACTTATATGTTATTTCTCAGATGCTGGCTGTCAAGTTCCAAGGAAATCTTATAGTGAATCTGTTAGGCGTTTGGTCGGACGTCGGTGGCGGAGGACCCGCCAGATCATATCCAGTTGGCGGATTATGTTATTACTTATCACCTCCTGAATCAGTCGGCCATATCGTTCAAGATCCTGTTCATGCAGTGCTCTACATTCTGTTCATGCTTGGTTCATGTGCTTTCTTCTCCAAGACGTGGATTGAGGTCTCCGGCAGCTCGGCAAAAGACGTCAGTATAACTTTCACTAAAAGATGATGTAAATAATCTTTTCGATCCTATATAAAAATTTACGATATGCATCATTGAATTTTTAGGTTGCTAAACAACTGAGAGAACAGCAGATGGTAATGCGAGGCCATAGAGATAATTCCATGATTCGCGAATTAAATCGATACATCCCTACTGCCGCGGCATTCGGTGGACTATGTATCGGAGCTCTCTCCGTATTAGCAGACTTCTTGGGCGCGATTGGTTCTGGTACCGGTATCTTGCTTGCTGTCACAATCATATACCAATACTTCGAGATCTTTGTGAAGGAGCAAAGTGAAATGGGTGGCATGAGCACGTTACTCTTCTAAACTTAATTCATCTATAGACTTGAAAAGTGAACTTTTTTAATTCTGAAGAACTGAGTAAAATAATTTATTGTAAAGTAAGAGAGTTGGCAACTGTGTGTTTATGTCGAAGCTCATAGAATGATAGACAAACACCAGCGCCAAACGAAAGTTCCCTGTTGTTATACATAAAGTCGCACATATTTAACTTATCATTGGTATATATTGTTGATTCTCTGCTCAAAAGATTATATTGTCGATGACAATTCTGAAAAAAGTCTATGTGCTTCTTTTACAGAACATATTAACGTGACCATTGACACATACATTTGATATACATTCAAATGGTATACATTGATATACTTTCAAATTTGTTCTAACAATTCTATTTTACATTAAATTTATAAGAGCTTTGTTTGTAATATCGAGAAAAAGAACATACCCTTATTTTTACATTAAACATTATTGATTCTACGCTGTGTCAAACGGTACACGAAGCACCAACTGAGAGAGGCAAGATACAGTGACGAAGCGTAGAGATTATATAAGAACATAAACATTTAATGCTCGCAAACGCAAGCACGGAAGAGACCTGTCCTACACCATCGTGCTTGTGTGTAAGATTCAATATCTTTCGTACAACGAGCAGCGTGTACATAGTAAGAAAGTGATTAAATATTTTCAACATTTTTTACTAGCGTTTTTGGGCTCTGTAATTTGACGTAGACAGAGCCGTGTGAAGACTCAATGGCGTACAAGTAAAATCGTGACATTTATATATATATATATATATATATATATATATATGAATTGAACCGATTTTGCATACGATTATATGAAATAATCATTTCAGTTAGGACGAGACACCCACCTAGGGTATTCGTGCAGCAATTCGAACAGCGTTCGTTCATCTTAGGTACCATCCATTCCTGTATTGATAATATATAATACGAAGTAAATATTAATTATATTTGTTTCTTACATATGTATTTAAGAGAGAAAATGTGCTTTTATAAATATTAAACATGTATATTTTTCTGTTTGTCTTCCTTGTTTCACTCCTCAATGGCTTTATTGTGCTTTGTTATGCATAATCTCATCACGAATATTTTCTATATCATGGAATACTTTCCAAAAATAAAATTTCTATTCATATTATTAATTGAGGATTACAACCAATCGATTATATCATAAAAAGAAGGATCCATGTATTATGTAATATGTTACATATTATAAAAAGCAGAATGTATACAAGAAACTAGTAAAGATTACTTTCTATTTTATACAGTGTGTGTGACTGTCATTTTCTACTTTATATTTAAGATTGTTACATAAGATATATATATATATATGAATTATAACTGTTGTTATATAGGATGTCAATGTAACAGGGAGGAATAACTAAATGTCCAAATGTACTTACTGTTAATGGTGTTTAATACATGAAACTTGTGGAAATATTTAATCTTATTTATATATTTTGAAACATGTTATAAGATAAATCGAGACAGAAGAGATTTTCATATGAGCTAAGTATTTTGATAATATTGTATCAATCAGTATTATTAAAACATGATTATGCTTTTATATGAGAAATTACTTATATGTAAGTATGTATTATAAAAGTAAAAAAAAAAGGATATGGAGTACAATTTCATTATTTATCAAGTTTTACATATATTATTACTGTCAAGTGCGATTGCTAGTATTTACAAAACGTGTACAATTGAAAATAATTTAAACATTATTTTAAAAATATATTGCATTTTATATTATTTATTTTCATTGTAAAATAATGTTGAATACAGAGATCCTAAAGTGTGAATATTTGCCAATAATACTAAACGAAGAGTATCTGTAAAACGTGCATTGGGCGATGACATATCGATATCTCTCCAAGCTATATTGGTACCTTCATTTCGCGTAAATAGCGCTGGAGATGGCACATTTTCACGCATGTATGCCCACAAACATTCCCTCATTATTGTACTGATCTGCAATCAGAACCATTTGCGAAATATAAAAAATTTGAATATATGAATTTAATTGAAATAATATTGTAGAAATAAAAACAGACCTGGTGAGGTTGTAAAACAGGTAGAATGTCTCTAATACTCGCCAGCGGTGGTGGTAATAATTGACCAAGTGCCATTATATTGACAAGCGAAACGCCTTCCTCTGTATTCCAATTAGCCATGACAGTCGCAGTAATGCCTCTCAATAAAACGGAACAATATGCTAATGCCGGCCTATACCAAGCAGTCAATTCTAACAATGTCCATAACAAAGAAACATCCTTGAATTTACGACGGATTTGTAAATCTCTTTCTATTGTGACCTGCAGTAATGAAAAATTAAAATAATTAACTAGAGATGATGCAGAGCTCAATGTCATAGTTGTTTGTTAATGAAAGATTCGATTAGTTCATTAAATTTAATAAATCTTGTTGCCATTCTTCAATACAAAATTTATTTTTACAGGAAAAATATTCTACTCTGACAGAAACAAAATTTATAAAACATAAATTTAATCCAAAAGTATCTAAAGCTAAATAAATCTCGTAAATGTATCGGTTCTCAAAGAAAAAATTTCCAATTAAAAAGTTAATTATAAAAAAATCAATAAGTTAATTGTGAAACTAATTGAGAAAAATTAGCATATTAATAATTAACATAAATACCTTTGTAAATTCCTCGTCAGGCCACGGTAAACCATTGTACATAACATCAGGCGATACCAATTCAACTAACAACAAACTGACCATTGTCAGAGCATCCAAGTTAATTGGATATCGATCTGATTCCTGATTGCTGCAACAAGCCTGAAAATAATTCGAATTGAATGTTACGAGTATTTAATATAAAATTTAGAGATTTACTAAAAATTTACTAAAATTTACTAAAAATGAACTCTATCGGATTTTTTACCTTTATTACATCTATTAGCAATATTTTGTTTAAAGTAATGATTTCCTTATCGATCGAATTTTCCGGCGGAAGTCTTCGTGGACCATGTCCTATCACGCCAGCGTGAAATACTGATGAATGTCGCTGCGCTAACATGGTACTCGTCACCTAAGATGAGATCATATAAAACATATTCTGCATATTTAAAATGTATTTTTATCATATTTTTATACTTGTTTATGATTCTGATGTAATAATAACATCTCTTCAAAATGAGGCTCGAATTTTTCCTTTGCGCCAAAGTATTTAGCCTGCTCATTATTGATACTATTTCCTAATATCTCTCTAAGAGCCAATACACGTGCGGACGTAGAATGACATGTTAAATCTTTCAGTAAATGACATACCATCTTTACTCCTTGTTCTTTTTTTATAATATCTAAAAAAAATTGCATTATCATATACTTTGTTACTTAAAAAAATAAGACTTTTTATAGAATTCTAATTACCAGTTTGAGCAATGCATAAAAAGAAATACTGTATGATCGCTCTTGTTAATTTCAGCATAAGTTCTATATCGAGAATATGGTCTTTTTCGGATGTGCTCAACAGATCCAAGAGAGTAATGACATCATTCGCCAAATTAAAATCATCGCTTCTCATCAATAAACAAGATATTTGATATAAATTAGCTCTGAGGGCTCTGCTAATCATTTGTGATTGCAATATCTCCACCTTATTTGATTTTTCCCATCTAAAATAGAAAGACATTAATTATTAAATTAAACTGTAAAATATTTAATTATTTTAAACTGTTGACACTTGCTTTAACATCAGAATAAGATTTTTGAATAACTGTTTTGATTCCTCTTTTTCTATCACATTTTTATAGTATATTTCTCTGAGTGCTTGTTCCAAAACCTGCGTAAAATAATCGTGACCAGCAAGCATATTTTCAGTTACGGATTTACTCGTAGGAAATTGTACAACATTATTAGTGATAAGACGTATTAAAGCCGCAAGATGGAACATTGTTTGTGCCTTCATCAGCATGTAGGATACTGTGGAGACAACTATGTTCGGATTTTGACTTCTGAGAAAACATAATAGTCTGACAGCGGTTTGCACACGCAGTGGATTTGGATTTAGCAGCATTGGTACTATCAACGATATCTCCTGTTTGATAGAACTCAACAGATGAATATTTGCGGATTGAGGTCCGTGCGTTCTCAATAAGAGGTCGATTTCCTGTAGAATCAATTCTAATATCTCCCGACAAATGTTTTTCACATTTTGTGCCGCATTAACACTGTGATAGCCGACGTTGCTCGTGTTTAAACTTATATCTAATAGTACATTGATTATTTGTGATGCGCCTTGCTCACATCCTAATATTAAGTGTACCATCAAGTCCATTAAGGCCGCTGGTTGATTATCAAAGTATTTACACCAATCTGCTGCAAACAATGCCAGTTGTGGTATGATGTTTGATTTCACTATAACAAACATTATTTTATAGCTATATTTAATTGTAATGATAACATTAGATTTACTTTAAATGTAATTTCTATTAAAAACATACATATTTGTAACACATCGCTAGTTATTGCTTTCAAAAGAGTTTGAGAAAGTGAAGCCAAATTCAAAAGAAATGGTACAGTGGCTAGTTTCTGCTTTTTGGTATCTTCATCAAGATTTATATCTTCTTTTAAACTCCACTAAGAGATAAATTATTCAAATATATTATGTAACACATATAACTTAAATTAGAAATATGTATACCATACAACTTATATAATAAGCTTACTTCAAACAAATCTAACAGTGCTTTTCTAATATCTTGAAAATGGCTACCAGCTAAATGTCCCAATATACCGACAACAGAATTTAACTTTGGATTCTTAACATTATGTTCATAGCCCATGGCACAGAAGTCTTTCAATCCACACGATAACACCCTCGTGATCACAGTATTTGGAAAGCAGCTTCCTACATGAGCAACGACCCAATCGAAATATGGACTGTGTATCACACTGGTGTCTAATAATGCCTTGATACAAGACTCCGTATCGGAATGCATAAGACACTGCAGACATTGGGCCGTAATGTCTATTAGAGTCCTTGTTGCACGGCACGACATCCATTGTTGCATAAAATCATTGATGCCTGCATTGACAGGTAAATTGCCGCGTTTTGAATAATCCGAGGATAGTTTGCCTGTGGAAGGAACTTACTTTGTACATCGCAAAAATGGATTTTGTAATAAATTAAATAAAATATGTTTAGTTATATATATTTAGTATTTCAATATATATATGTATATATAACTAAATATAAATTAAATTATATATATATATATATATATATATATACTAGTAA
>NW_012130096.1:33365-80497 GCF_000143395.1 Atta cephalotes
TATATATATATATATATATATATATACCTAGTAAGTCCAACGACCATGCTGATATGATAGGTGCCCATGCTTCTGGATTTCCATTAACGAAACTGCTCAGGATAGCATGAATTTCTGCTATAATGCTCTCTTCAGGTATCGATATATTCTGATTTGACTATAAAGATTATGTATGTGAATTGTCGATATTTTAATCATATTGAAATGCTAAAAGGGTGAATGAATTAAGAATACAATACGATTACATACCTCGATCTGACGAACATATTTTGTTACAGCGACGAAAAATACATTACAAAAATATTCAAGTACAGCTTCCCTCGCTGCGGGTACATTTTTCAACAAAGATAATGCCGTACGGGTTACATCTTGTGTGTTTGTATTATGGGCAGGCCGAATGGCACCGGAGATGAATTTTCTAACCTCAGTTAAAATGTCCTGAGGCGACAAAGTCGCCGTATTATGCAGCATTTTTGACGAATTATTAGTAAAAATACTTCAGGTACAAAGCATCGTCCAATTATGTCCGCATTTCCAGTCAAATCAACATAAATTCATTGCCTCAATGAGTCGTGGCTTTTCTTGAGTAAGAGGTTATGATATATGAAAGGTTAGTCTTCAGACATCTTTTTTTTGAAAGCATATTTTTATTCCAAAAATCATCTTTGCGAATTATATATATAATTTATATGAGAAAGAATATATTTATATAAGAATTTTATATAAGAAAGTTATTTTTTCTCCTATGAAATATTAAGTAGAGATAACGTTTTTACATAATTGATGTACAAATACGAAGTTGAGAGAAGTTCCATGCTTAAAAAATAGAATATATACTTAATACATCTTTTTTTTGGAAGACCTTTGCAAAAATCTTTCTCGCAAATTATATGAAAGATAATAATTTTTTCTTTTATAAAATATTACATAGAAATAATGATTTTACAATGATTATATGTGAGGTTGAAGATATACCTCCATGCTTAAAAAGTAGGATGAAATTATATTTTACAAATTGACAAATTGTATTATAAAATGACATTTAGTAAATAACTTAGATGAAAACGAACTGAAGACATTCTAAAAATTCAGCTTTAAAAAAATCTTGAATTATAAATGAAAATAAATTAATTGATAGTTTTCCATTTAAGGAATACAGTTGATACAAATGTCCTATTTTTTTTTACGTTTCATGAGAAGAAACAGAGACAAAACTTATGTCACCAAATGGAAAACATCTAATGTAAGATTATGAGATTGATATCAAAGTAATGACGTAGGAAATGTAAACAGTTCAACGTCTCTTCTTTTTCTCCTGCTTCCGTGGCCGATGAGGTCTTCTTGGCGTCACTTGAGGACTGTTTTCGGAACATTCAACATCACTTGGATCATCCTACAATGACAAGAATTATTGCCGCAAGGAAGCCATTGTCTTAACAGTCTGCAACAGCTAGAACCTTACCTTCAAAGTCGCCACACCATCGGATGGACCAGCCTGATACACAACTATAGCTAACAAGCACATGATTTGGAATACTGCACCTACATAAAGGCCGAATCTCAGCAACTGTTCAAATAGAGTTTCCTCCGCTGGCAGTAAAAGGCGTTTAAATTGTGGATCCGCGTCAGCCATCTCTAAATATAAAAAAACACATAGGGGTTTATCTACAATACATCAATAGAACATAAATTTATTAAAATTAAAAGAAATAATAAAATAGGTTTCTAAGAAGTTTATTACACCTAATATTAGAGCAGAATTCGTTTTTGTCAAATCTTGAATACTTGCAGAACACAAAACAGTAACATTATACAATAATATAATTGATAACATATACATGAGTTATATTGTTAATGTAATAAAGAAAATCAATGTTAAGAGTAGTTGTTAAAGAGACATAAGTTATAACATAAGTTTTTAGTATTTTACAAGAATATATTGTTATCAATTGGATTTCAATTTGGAATATAATAAGTTTATAATAAGTTTTAAATTTAAATACATATAACTGTTATATTTTAATTTTACATTAAGTATAAATTATATATTAATGCTTTGTTATTGTTAATGTGTTTTGCGGGCATATATTTATTTCATTTTAAGTATGTGTAAGAAGTATTAGTTTAGCTACAAAAAAGACTAACAATAACAGATCAATGTGCGTATCTGAACGAACAAACATATACAGTCATGTTTTTCTCTCGAACAATTTGCATAACAAACCATCGATCTATGCAATGGAATCCAATTATTTCAATTCGAAGTACGTCACATCCCCACAAAAATCGCGGAAGCGTATAATTATTCGAAACATGTTCATTCGTAAATTTATATTCGGGCTCCCCTGACAAATCTTATTTTTTCGTTTTGTTTTCTTTTATTTCTAATGCATCTAAGGCATTTCATTCTTTTGCTCCAAGCAATTCTCGCACGAAAAACAATCCTGTCTTTCTTGTCTTCCTTTTCTCGCGCAAAGAACTTTCTGCGGACTTCATCAAAAGAGTCCTCGAACGATAAATACCTGCTCACGCTGGCACGCGTGTCTCGCGGTATTTATGTGAGAAATATATATCTCTATAAAGCTAGGAAATCAATAAACGACAATGACCGACGATGATCGCCACCTCGTATTCTCTCGCGCGTAGCGACAGATAGTACCAACATTAAAACGTTCATAAACATATGTACGCACGTCCTTCCCAGCCACTGCAGTCCCGTCACAGTAATCGTGACGTTTCATGGAACCTAAGCCGCCTAAGCGGTCCCGAATCCAGTGGTGGACGATGGCGGAGGATTCGCGCGACTTTCGGCTACTTTCGAGCGGTCGACGGAAAATTCGAGATCGCGATCGTGGTTCTTCGGTTTTACACGCCGAATTCGGCCGAGGCCATCCGCTCGGAATGGTTCGGTTGGGCTCGACTCAGCTCGGTTCAGACTCGATCAGATTCGGCGTAGCGCGACGCAGTTTAGCTTCCTGACGTTGGCAACGCACGGCGTTCACGCTTGCCGCGTTCGCCGACAGATGGCGCCGTGCGCGAGCGGCGCGACATCTTCCCGCAATCGTGATTAACTTCGGCCCAGTCAGGCGTCTGTCCTTCGGCGAATTTGCACGCGCTAATTAATTATCTCGATTTCGTCGTGTAGCGTATCTCACGTTTAATTTTGCGCCGTACAAATTTCAGCGATTGTAATTGCAGACGAAAAAATGACGGCGGAACGGAATTGATGCGGAAATCGACTCGATTGATTTGAATTAAGCGCCACATCGTGAGCGCCGGAAAGACGCTGGGTTCGAGGCTCGCTAGCTCGCGAGTCCGTGGATGTGAACCTTTGTTTTGTACAAAAGTAATGGCTGCCATCTCTAGTTTTCGATTGATGTTTTCCGTGGAGAGACCGAATTCCCGTGTTTACCGCGGTATTTAATAACGCAGGATCGCTTTGCGCGGCGCATCGGCGTCGACCGCGATGTAAACGGTGTTCAGACGCACGTCGTTTTGACTGCCTTAGTGTCATTTCCGCGGAAAAATGCCTGTGTTTACATCCGAGCTACGAGCGAGCTTCTGTATTCCTGTCACATTAAGGTAAGCGACGCTTTTTCGGATCGCAAATCGGTTTGGCGACGCAGTGGTGTTTCGGATTGCAGAAATTTATCGAGAAATTGCAATTCTACGACCGTCGATGACGATTCCCATTCTCGTTGGCCGACAACGATCTTCGTCGTCGATCATCGTAGTTTCTCAAATTCGCTCGCATTTTCCTCGTCTTAGTAATGTTTAGAGCCATATATCGCGTTGTTTCATCAATCGCTTTATTCTCTGATTGAAAAAACACGCGAGTGTCTGCGGAATTGCTTCGAGGAGCAGATGAGTCCGTCGTTCGTCGTACTTAACCAAAAAAAAGTTATGTCTCTCCTGAAGTAAAAGATGGGCAGCCCGACGCGGATTCCTGGTTTTTCTTGTTCTAATTCAAATGGGAACGAAGATGAAAACGTACGTCGCGTTGAATTACCGTGAAATCGGTGAGAAATATTCATTGGGCATCTAATTTGTGCATAACGCAATTTTTCGTCTCAGATGGTGGCAACAATGGCTGGTAAAATGGTAAGCGAGGGCAGGTCAAGCGCACACACATCGCTGCGAAACTCTACGGCTCGTTTCCTGCGATCGTGAAATATGTTTTCTCAATCATGCACGTGTTTTTCATGTCAGACTGATTTAGGCGATTGATTTTTTCAAAGAAAAAAAATTTGAGACTTCTTTAAATTCAGTTATGCAATTTATATCAAATATTCGCATCTCAAATGGTTACTCTATAATTTTTTTTTTTTAAGGATACTCTGTAGAACTTTCAGAGTGAATCTTACTGTAAAGAGTGAAATCTCACTTTTAAAGATTGGAAATTGAGTTATTCTTTTTTAAGACTGGTACAAATTTCACTCAGAGTGATATCAAACATGAAATTTTGAAATCTTAGATTACTACTTTGTAATTTCTTTTCACAGGATACTCTAAAATTTTTAGAGTGGATCTCTTACTTGGAGCAGTAACATTTCACTCTTAAAAATTGAGTCGTTTTTTTTTTCAAAATAGACTCACTTTTCACTCTTTAGAGTGAGATTCCACTGTATAGAAGTTAGATAGTATATTGACACAGATGTGCCTTTATTCTTTATGTCAGAATAACAGATAGATGTTTATATTCATCTGTTCATTTTTTTTTATTATAAAGTTATTATTATTATTATTATTATTTCTTAGGTCAAAATTTCTGCTTTATTTATCACAAATATTTTTTTTTCTAAGTTTAGTGGATATCTTCTGTATTAATAGAGTTATCAAGTCATTTTAACCAGATAAAATTAAGTTTTTCTAAGTAACCTTGGAAAGGAAAAGCAAGAAAATTAATGTCAATATAAAATGTTTTGCTGCAAATGTAAATTTAAATTCCTATAACTCATTTCTATAGAGTTGAATCTCGTTAATTTAATTATCATGATTCAATCTTCATACAAGTTTCCAGTATTTTCTTTTTTAAATCTCTCTGATTATGAAAAAAACCTGATTTTTGGGCGTATGAAACATTATTACTAGCAGATGGAAGTATTAATAATTTTATTTTTTTTAGAACATTTTTTTACATAAAAGCAACAGATCCTATGTGAAAGGATATCGTTCGAAAGCAGCGCCAAGCGTTATTTCTTCCTCTCTACGTCGAGATTTACAATTCAGATCCAGTATACATCGCATCAACAATACAATTTCGCCGGGATTTGAACAGATCTAACCTAAGCGCGATCGGAAAAGTCAGCAAATGAAACAACGGTTGAAAACTGCTTCGCGGCGGGAACAGAAAAATGTTTCCAGGCGGCGCTTCCTTCGCTCGCTGGCGGCCATATTGTCTATTCGGCCTTCCTACGCTACCCCCCAATCCTCAGCTACCCTTTACTCTTCGCCTCCTCTCCCGTGGAATCCCCCTTTTCAGGATCTTTTCAGCGTGCTATCCCTTCCAGCTGTACTCTCGCCTCTCCTATTTTCTCTCTCTTTCTCTCTCGCCACCGTCCGATTTTCCTCTCTCCGTTCTCTCGCATAAGGTTTCCTCGTTGCTCGCTGTGAAAGCTGTACGTACCTAGTGAACATAGCGGCGAACGCGTGCGATGCGTATTTAACCGAGGCTTAGTATGACACAGAAGTGAAGAACGAAGTTTTATTTCGTGTTTCGGATACATCCTCAGAGAAAATCTGAAAATTTTCCAGGATCGAAGTTGTTTTATGTCTCTCTTTCTTCCTTCCATTCTCTTCTATTGCGATTTCATTCGGCGCGAGATTTGTTTGCGAAATATTGGACACGCGCGGACTCTCCTCCCGGGTTCCACATCCATGTAGATATCTATATTCTATTTTTAGACAACGCGCACGGCTGAACCCGGTGCCGCGCGCAATAGTAAGCCGGAAGTGAAATATTAACAAATATTAGACGATGCGGCGACGCGGTATTTAAACCGTGCGCGTGCAATCGGCTAGTATTAGCGGTGTAATTACGGAGCTACATAAACGGAGTGACCTGAAGCATTCTATAGTTTTTTTAACGAGAGACTATTAATCTTATGACTTTAAATTAATTTAAATGTATGCAACTGCATAAACCATTTCTATGTATAGAACGGTTTTGTTGAAATATCTATATATATATATATACATATATAAATATTTAACTATACCGTAAATTTATAATGCCAAATTATACCCAATTTGAGTCATTTTTAATTATTAGTTATTTTTAATTATTAGTTATTTTTCTATTAATCGCCATTGCTTCTATTGAATAATTCTATTGAATTATTTTTAACTTAACTAAAAAAAAGCGGAGTTTAAACAGTTTAACTTAAAAAAATTTATTAAATTTCATTTATTATTCAAATTTAGTTTGTTATTTATTTATTAAGTGCATACCTACGTCATCATATAAAAAAATTCATGTAAATATTTCATGGAAATAATGTTTATGATCGGAAAACTATTTAAATATGATTGAAAATTTACTGGAAATTGTAATCATATTTAGATAATTTTCTTCAGTATAGACGTTGTTTATTTTGAAACTAATCTCAGAAAGAGATTGATTTACATTTGATACATATGGAAATTAGGAATAATAAAATGTTTAGCTCAAGGAATTGGGTTATCATTGCTCCTTTAATATCTAACAGTGTAAATATACATCTAAAAATAATTTTACCGAACTATCAAAATAACTGGCAAAATAATAGGCTATCAAAATAATAATTATAGCACAATAATTAGAATTAGAAAAAGTGTGAAAAAGTAGTTGTATTGAAATTCTGGTTGAAAATGGACAAATCAGAATTTTCTGGTTAAATCTATTACAATTCTAGTTAAATTAAGAATTCTAATTGAAATGGTCAGATTAGCTATCAATTCTGATTTGTCCATTTTTAACTAGAAATTTTTTTGAGCACAGGATGCTCGAACATAATGAACAATGCCGCGAAAAGCTAGCATCTTAAGTAATTTGATGGTTCAAAAAAATTATTTTCAGACCTAGTTAAATATTTAGGTATCTTAGCAAAATCGTTTCTTTTTGTGTATATTTGTCAGTGGATCGATCGAGATCTGCAAGCGTTTGCTGTGCAATAATGTTCGATACATTTGGATCTCGCAGATCCACGAGAGTCACGATCCGCATGCGATTGATCTCCGACGCTGAAATGCGGAAATCGGGCGGTTAATTGGCCGATCGCGCCAACCGCATCGAGAGTGGCATGCGTTCGATTAAAACGCCATTGCATTTCGCTTAACTCCATTACGTGTCGTGCATCCATGCACGAATCAATTATTGATTGGTTTATCCGAACCGCGGGCGCGCTATGCTCGCTCATAGATAACCGGACAGGTAACAGCGCGGAGCGCTGCCGCTTCGAGCTGTTTTGTAACACCGAAGAGCTCGATTTATCAACGACCCGCAACGGTCTGAGAAATTAAAGCGAAACAGCGAAATACGGCTTTTAATCAAAATGTTTGTTAAAATCTAATAAAATCGCGCACGCGCGTAAAGGATGATTTCGCTCAAGTATCTACAAATTTAGGTGAATACAGATCTGAAAATAATTTTGTTAAATTATGAAAATAATTACGTAGAAATCTCAAGCAATAATAAGTAATAATACTGTAAAAAATTTGGATATTTTATACAGAAAAATATATACAGTACACAAGTAATAATTACTTGTTTCAAGTATTTCAAAAGTTTATACTCGTAAATCTATAATCATAAGGTCATCACAAGCATTAAGTTTATTTAAAATATATTCTGAAGCCTGGTATTTAATACTTTAATCAAGATAAATAAATTGAAACAAATTTCGATTTGCTTATTAATAGAGTCCCTTCTTCGATCAATTTTGTAATATTCTTCGAAAGAAAATTAATTCTTGTTTTGAATACACAATAATGAGTTTTCCTAAAATTTGTAATAAATATATTTTAAGAAAATATTCTTTCTTAAAAATTCATTATTCAAAAGGAAGAAAGTAAATTAATTAATTTTCTTAACAAGAGAATGATATTTTTTTGTGTAACAATCAATTGTAGCATTCTATTGTACATAATTATTTACACATAATTATTTACAATCCGACAAAATTATTTTTACATCTTATATTTAGTTAAATTTTTAGATATTTTATAAGCAAAAGTTCTTTCTGTGTGCATTTTGTATATGTTTCTTCATGCGACATACGCAAAGTAGCGGCAGTCGAATCTTTTCAGCCGAGATTTTCAGATTTTATATCCGGAATACTGTATAGAAGTTTGTGCAGCATTCGAATAGAATGTCTGTGCCATCAACAACAAAATCCAGTCGTCTTTGCGTGGGCAACCGAGCGACGGGCGAAGTAAAATTGTATCGACAGCGAAGGAAAGAAAGTCACACAGATTGACGAGTGAGCAAGCGACACGATTGTAATCGCTATCAGATTGATTGAGATACTTTTCGTATCAATGTAATCTCGTCGGATTTATATTTCCACTTGATTCGTGAAAGGATAATAATAATATCAATTGATAATCTAATATTATCAGTTTTATAATCGATCAGACAATACTATTATTATATATAGTTTTTCCAATTCAGAAATAAGATTATTAAAAATGTTGATATACACAGAAGATATATAGAAAGTATAACAAATATTAACAGCGTTCGAGTTGAAGATAATCCTGTTCGATAACAGTATTAATGGAACAAACATCTCAGGTTTTTAAAAATACTTAATACAAACAAAAATTATTTGTTTTATTAATATTGTTATTGAATTAATAAGATTACTTTCCATTACAGTAATATCATATTAATGTAGTATTTGTTTTTATATACGATTCTCTTGAAAATTGAATCATCATTTTCTGAAAATTTCTTGATTTTAGTGTCAGAGCACATTATAATTTCTTCCATTTCTTTTATCTCTATTTCATTGGAATTGAAAGAATTCAGCTTCTGAGAGACTTTTTGTACAACAATTCTTCCTTTCGGGGAGACCAGAATTGTCCGTAAGACCGTCACTGACGACGATTGTACGTCAGCAGCGCCGGAAGAGGAGGCGGCCGCGAAGGGTATCGCGTTTTCCCCTCTCGCGCCTAGGGTTTAACCTTAACCCGCGCACACACGGAGCCGTTTCGGCGCGAGCGTAGCGGGCGATCGATAGGCCGCGTTTCCGACGAAGCCGTCATCGATGCTCGTCGGCAGCGGAGCCGTCCGCGGAGCCGCGCGGTTCCTAATTGCAGCGCGACGCAGTGCCGCAGATTAACTTTTAAAAGCAGCCCGTGCATAATTCATGAGCCGTGTAAATCCCAATCAGCGTGCGCCCCTCTTTAGGCTCCGTTAATCCGATTTCCGCGATTGGCCAATTCGAGGATGAACGGGATAAACGGAACGATCAGGTGGTGGTCGCGTGGGCGCGTTTTATGCACACGCATGGCTCTCTAGATTTATTTTCTTGTAACTGGAACACGTGGGTTTTGGTGACTCTGGGAAATTTCTTAATTTTTAAATAGTCTATAATTTAGAATAATTTTCACAATTCTTTTTTTTCTTTTTTTTCTTTCTTTAGTTTTGTTTTATTCATGTAATTATCGCACTATATTTATGATAAGTTCAAGTTGCATTTTTATATAGTTGAAAATTTTAAACCCGCTAAAACTAATAACAACTTTAATAGGTTCCAAGAACTTATATATTCTTTTTTAGCATCACAAATATGTGTTTATGAGTTAATAGACTTGAAACTTTCGAAACATGTCTGTTTTTTTGTAACTGTATTAATACTAGAACTGAACTAGTATACCAGGGTTGTCTTAGACTTGGAAAACCGAGAAAAGTTAGAGAAATTGAAATTGGAACAAAAAACTAGGAAAAGTCAAGAGAAAACAATAAAATAGTCTGAAATTTTGAAATTTGTTTACAATTCCCTTAAATTAATTCCCTAAATTTGTTTTTATTCCAAATAATTGTTATAATTTTTTAAATTCTGACGTTTATAGTCAAATACGTTCAAAATTTGCATACTTTAAGCTGCATATTTTAACGAAATAATTAAAATTTATCCATATTTTGTTCACTATTTTTATTTGTTACTTCTTTTTCGTTATAAACCTATTATTTTTCTAATACTAATTTTTTTTTGTTGACTTGAATTGTATTTAAAATTTGATTAGGTTACTAAGCTCCTTTTGCATTGTTTTTAATAATATAGACTACCTTTTTTACAATCCTTGATTCTAAATGTAAAATTTACATATTTTACATATTTTATATTGGTCATGGAAAATTTTCCATTTGAAAAATCTGGAAAAGTCAGAGAATTTTTACATTTATTTTCTGCGGCAATTCTGTATTTTCTATATTAGAGAGACTTTTCAACGAGAGACACAGATGACACAGTGTAACACAGTGAATCATTACATCCTTGTTTGACAATATTAAACAACGATGAAGTTATTCATTATGTTATACTATGTTTGTTTCTTTGCTGAAGCATCCAAAATGAAATAGGATATATATATGTTTGACAAAAGCAAGAAGGAAAATTCTAGTGCAGTAATAAAAAAATTTAATGAGAAACGATTCAAACTGAAAAAGAACGTTCTGCGAACGTATAAATCCACCTAGTCGTCTCTATAATAAAAATGTTCTATAAAAATCTTAGGAAGCTTTGCTTTATTATTTCGTAGAAAACTACAGATCGAACAAAAATTTCGACGAAAATTCTATTGAAAATTCATCTCAGATTTGTGGAGAATCGAGTACAATTGCTTGTGTAATTGAAAGATAGTGAACTGATTTTTGCGGATCATCATTCGTCGTGAAACTTCAGGGTCACAATGTCGTGCGAAATCACGACGTCATGTAGAGGCAACAGAACGAGGCCTGTTCATTGAACAGGCCGATCGTTACCGTCGATTATCCTCACGCGCCGTAAAGTATTGGTCGTTTGTCAGAGTTAACGAGACGTCTGTAGAGTCCATACGGCGCGTCTGATATTTTGGTGTTCGATCTAATTAAAGAGACTATTGGGACCGATTAATCTCGGTTTTTATCGAAGATTTGGAATATGTGACTCTGATTGGATATATGTAGCTCTGATTTAGAAATATATGAAAATATCCGATATCCTCGCGAATTAATTTTGGAATGATTCCGATAATTCTGCGACATGAAGAAAGTAGATTGTCGTTTCTGAGCTGTTCAATTTTGCAATCCTCGAAAAACACTATATCATGAAGCTATTTCGAGACACGTATTTTCTTCAAGACACGATCTTTAATCGCGTCTTTGAAATTCATTTTACTATTCGTATTGCATTCAACGTTGATCTTCTTACTGCTTAAGTTTTTCTGTATGCTCTTAGGGCCTAAGAAAAACTTAAGCAACAGATGTACCGTAAGAAAATGGCATTAGGCATAGAAAATGATTTGACAATTCTTAACTCAAATTGATTAATTCTTACGGTACGTTTTATGACTATTATGGAAAGTGTGTGTGGCAACTCTTATGTCTACTTTACAATAGTCGTAAGCCATAAAAATTGTTGACCAATGGGAAGGTATTCAATTCTTATATCCAAGACTGTCTTAAGTTTAGTCTTGAGATGTCACGAACCAAGGGCTGCATTAGCGTCTTAAGATATTATTTAAGATGGACGGTCTTGAAATAAGAATCGACTATTGTACTGCCATAGTCGATTATTCTCTTCACATTTGATTGATCCATTTTTACAGTTTATAATAATTATAGTTATTGTAGAACCATGGCACACAAAAAAAACTTAAGCAGTAAGGAAATCAACATGTTCGATTTGTTATCACTTACATTATTGAATTCTTTATTACAACTGGTTGATTTCTGTTTACACTTTATACTTGTTAAATTTAATGTTAAATTAATGTCCAATTTGAGTTATTTTTAATCATTTCTATGGGTCTCCACTGCTCCTATCCAATATTAATTTCACTCAAGAAAGTGTATTATGTGTGATTCAAATAGTTTATTGTATACGTGTATACATTAATATGGACAATGTTTACTTTGAAACTAATTACACTCTAACTTTCTGAGAGTGAAATTTCACTTCAAGAAAAGTGATAATTGCGTCAGTCCGGCAAGGAGTGAACTTCACTCTTTCGGGAGAGAATTTTTTAACCTAAAAGGTCAACTTTAATGATTAGTATCTCGCGTCGCAAGACAGCGACGCTTGTTTCTGTCATATTCGTTTTGTACAAACACGTCGAATGAATTTAATAATTTTTAGATTAAATCTAGTGAGGCTTTATCAGAGTGAAATTTCAGTCTTTCTCTTCGGAGAGTGAAATTCAAAAAATTGACTCTCATTTGGAGTAATTCTTCATTATCAGAAAGTAAAAATTTCACTCCTGTCGAACTGGAGCAACTATCACTCTTTGGAAGTAAAATTTCATTCTCAAAAATTTAGAGTGTACAGAATGGATTTATTTTGACACAGATGGAAGTTAAAAATAATAAAATTATTTAACTCAAGGGGTTGGTTTACCATTGTTTTCTTGGATATTTAACAATGTACTGCCTCACGTTTTTTTATGTGTTCCGGGTCTTAAATAATAAAGGATTTTTATCAATGTCGATTTTTGCGAGGCGACCGCGATTTATATCACTTCGCTGAGCATCAGCATCGCCTCGCGCGTTGTTGTTATATGTATACATCGTATAAATCTTTCTGGGGTAAAATTACACGGTGCTTTAAACATCTTGCGAGCTGTACGGGGCGTTATCGCGACTCACAAGCGAAGATTAACGAATGATCTCATTTCGTCGACTGGGAAGAGGGAAAGAGAGACGGAACTCTGTAAAGCGCGGCTAGCTGCGTTCGAGCATTATCTCCTACCGTGATATATCAGTCAATTCTTCTGTAAACATAACAAAGCCGCGTTATCGGCAATGTTACGACGAAGAGAATCGCGTTTGAATTGCCGCGGGCGTTTTTCTCTGCATGCAGTTGCATCGATTCGCGCCGTTCAGCTGGTAAGGATCCATTCGATTGCGTTTCTGTGGGATGACGTCATGAGCATATTAACGGCGCATGAAATTTTGACGATCCGTGCAGATCTGTATTTACAATGCGAATAACGAGCAGCGTACGTTGTTTTTGGCATGCGAAATTAACTACGATGCGCCCATCTATTTCGTGCGTCTGTCGATAATATTTTTTAACCATTTGTACCGGTAGTTGTGTGTGTTAGGGCCGGTTTTTTATTTCATAGTTAACTTATGATTATGGTCTTAATAATAATATAAACATTGTATTTTCCTGGCTGTGTTATAATCACTAAACTGATGTTTTTTGTAGTGAGTAACTAGTTGCTATTGCGAAACGATTGATTTAATTAGTGATTAATTACAATTTTCCATTTTGTTCTAATATGAATTTAAGGCTAGTATTTCGTTCTTATATTTAAGATCATTTTATTTAAGTACGATTTTAAGAGTTATAAATTAATCACAGTGTCGAATTAGCATCTTAATCTTTTAATCTCTATATTGTTTTATCATTTTATCTACCACAGTGAGTATAATCGTGAAAAATATACCATAAAAAAATATACTATAAAAATGAATATATAACAATGCTCTTTTCCATTAAAAATGCCATGTATCAAAAAACGGTACAAGCAAGAGTATGTATCTTTATTAATAAAGAAGTTATTATAACATAGCATAGTAAAAGAAATCTTGGGTATGCTACATTAGGAGCGAAAGATAATCTTGAAAAATGACCAGAATACCAGCTTAAGAATTTTTATTATTTGAAGGAATTTATGAAAATTCCAAAACCAACTTGCTCATACATCAATTTGAATATTCGAAGAACCAGCGATAAACGCGAAGTGTTTATTAAAGTCTAGCTTAATATAGCATTCTACAAAATCTATTATTTACTTGTCGAATCATTTATGTTTTGGAAAACGTTTCTTTCGTTTGCCGATGAAGCAACGTTTGCAGTTATTATGGCATACGTTTAAATGTTATCGATAATGTTTGAAGGTATCGCTGCGACCTCGTTGCGATAATAAAACGTTCGAAAAGTGCGGTAATCTCATTCGCTATGTCCGCGATAGCGTTTTCAACGACGAATACTCGTACATTCACCCAGTGATGATAACAGTCGTAGCATATCTGATCCTTCATTACAGAGTGGTATATATAAGAAATTAAACTTCATGTTTAAAATCTACTTCCGAGTATTTTTATCGAGCGTTAAAAAACTGAAGAATAATTGTGAGGGAAAAGACTTTTAGAAATTTAAACTTTATGCTAGGGAATATTGCTCATTTGCTACAATGACATGACCCACGATCAAAAAACGAAGTTTTCCAGATAATAAGAAATTTGAAATCTCATTCAAATTTTTGAATATTAATCTTAAAATATAATTTTGATGTAATAATTATAGAGGAATAAAAAAATTTTTTTTCTGTTCTTTTTCTACAATCAAAATTTTAGAATATTAATCATAAAATAGAATTTTGGTGTAACAATTAATTGTAAAGGAAAAAAATATCTTTTTTTTTTTCAAAATAAGAGCATACCATATTTGCTTAATACTATGTACATTATATATTTATATTGTTTGATTGCATATATGTATCAAACAAAAGAAAATAACAAATGTGCATTATTGATACGCAAACATAGAAATATTAATACAAATTGTATCGATTATCATTTCCTTAAATGTATTTGCAATGTTAAACAAATATCAAGATACCGTGAGTTTTCGTCCTTGGCGAAATATTCTCCCTTGGACGCTACTACTGTGTGTTGAAATGGTTTAACTGTAAAAGTAATTAACGTTTGACGCAATTAGCACATGATTTAAATTCCCCTAGTGGTCTTCGCGGATCTCGTTGAGGATCTCTTTAGAACACGGTATGCACAGCAAAGCGGATCTCTCTCGATTATTAATGAAAAAAAAAAAAACAGATGAAGTTGTCACGATGGACATGCGTTACTATCGGTTTATAAACTCGTTTGTCGGCACTCGTTTAATCGACATTAGTCAACTGAGTTTATTTGATGCGAAACGTTTAATTTTCCTGTCACGCGAGTGATAACGTGAATTAAAGTGCGTATTCAGAACTCGGAAAGAAAAAAAAAGAGAGAGGCAGCACTCTACGAAAAAAAGTCATCTTTTAAAAGATTAATGAAAAAGGACTATAGAGTAATTATAGAGTGCTAGGAATAAGGAGTAATTATAGAGAGATATAAATAAGACTAGATAGAGCGAAATAAAATTAGAAATAAAATTAAAATTTATTTCATATAAATCTATCAATTACACGTCAAAGAACATCAGCTTTGGAAGTGTCGCACTTTTCTCTTGCACAATTCAAATTAGAGATTCGAGTCCTATAATATCCAGAAAATTGAGCGTGCCGTTGATTGCAGTTGACTCAATTACTTCAATCGCAATTGCGTCATAAATTAAGCCACCAGTTTAACTATGTCTGACGGAAATGTAGGGGCCAATTGCTGTTGTTCATCGTGTTCGGCATTAGTCGAAACACTCTGACTACGTTACATGTGTCGCCATTAAATTTAAGAAAAGAAGAGAAAGAGATTACTTTTGCGATACACAATCGTTTTGACAGATCATATCGATGTCTACTGAAAAAAAATTATTAAATATATATTTGTCAATAATATATATTATAATATATATTTGTTAATAAATTCTTGCATTGATAAATATAGTACTAACTAAATATTTATTAAATGTAGAAATATATATTTATTTAATACAAGAACCATCAATTTGTGATTTAAGTCTTACTTTTTTATTAAATAAATATTTACTGTAAATAAATGTTTTGCTATTAGAGATCTTCAAATAAGAGATGAACATTGTTTGATCCGCCATATTTTTCGTGACTTAAAATAGAATGAGACAAATTATGCATAGGATAGAATGAGACACTCATCTCATTCTAAATCTTGAAAAATTAAATCTTGAAAAATATGGCGGACCAATTAGAAGTTGTCTTGAAATGATGTCCATTCTCTTAAGAAGCTGTAGTATTATTTATAAAAATTTATTATAAAACATATATTTATTATAAAACATATATTTATTAAAATTATATATATTAAAATTTAGTATTTTTTTCAACATTTTTTTTTCAGCATTTTTTTTCATCATACTTCGTCACACACGTGTAAGTAAGACACGTGTTTATTGCATCGCACGCATAACAGGCCGAAGAAACGTGCAATGCGATAGACACGCGTGTAGATGTACATGAGCGCACACGCATTATGTGTCTAAGGGCAGGGAAAAATAAATATTGCGTGTTTTCTTTCGAGTTTCTCGACGGAAGTTGTTCCGCACGCGGACTCTATCTCTAGTTCTCGTTCCCCTTCCGTCTCCGTCCGTCTCTCTTTTTATCTGAGAAATGACGAAAAAGTCCACGCTTCGCGATTGTGTAAATAAAAGTTTCCGTTCTGTTTTCCGACGCGCTGATAATCTTAACTGCCTCGGAATTACGCTTCGACATTCGGAACATTCGGAAAACGGACGTGCTAATTATTATGCTCAATTGTTCGCACACCGCAATTGTGACTTCAACGATATAGTCCTATATTTTACACTAGAAAAAAAGTTGATTAAATCAGCCTGAAATACGTATATAACAACTAGACTGTTTTATAAAATATGAACCATTTTTTATGATGAATAATTTTTTGATTAAAATAATCTAACAAAGGTTGCATAAATTCTGAAAATAACAATTTTTGGAATACTAAATTATTTAATTGTGATAACCAGAAATTCTGTTTAGTTCTACTCTTTCAACCATATATGTCATATTAAAATTTAATCACACTCTTTTTTTTCCTCATCACAATAATAATAATAAAATATTTGACATAATGATATAAGAAAACAATATTAAGAATTTTTATTTTAGACCTCATATGTGAGAAATACAATCAATACTAGAAAAATATACGCCTAAAATATATTACGGTCGAAGCTGGATCTTCATTGCTTTAAATAATTCAATCTTGAATTACTAATATACACTATATATGTACTTGCATATATTGTAGTTTGTTTTTTCATGGGAAATAAATTTATTAACAAGTTTCAACACATTAACATCTTTATAATATGCTTGATGGCATCAAATTATTAAATTGCTTGTCAATTTAATTTGCAATTACTAGAGTAGTTTAATTGCGTTTATAGTCCGGAAAAACAATTCGCGTAGTTATAAAAAGACTACAATATGATAAAGCAATGAAGATTCGACCGTAGGCATTTTTCTAGTATTGATTGTATTTCTCACATATGTAGTCCAAAATAAAGATTCTTAATATTGCTATATTATGTCGCCTGAAAGAAAGACGTTGATTCTTGTATCAATTATTGCTAAGAATATTACTAAGGCCTCGGTGGTCTAATGGCTTAGGACGCTCGTACGGAATACAAGAAAAGTTCTTTCATCAAAATTTGCACAATCAAACATATCTTTGTTAATTCAATCATGGATTGTTTTTTTCCGTGTGCAATTCTTACGACGTGCTGGTGTCATTATATTGTCATTGTGCAGCTTTTCTATTTGCACAACGACAATGTAACAACATTGACACTATCATTAAGAGTTACAAAATAGAGGTACTGTTGTTTATATTTTACTGGACGTTAATGATCAGGTGTCGAGTCAATTTGTGCATATCGAGATGCGTTTGAAATATAGTCCCGCGTCGCGGATAAGCGGAACAGGGAGCTGATGCACACGCAAGAGAATGTCGAGGTACGAGAGGAGAGTTTACGACTCGTCGGGGTAACCTTGGATGTAATAGCGGAGGCACACAATGCCGGGTCGTCGTCTTTCACGTCGTTCCCTCCGTTCTTCTGGGACACCCACGTTTAACGTACCGCCGCGATTTGCTCGCGCGATATTGAATAAACGTTGGTTTCCCATCATCCATCTAAACGCCGATTTTATCAAAACTTGACTTTTTCTCCATCTTGATGTCGTTTTAATTTTATAGATGATATTTGCAAATGTTAGTCATTTAAGAAACTCCATAAGAAGAAGAATCTAAAAAATATTAAGCGCAAATATTCAATATAAAAAAACGAAAAAGGCTATACTTGGTCAAAGTGAATCTTGATGCCTTAATATTTTTGTGTGAATTTTATAATTTCCAGTTAAATCTAGCTTTTGGAAAACTGACTTTTTAATACTACAGTTGTAAAAATTAAAAAGCTTTTTCAGTTTTTTCCAAAAGTTACATTTTTTGACTTATGGTATTTCTCAAATGACTGATTCAAATATAGTATAAAATAATAAGGCTCTGATGAATAAATCAATCACGATATAAGAAAGAAGCATGAAGAGTCAACGCTAGTTATTGTGATTAATATTTATAAAATTCTATATAAAATAATCACAAAATATAGTATACTATTAAAAATATTAATTTTAACTTAAAGACGTATAGCGGACTTCCTACAGATATGCAAAATTTTTATTAATTTTAAATTTTAATTTAAAATTAACATTTTTTATTTTTAACAGTGCTAAATTATATGTAGAATTTTCAGGGCGTGTTAAAAATTATCTAAAACTATCTTTAGACTGTCCAATCTCTACTCATCCCCGATCGCTTTTACAGCCTCCGGTCCTTCATCGTCGCATGTTCGCATTCCTAACTGATTAATCTGTGAAACCGCGATGCGAAATCGTGTTACATCGGTCGTCGACTGGAAGAGGAGGCGTTCGTCGACGATGCAACATCCTTCATCGAATATAATGTATCATGCTAGATTAATAGTCGCTAATCATTATCACAATCGACATTGATGATCACTTCGGTTTGACAATGTTTGAAAGTCAGTCCATCTTGTTTTTTTTCTTTTAGAAATTGATTCTACTAATAGTAATAAAACTAATAGTAATAAAATTCGTTTGTAACTTTGAGTACATTCATATTTTTTTTATTAAATATAAATATTTTATTAAATAAATTATTTATATATTCATAGCAGCGAGATAAATCTCATTAAAAAGATTGTTGCTTGTTTATTGCAATTAATGGATGATTTTGAAATAAATATATATCCGATATCAGTAATGAGAGAAAGGTTTAAATCGGAAAATTTCACTTTCCTTTGGTTATTTAAATTTCTTTTGGTTTTATAGGAACTAAGAGCGACTTTGCTCGCATTCATAATTAATTTAATCTGCAGCAATTAATTTAATGATCGATGTTTATTTCTACCTATATATTAATTTTAATCTCTGTTGGACTTTTTATCTTCTTTTAGTTCTAAGAATTGAAAAAAAGATGAAGAATAAATTAAACACGGATTAAAGTTTTAAATTGATAAAAATCTACATTGATGATAAAAATGTATCGGAATTGCTAACATTATAGCAAAACTTCTACATAATTCATCCAATATGAAACTTTCCACGTATCGAACAACAAAAAAGTTCATAATTCTATCCACATTAACAAGATAGCACAGCTGTTATTTGACAAGTTAATTGGCGAGTAAGCTAATCAGTTAAGTTAGATTGAAATTATCCAAGGATTAACTAAATTAGCTTATCGCGTAACACCTACTTACTTTATTTAATGTATACAGAGTGTACAATTTTTTTTCGTTGTGTGAGAAAAGAAGAATTAAAGGGACGACGAATTACACACAGAGGTAGAAATCTTGCTTAACCATGATCGAATTGACCGCCGATTAAAGTTAATCAGAGCTCGGCGTTCGAAATGTCGCTCTAAACGCGAAACGAAAGATATAGGCGTTGCGACGTCTATGCGCACGCCGAGGAACGCGGCCATCTTCCAGCGATCGCGCGAACGAGCACGATATGCGTCGCCGTTTCGTAGCATATCGACCGTCGCGAAAGTACGAAAAGGGGATTGCGAAAGCGCCAGCGGGCGCAGTGGCGCAACGACGCGACGCGACGCGATGTGACGCGACACCGCACCGTGCAGATGAAACCGCGCGTTATTTACTTTGCCAGGGAACAGAATCACGATTCTCTCTATAGTCGTTGTCACGCGAGCAATGTCGCGCGAGGACTGCAACGGCAAACCTGCGAGAATGCTGCTCTCCGTTCGGCGTTGCACATTCTTGAAAGAACGGACAAGCCGCGGTGAACATGTACGTTCTCGCGGCTTGAGTGCCATTAAGTCTACGCTGGACATCGAAATGCATCGCCAACTATCGCAGCATTTCGAGCTTGAAATTACATTCAGTCCGGACTGAGAGAAATGTTTTGTATGTGACAAAAATTTTCTTTTGATTTTAGACATTTTGTTAGAATAATCAAATTTTGATTATTAGAATAAAATTTTTAACTTATAAAAACGTTCTTATTTTTTAATTTAGAAATTTCGTTCTCTAATCAAAATTTGATTAGAGTAATAATAAAAGTAAGAAATTCTTTGTAAATCACATGATGAAATATTTCTCTTAGTGTACATTGAAGATTAATGATTGCGAATTAGAGATTAGAATTCAATTAATCTAAATAAAAAATGGATTACCTCTCCAAACAACATCGTTGAGCAAGAAATTTGTATTTTGTTCCTCAGTAATATCTACCCTGAATTTCATTTTTTATTTTAATTATCTACGTCGCAAAAGAGCTTTTATTTGCAGAATAACATGAATATATGGAGCAAGTATTAAGCGTGATTTTCATGCGGTAACGTTGGTACTTCTCAGTATCGCGTTGCTGCCCTAGGAGTCTTACCTAGCTTTACCTCCTACACTCCGCTTATCTTCGATCGAACTACCCGCACAACTATATCATGAAAACAACTCACGCGAATGCCGGAACAAGCGTGTCCGAGAATACTTTCTCTCTCTCTCTTTCTCTCTCTCTCTCTCTCTCTCTCACTCAGGCTTATATATTTAATTTTATTTTATTGAATAAGAAATTACATACTATATTGCATACAAACATACGATTTAAATTCGTACAACAAATTGTAAAAATCTCCAAGTAAAACAATAAGTTATGTATTTATATAATTCAACGTTGTTTTCGACAAAGCGATGTTTCCTAGAAATTAAAAAAATATTTTCCAATTACATTATTCTTTTTCTTCTCTTTTTATTCATAATTCTACCCATTCCATGCGATTATTGCCGCTTATTCGTTCCAATGTGCAACTGTGGCCAATCCCAAAGTGTTGAATAAAACTAATTTTAACAAGTACGGGTTCTCTTCTTTCTCTCTCTTTTTCTGTATCTCTTTTCTTCATCCTTCCTATGATAGCATCAGTATCCACCTCGCGTCACATTGTCCCTTGTATCTCGATATACTTCCATCGGTGTTTCGTCCCTCTTGTTCCTCCCCCACCATGATTCCATGCTCCGTGTTCTCCCTCCTTGTCCCCCGTTCTCCATCTCTTTCCTCCACCCTGTCGTTCCGTGAACCCACAGCGAAGACAGCGTAAAAGTGAAGAGAGGGTAGCGAGATACCGGTTATTGGCGGGGACTGGCATATTTCACCGGGTGTCCGGCAATCAGGCCTTTGTGTACGGCTCACTGCACGCCGTTGCATACCCATGCGCGTGCTACGAGAAAGGTGGAGAACCGGGGGGATGGGGACGAAGGAGAGATGAGGACGTAGGGGGTCGAGGGGGGTGAGGACGGAGGAGACAAGCGGCGGGGAAGAAGTGAGAGCGACCGAGAAACGGAACATTTATTCAACGGCGTGGAACTAGTCATAGGTGCATTCGGCCGGAGGGGGTGGGAGGGTGGAGAATAGCGAGGTGCGCGGAGCATGCGGATACACTATATACCCGAAAGTGTCTAGATGACGCGTATCTAACCGCGTATCCGCGCAATCGATATTTTCCGGCCAGCGCAAGCTGTTAAAAAAAAAAACTACACCTACCAACTTTTGAGGGAGTCTTCCTTGTTAGAAATTTTTCCAGACGCTATCCTTTGTGCTTTATCGATTTTTTGGAAAAAAAATATTCCTGGTAAAAATTGTCATCAGGAATGATTCTGACTGGATAAAGAATTTTTAATATCACAAGTACATTTAATTAATAAAGTTATACTCCGTTTGAATCTGAATGAAGAATAAGACGCGAAGTTGGCTGCGGATAGCGCGAGAATCTTGATGAGGATTATTAAAAGCGTCTTGATTCTAAATTCTGTAAATCTTGTAAGCTAGGATAGGCATTAAATTCATCTCGGTTCGCGGATAAATGTTGGATGCTTTCAAGTAAATACGAAAAGTTTATGTTTCGAGAAAGTATCTGTGTCCGGCGTAACCGGATATTCTGTTTTGCGAGTGGTAGTCCATTTTCCATCCGAGTGCTCTAATGCTGCATCTTTAATGACTCTCGCTATGGCAGCGTGGGACTGTCATTCGATTTACATTGCCTGCGGTTGCCTGTGGATAATGCTGGAATCATTAGATGGCCTAGGCTGACACGCGATTTACATGTATATATGCGTATTCGCCATTAAGTGGCCTCTTCTCTTGCTCTCTCCTCCCGCTACACTCCCTCTTCTTCCCTTCTTGTGCCATCATCCATGCTGTGAACACAGGAACGGATTCGAATATCCGTATACCCCTAGGATGAGACTTGACTTATGTTCGCTCGCTTCATTCGATTTCTTAAAAATTACTATATTTTATATTTATTTTTTCTATAAAAGTTCTACTCTCTATATTTTTTGAAATGAAATCTCACTCTAAGAAGTGAAAATTGAGCTGATCTTAAAAAAACTGGCTCAATTTTTAATCTTTAAGATTTCACTCTTTAGAATAAGATTCACTCTAAAAGGTTTAGAGAGTAAGGATGCTAATCGATTGAAAAGAATCGGAATAGAGAATAGTCTTAGACAGCAATGTTTCGATCTTTAATAACATTTACTCTCCATTTTCATCCGTATATGCGTCGCAAGATTTTTGTCGACTCTTAGAAGTATCTCGATGTAAGAGATTAAAAACTTCGGAATTGACGGTGGGTCTAATATATAAACTCAAGTTCATTTATAAATTATTTTATCAAAAAAATTTAATTTTCTTTATTCTCTGCGTAAATTTAGATTACTTTTAATAAAATATATTTAGTATTTAACTCTTTTTATAAAAGATACATTTTGATTCTTTCAAATTAATTAGTGTTTTTTAATTAACATAATTAAATGGGGCTTACAGACTTGGTATCGTAACGGTCTTAGAAATTTTAATTAAGTGCGGTAGTTACAGATAGATTGATCTTATATCTAAGATCGATTGGATTTTAGGTGTGATCTTAAGACTCTATCCAACCAATGAAACGATCATACAGCGTCTCGCGATCGTATCCGAGACAATCTTAAATGTAAGATCGTATTACGAATGCCTTCCTAAGTGATTCGCGATGATGAGATAAGTTGGCTGTATCCGGTCCTGCATCCGTGACGTTTGCGCGGCAGTCAAGCTTAGGCTGGCTAACACGGCGACGGAATGCGCGCCGTGAAGTCGCGCACGCGCACGAGAGCAACATCGTTTTCCTGTAACGTCGACCATCGAGAGAGCAGACTCCGAAGGGGTCAGCGGAAGCGTCATGCGCGATCCGTTCGTTGTAAACGACGGGCGAGCGAGTAATGCGAGCAATTGATAGCACCGCGGGGATCTGTGAAGTTAGCACACGACATTGTATTGATGAAAAAAAAATATTTAAAATAACGATAAATCCAGCAGATTTTTCATAGCTCTATAGGTCCTTATAAAAATAAAAAAAGCTTTCATATTTTTTTATATTTAAAAACCAAAATTGAAAATAAAATGAGATGCTAATTTTAGTTTTTTGATATGAAAGATGCAATACTTTTTTATTTTTATAAGAAACTATAGAACTATGAAAAATGTTACTGCAACTGTCATTATTTTTTTTCTTTTTTATATTAATAGAGTGATGTTCGTAACCTAAATTTATATGGAGTTTTGAAGTTAGTACAACATTCTATTAATATAAAGAAAAATGATGACAGTTCTAGTAGCACTCATAGTTTCATAGATCTTTATGAAAATAAAAAAGTTGCGCATTGTTTAAGAAAAAAAAAATCAAAATTGGAAATTGTGATGTGCTAGTTTTTTAGTATAAAAATGTAGAACTTTTTTTTATTTTGAAGGAACTATGACAATTGACGGAAACTATTACTGGAACTGTCATTATTTTTTGTTATATTAAAATAGAATGCGCTAACTTTACGGATTTCGCCATATAAGCGTATAAGAAGACGCGATCCATTTAAGTTCTCAAGGCGACCTCGACCGAACTCCGATTAACTTTAATCGGCGAAATTACTCGTAACGAAACTTTTACGTAATTCGTCATTCTTATATCCATTACCACCAGTGTACATTAATTTGAATCTTGGTTCAATTAGTTCTGTATCTTTTTTTAATTTTAAGAATTAAAGGAAAAGATGAAGAATAAATTAAACCGAGATTATAAAGTTAATCTACATTGGTAGAAATCAATCACGAAGTGGCTATCTCGTAATTACCGATGAAAATATGAATATCAAAATATGAATATCATATATGTGATATAACATAATTGTGTTATGTCAACAAAATTTTAATTGTGGAAAGTATTGCATCTTTCATATCAAAAAACTAAAATTAGCACCTCATTTTATTTTCAATTTTGGTTTTTTAATATAAAAAAATATGAAAGCTTTTTTTATTTTTATAAGGACCTATAGAGCTATGAAAAATCTCGCTGTAATCCAGGAATTTTTTTCACAATTTTTTTTTCGACGAAATCGAGGTTTATAGTCTTTCACTTAATGAAGACATTAAAATTATTTTTTTTATTATTAAGAAGGATAGTTTCCTTAAGTGCACATCGGTGTAATACTTAAATCTACATATGTATATCGTACAGTAACTCGGAAACAAAGAAGTTTTCCACGCGTGATCGTAAATAATTCATAGTAATGCTCAACACGATGAGGTCATTGTTTCCAACAGATAAATGCGTAATAGGCGCTCCTTCACGCTGTCATTTGCCGCGCCTAAAGAAATTTACGATGCAGAAATGCAGTGCCTCTAAGATATCGATGTGTTCGTTTCCAAAAGAGCTCGATTTTTCTCATCGATATTCACGAAATTCGCATACAGAAAATGCACAAAAAAAATTCTATTCTGCTAAGAACAGTAATTACTCAATTAATTTTTTTCATTTTAAGTAATGTGATTACTTAACAAAGTTATAAAGTGATTATTTAACAAAGAATATTTTCTTGATAATAATCTTGAAACATATTTAAAAAAGACATTATGTACTCAAGAATTTATTAATTTTTTTTAAAAAATATTATAAAATATTATAAAATCCAAGAAGCGACTGTATATGAAAAGCAAATCGAATTTGTTTTAATTTTAATTGAAATATATATTAAACTTATCAGATTCAAAATATTTTAAAATAAAGAGTGACCCTGTAAAAGGAACTTTTCGCACGTTTTTTGCCCTCAATTTTTAGACTATATGCCAAATGATATCCTATAATGAGATATTAATTACAAAGAAGTTTCAGATTGAAGTGACTATTGTTATCTAGTAGCTGGGGAGGGGAAGGGGGGGGGGTCACGTATTATATCGCGTCTATGCAAAAATCCATTTTCTTTTACATTCCCAACTCTAATAAAAATTACCACCTCAACTTCAAACTCCTCTGTAATGTTTCAATATAAGGTAAAATTTGGCACACAGTTCAATTCTAAAAGGTTCAAAAAACGAGCGATTTTTGGGATCACTCTTTGATACTTGTGATGAATTTATGATAGATTTGTGGATATATAAACTACAATATATATTTTTCTGTGTGTGTAACGTCAATCAATGTCCAATCCGTTTTGACCTTTCGCATTCTGGAGATAACATTTCGTATCAATTTGAATAGAAATTGCAGATTAGAAGACAATCTAATTTAATCTAAGATAAAATAGGGAATTGATTTTTCTTCGAAAATTCTTTAGCGCGGAAGAAGTCTATATTGTCAAGATGTTAATTTCTACAGTCTAATTTAAAAATACATCCATTTTCTATTTCGGAAACGCGCTTGAGGAGAGGCATCCACCGGCAGGGGTTGGTGGTTGAACAATAATCGGTCGGAAATAATTTCGGTTTGAATCGATGCGCGAGGGGGTCGAGGTACGCCAAGTAGGTCGCCGCGGATCCCATTGCTGCCAACAACAAGACGAGACGAGACGCCATCGTTGCCGCTGCGAAGTGCAGCGGCGCGTTGCACTTTGTCGCGGGACCGCCATGAGGACTCATTAATTCTGCGCGCGCGACAACGCTGTTGAGTGCACTTGAGCACTTGAAGTTAACTATAAAGATCGATTCCTCCTTGCGTGGTATCTTGAAAGATTAGCCACTAAAGTCTGAAGGCGCGATTGAAACTTTCGAAGCTCGATATTCATTCTCGCATTCTTAAAAGTGCAACAATGTTAAAAGTGTCGCGTCATTATTAATGCAATTTTTTTAATAGCTTCAGTATTCAATTTTTAAAAGTTGATTATTTTATTATCGCTTCTTAAATTACACAGCATTTCGTAAAAATTTAATGCGATATTTAAAACAATTAGCTCTTTAAATGGAATATCGAAGTTAATATTAGAGAATTTTTGCAATACCGTATATTCAAATATGATAAACGCTAAAGTCTCGTTATTTAGTGAAAAATAGAACTGCGCATGTGCAGTTTCGACTTTTCACTAAATTAACATTTACCGTATCTACACGATATTGCGAAAACTCTCTATTTTCGAAGATTCATTACGAAATTTTGAAAAAAAATATAATTATCTGTAACTAGATATGTATAACCGATACATTTCATTCATATATTTATTGGTATATTTTCTGCTGTATTATAAAGTAATTAATATTCCAAAGATACAGGTGCAGTAGATATTAAAATCTATATTAAACTACGTTTACTATTAGAGAATGAGGAGGATTGTGGTTGAAGGTTAGAATTTGATCAATCAAATTTTAATTTCAATCTAATTTTGTTCTAGTTGATTGAATTCTAATCTCTAATTTACAATCTTCACAAAAAGGATTTCCAGATTTAATGCTATTAATAAATGCTTGTCGATTTATCGTAAAATAGGATCGACATAGAAATAATTTACTCGTTAATAAAGAAATATTTTATTTTTAATTGAAAATTAAGCCTAGAATAATCTTGGACGTCGGTTTTGTGTAAAATATTATACTATATGATTTATAACATCGGGTAAATATTGTTAAATTTATAATATCAAATTATATCCAATTGGAATTATTTAGTTAGTTTAGTTAGTTTTAATCATTTCTGTAGGTCACCACTGTTCTAATATACCATTGAAGACGGAAACAATTTAACTCTCAAAATGTATTTAATTTATCTCAAATTTAGTTTATTTAGTTTTTTATTTAAATGTATGAATATAAATGATGTACTTTGAAACTAATCTTATTTAATTCGAGGAAGAAGAATAGGAATTATCAATTTAATCTTAATATTGTTTTATTTTTATTGCATAAGAATATTGTTTTATTTTTATTGCATAAGAATGCAATAAGATTGTCTCAAGAAATTATTATCTTGTTATCCTTTCTGAAGATAATCTTCAATGCTAGCTTTAATAGCTTTTTTATGCTAGTAATTTTTATTCGCATGTTGCTGTCCTTGCAAGAAATGCTCGCAGCCGGATATTCGGATCAATGTTTTATTTTAAATACAATCCGATACTTTCTCTCGCCATCGCGGGCGCGCGATTTTGAGGTGTTACGATTGTTGTTCGCCACGGAACGGCTCTCTCTTGCTCATGACAAGAACGAACAATACGTCCAAAGTCGGTCACGAGAAAGAGAAAAGGTTCGCCGTTCTCGCAAAATCGGGACTCTTTAAGGCCCATCCAGATGCAATCTCTCACGCGTTCGCCCGCGAGACACGCTGAAAATCACGAGACTTTCTAATTCCCTCCTCATGTGTCTCCTTCGGAATATCGGTGGCAAATTTACGCGAATCTGCATTTACTGTTAGATATATCAAAGGAGCAATGGCAACTCCTTTGAATTAAATAGCATTTTGTTATTTTTAACTGTTATAGATGTTAAAATGTAAATTAATCCATTTCTGTAATTAGTTTCAAAGTAAACATTGCATTATCCATAACGTATGCATTTAATAAATAATAAATTAAATTTGAGTCAAATTCAATACCTTTTCTTAAGTTAAATTGATCAACTCCATTGTTTTAATCAAATTAGCGAGCAGTGGCGACCTGTAGATATGATTAAAAATAATTCAAATTAATGACATTATGAATTTAACAGTATACTCGTTGCAAACTTCTCGATTCTATCGCAGCGGTGGCTATCGATCGCTGGCATCACTGTCGATAATAGCCGACGTTCACATTTCAATTTTTTAACCTTTCACGATGACTGGCGAATCAACATTTTCTGCTTCGTGACTGAAACGTTAAAAGACTCGCCATCGAATTCATATAGCAAGCGGAAACGTCGCGGCTCGTTTAATATCTAACGCATCGAGAACCGGAGATTGTCGACAGCGAACATTACGATTGAGTTTTGGGAAGAAAAGGCGAGTCTCGTATGCGTCGCGAAACCAACAAGATTTGGAAGGATCACTGGCGTGGCTCCGGAATATTCTACGTGCCATGAATATAACTGACAAGTACAAATGCTTAGGATTAGCACCGCGCGGTCCAGACATTATATTTAGTCGGATATTACTTATATTGCGCGGGCCGCTGTTTCCTTTCATGATGTAAGAATATCAACTGTAATATTCCCGTGGATGCAGCAGTTGTAAATGTCAAAGTAATGATGATCAACCAGAAATCAACCCCAAATTTTAAGTTAATATAAATTCGTTATTAAATTTATCACTAATTAGAAAGTGGACCCAAATTACACTGAGATAAATATTTTGTATGATATGTAACAAAAATTTTCTTATATTTAAATTTAAATGTTTTGTTGTTTCAATCAAAATTTGATTATTCTAACCAAATTTTGAAGTTAAAAATAAAGTTTTGTAAGTTCAAGTAAATTAGAGTAAGTTACTTTTGTTGTTAACAAAAAATTTAGTATTCCAATTTACTTTTGTTGTTAACAAAAATTTAGTATTCCAATCAAATTCTGATTAGAATAACAAACATTTTAATTTAAAAAGAAAAAAGTTTTTGTAAGTCACATTGAGAAAAAAATTATATCCTAAATTTCAATAAATATTTATTGGAATAATACTAACTAAATATTTATTAAATATAAAAATATCTTTTTTTTTTTACAAAAAACATTAATTTGATTTAATCACTTCTTATTAAATAAATATTTATTTATTGTAAGTAAATGTTTAGCAGTATTCAAATAAATATTTAAATTTAGGCTATTTTTTTCTCAGTGCACATATTACAAAACATTTCTCTCAGTTATTCTATATTCAGTTGTCACGTACAATATTATATCTGATACTTTACATTAAAGGTGTCTTCCATTTGGCGCTCACAATGCTTGCGAACATTATTTGTCCTTGTTTAATATTTGATAAACAAGGATAAAATGATTTCCTGAGCGTCAAATGGAACGCATCCTATGTCTCTTCCCGTCGTCGCGGATCGCAGTCGCGGAATTGCGACGAGATGTCCGCGCGATTTCGCGGCCATTTGGAATAATACCGTGGTGATTCATTTCGCGGATGCCGTTTAAAATTAAACGCCGCCTCGCCGCGTCGCACAACCTCGGTTAACTGACGCTCGCTTGGTCGCTTCGATTCCAGCAAGGAATTATTATCGTTGAAGGCCACGTAGATGCTTCGGCTTTCGCCTTTGGATTGCTTGAGAATTGTGAGTTTGTACACTCGGATGGGGAATTGTTAATGGACGAATGTGGCATTCGATTCTGAAATGAATTTTGATTCTGTAAATGAATTTTTCTCAATAGTCTTCACGACTCCTCGTTTGATTCGCCTGATTCAATATTTGATGTTACACGGTCGTGACGATGAAGAAAATATCGCTCCTGGTGGAGACAATCGCAAATGGCAGACGCGTGTCACACAATTGTGTTAAACATAAATGTGCATGATAATTAACTGAATAAATAGTACGCTCTGCTGAATTCGTCGTAATCCATTATCTTTGGCGATAGCCACAAGCTCGCACGTGTCGCTCGTCTTCATTCTTTTGCATTATGAGACCGCGAATATACTCGCGATATTCTAATAATGTACTATCGCAGGAAATTCCGACCTGCAACTTTGATTTCGAATGCGAGCTTAGCAATAATTATATTTGCAATATCTTTCCAAGTTTACAATGAAATGATTGAACTCGGAAAGAAAGAGAGAGAGATAATCTTTTTGCAATTTTATGTCGGGCTGGATTTTATATTGAGAAAAAACTTAATTTCATTAAATTAGTTTTTATTTTTTTAAATTTAATTCTATTTCTTTTTATTATATTTGACTTAATGCGTTCTCTAACAAAAGAAATAAAGACAAACTAATTTAATCAGATTAACTTTTTTTTCCATAATATTTATTTAATATTAATATTTTGTGATAACTTATCGCAAGATTAACTAGGCACTATTGTCGCAAATAATATTTTTGGAATCTTTATAAACTTCATCAAATAATATAATAAAAATTTTTTCAGTTTTCATAGAAATATGTTTACGTAACTATAAAGAATTTTTCAAAGAAGTAAAGAACCAAATATGATGAAGACAGAGATCTTGGTGCCTAATAATTTTAAGTAAATTTTAAATATATCTTAATTGTATTTTAAAATTTATTTATTGTTAGAAATATTATTAAGCAGGATTGATAAGTTAATGTTTTTTTTTAAATTAAATTAAGTTAATGATTTATAAAATTAATAAAATTTAGTTAAAAGTGATGGAAGAAAATATTAACTTAATAAAAGTTAAGATTGAAAAAAAATTTATTTTGAAATTTAAAAAAAATAATTTTGAAAAAAAATTATTTTTGAGATAAGAATATTCCAATTTTTCTTAAAATGATATTACTTTAAATAACACTTGCAATATAGATTATTAGTTAATTTTAAATTTAATTTTTTTATTCACGTGTAAATTACTTATATATAATAAGAGTCACACCATAAGACATTTTTATCAAAATCTTTCGAGAGAGAAGAATATATTATTTATCTCTCTTTTTTTAAACCTCTATCTAACTTCCGAAACAATGCTCACGCATGTTTACGACTATATCTAGATATTTATTACAAAAAATATGCGTAAAAATTTAAATGCGTAAAATTTATTAGAAATTTAATTAGAAAATGAGTAGATGTACAGCACTGTTTTACAACAATTCTTCATCTAAGATTCATTTTATTTATATTTATATTGCTGAAATATAATATTTATGACATCTAAAATTAGTGTGATTCAAATATAAGCGGGAAACCTAGCGAGCCAATAAAAACTGACTGCTGTATGATGTGACTCTTATTATAAAGTCTCTAATCATAAGATTATTATACTTTTTTTCAATTAATTCTCTAATGTTTAAGATTTTATAGAAAAAAATATTAGCGTTAAGAGACAGAAACATTTTTAATTTAAAAAAATATAATAAATAATAAATAAAGTTTAGGAGTAACTAAATTAAGTTAAAACTTAATGCATTTAAAATTAACTAAATTGAGTTAAAAGTCATTAACTTTTTTTAACTTTTAACGTTTTAATTAGTTAATATCCAACTATTATTAAGCATCAAGATTCAATCTCGACTATTTTGGCGCATCTTTACTTCTTTGAAAAATTCTTTAATTTATAAATTTGCAGATTAAATAAAATTGAGGATAAAATACTTGATCTTTACTCATTTATGAGAAATAATGTGGATCGCTAATGTTTGTTGCCATTTTGGTAATTCGGTAACTCATAAAAATTCTTATGTTTCTTTATCGAGTTACGTAGCCTTGTATTTCTATCGTGCACATGCTAATATGGATAGATAGGAACAACGTAGATACGCAAGACGCGCAATAATGATCAATGACCGAACGCCAACGTCGCGTACTTGTCGAGAAAGTTGTTCGGAATCTGCGCTCCACAGAAATCTCTCACAAGCGCATTTCTTTCTCGGTGCTCTCGCATTGACTTCGAGACAACTCCTACATTACCCATCTAATATTCTGGAAACTGACTCTCTTGTTTGATCATTGGTTTTCCACTAACTGAGAAACTTTCGGGGGAAAAGGGAGAGAAAGGACTTTGATTATCATGATCGCATTAGATCTCATTAAAATTAAAGAATTCTTAGCAACACGTCACAAATTGTAATTTGCGTTTCGGTTCTCAATTAGTCTTAATTATGCATGAATCATTCGATAAATTAAAATCATTTGATTAAATTGCCTTTTACGATTGACAAAGAAATGTTCCTTTTAAATGCATTTTGGATTGTAGAAATTAGCGGGTCGACAGGCTCCTTTACTTAAATAAAATATATCTGCGTTGTAATCTAATTTAACAGAGTTTAATTCCTTTGATGTTAGTTTTGTAACGACACAAGCGAGATACAGAAAAATAAAATCACATTGTTATTTGATAAAACATCTCACGTGTCCACTTTTGTAATAATTTTGATTTTTTTTCTCTTGCAGCCTATGGTCCACAGTCCTCAAATAGCCAAATCGAGAACTAGACTTGGTGAAGCCGGGCGAGGACGATAGTCAACAGTCCTTGGACCGGTCGCTAAACTCGCTTGCGAGTTTCCATTTGGCGTGCTCTCATAAGGCTATCAAAACGTCGACTCCATCGGTAATCAAGTTATCGGGGGGTGGAACAGCTGGCAGTGGGGAGCAATTGTCCCCAGGGCCTGGCCCACCTCCCCCGGCATCTTCGTTGATCGGCGGTGACGGTCGCATCAACGAGAACACACCAGCCACAGATAACAATGATGATGAAGCGGAGCAAACTGTCGTTTCGACGACTGGAACGACGAAGTCTACGTCTGCGAAAATGGAAAAGGAATATGGCCAAGCTAATGAAACCACCATGAGTTTTGTTCTAAAACTAGATGTAGAAGCTGCAGCTGCGCCGATGGTGGAGAACACGACAAAGGACAGTGACAGAAGTGAAGAACAATCGCCACCGACGTTACTGTTTGCTCAGGAGATATGGCGATCCCAGGAGCCCGTTGCAGTCGCTACCGGCACAGCAACGACTATCACCACGACAGGGAACGCCATGGTGATCACGAGCGGCGACGACTCCATTGCGACTACTAATAGCAAGTCGCAGCTGTTGCAGTTGTCTCTGGAGGCGACAAGCAACCAAGAGCAACAGACTGCAACAGCCACCACTGCGTCTACTCTCACAAGTGTCAAGCCTGTGGTGACTTATCCAGTCGCTAAAGGCGCCAGGGAGCAGGTGCAAAAAATTATCACCGGTTCACAAACCACGGAGGTGTTGACATCGCGCGTCATCTCGCAAAAGTTATCGCCATCATCCACTGATCAGGCGCAGCTTGTCCCGGTGACGGTCAACATTTCTTCTCAAACATCGACTAACTCGACGTCCTCGTCATCTCCCAATAGTGGCGGCGTTCTCTGTCCTTGGCAAACAACCATGATCACGGTACAAAACAATCAGCCGATATATCAATCGAAGAATCAAGTTACGACTGCTGACCTTATCCATTGTAAGCAGCAACAAGTAACGGCAAGCAATGTACAGACTACGTTACATCACAAATGTCAACCAGTATACTCCACTTCTACTACGGGCACTTCTACTACAGCGGTGAAGGATCTACAAAGATTTTACACGAAATCATTGCCAAGCAGCATCATCTCAGCTAATCAATCGGCGCAAAAAATCAAGACCGTGACAAATGTGATCACTAATCCATCTACCATAGTTGCACAACGTAATAATTCATTATCTAGATCACAGGGTGCGCAGAAAACACGAGTGTTACCTGGTCAGTTTATAAACAATCAGGCAACAGCGAACAATGCAAATTCGCAAAAAATTCAGTTAGGCAATCCGACACAGAAGACGACGCAGCCTATCGGTGCAACGAATATGCAAAAAACAACTCTCCAACCTGTCTGCAACAATCAAAAAGTTCCATTGTTGAGTGGCAATCATCTTCCAAATCTCAAAACGCAACAGCAAAAGTTGCAGATGCCTCATAAGATATCTTTAACTGTGGGCAGGCAGCAATTACAATCAAATACACAACAAATAAATAATGTCTCGAAATCTAGTAACCTTGTAACCGGTATACAAAAGTATCCTCCACCTGGGCAACATTTTATGGCATGCCAACAAGCAGCCATATCTCAAGTCAGATCTCAATCAACGGCAACCGGGCTGCAAAAATCTCAGACAATGGCCACAGTACAAACCACCAAACTACAAACTACGATGAGTAATGTCTGCAAGAGCAATAGTGTGCCAAATGTTTCCAAATCATCGCAAAATTCGAATGTGCTTAAACAACAAATACAGTTGCAAACTACGTCAGCGCAATTGTTACAAGGTCCGCAAGTAATCCAAAAATCTCAACAGCAGCAATCGGCGAATAATCTACAGGTTCAACGAAGTATTACTAATGTGCATTCGAAGGTGATAGCGCCTGTACCGAACAATCAAAGAACTCCGGTTATGATGAACTCGAAAGTTCAACAGCAGCAACAGCAACAACAACAACAACAAACGATGATGCGGGTAGGAATATCAAAGGGTCAGACGCAAGCTGCTCAAACTGTAGCAAGTCTGAAGACTATCTCGCAGAAACCCATAGTGAATCCCGCTAAGACGACTGTAAATTCTCAAAATAATGTCATTCAACAGCCTATTATAGTGCAAAGAAATAACAATCCTCCTCAACCTGTGAAAATCATTCAACAACAACAGCAGCAACAGAATATAATTGGTCCGCAAAATGCTCCGCAAAAACAATCTGGATGCATTAAGACTATTCCCCCGCAGAAACCTGTACAAAGAAATCACGCTCAGAAAATTGGCAGCAACCCTGGCATTAAACCCTTGTTGAGTTCAAACGTAACGGGATTTACGAAAATCCAAGGTCCGACCTCGACGCAAGTGGCGCAAAAAACGTGTATTAAGACCTTGCTGCCGCAGCAAACGGTGGTCACACCATCCAATGTAATAGCTCCGCACAAAAACTCGCCGATCAAAATTCAGCAACAAGCGATACAGCAGAAACAATTGGTCATGACGCCGCAATACACTCAGCAGATCCGACAGCAAGTCGGACAAATAAAAACTTTGCTTCCGATAACCTCGGCTATGATTGACTCTCGTAAAGACGTCACTGAGAATAAGTAAGTTTAACCTTAAGTATGAATTTTTATTTTTTGTAATAAATTTATTTACTTAATTTTATTCTTTTTTAAATTATCTGATATTATCGTAATAAAATAAAATAATAATATTTGTAGAATCGATAATGAGTCACGAATGTTTAAAGAAGAGGAGCAAAGTATCCCTAAATCGCCAGTAAGAAGAATGCCGCTTCCTTACGAGGTACAAATCTATACGTTATAAAGTATACTCAATGCTTTGGTTTATAAGATGTATATATTTTATGTGTATCTCGAGATTATTGATGGATTTTCAATTTAAAGCAAATTCTTTTTTAACTGTAGTGTCTTCAATTCGTTCTCCAAGACCATAATTATGGAGCACCACCGCCACGGACGCCACCACCACCTCCATCGCCACCTCCTCATCCGAAGCAGCAACCCATTAACGGAGCTGGCAGTTCCACAGCTACCTCCCAACATCCTTACATCTTCGGACCTGGTAATGTCAATATTAATGTCAATCATTTATTATCTTTTTTTTTACAAGAATCTATATTTTTGAACCTTTTTACAAACTAAAAAACCATCGTGTATCTTCTAATATAAAATTTAATGAAGTTAGGAATAACAAATATTTTTTATAATTGAAGTTGCAACCAACACCAATGTAGAGGATGATGCTGCCAGTGTGATAAGTAGTGATGCGGGACGAGAGGCGGAACCGGAAGGCGAAGAAACTGAAACAGCGCCCGAAGGCGAAGGTGATGACGAGGACAGTGTTACTAGATGTATCTGGTAAGTGGAATTTTATAAGTAGATGTATAATGTTACATATTATGGCTAGTGTAATAATGTGTTTCATATATTATTTTTAGTGACTTTGAACATGATGACGGATATATGATATGTTGTGACCGTTGCTTGTAAGTATTACCAATATTTTCACATTACTAATGTAGAATACAGATTGAGAAATATTTATATATTTTTAGTCTATATTTATATTATAAAATAATTATACAGAAAAATTACGTATTCCGTAAATTACGTATTCCGTAAATTACGTATTCCGTAAATTACGTATTTGATGAAAACAGTACTTATTGAGAACTGATTATGCGATCATAGAGTATGGCAGCACGTCGATTGTATGGGCATTGATCGTTCGAACATTCCTGATGAATACCTCTGCGAGAGATGCCGACCACGACGAGTTGACAGACAGCGAGCACGCGCCTTGCAAATGCGTAAACGCGAAGAGCTTCTTAATTCGGACATGTCTTCTGACGCGTCCACCAGTTCAGCAGACACAGACGTCGGTTCAGTGAACAATGCCACGGCCCAAAAGAAACGTCCGCTTTCGCAGCAACAATCGCAAATTCCGAGGCGCAACAAATCCGATACATCTGCCCAATCATCGCAGGTGCGAAGGTTAAATAACAACAACAATAACAATAATAATAACGTTGGAAAGAGGCAAAGAAGAGATTCGCAACCCCGACAATCAAGCACCGTTCGTAAGAAGGAGAACAATGCCGCTCCAAAGCGAGGACCTGGGAAACGTAAGGCTAAGAGGAGAACGAGTCTGGAAGATAAAGAGGACGATGTGCAAGATACCTGGGGTACCAATATGGCTCCCCTTAGACAATGGATCGAAAGATACGAAGAAGCCGTTACGAATCATTACAGTCCCGAATTGCGAGCCAGGATATCAAATATCAAAGTCAATGGCACGCATAGCGACTTAAGGCAAAGTAACATGAATATCGTTGCCACCGGTAAATGCCGGCTCAACGTGCACAGCAATAATCTTAGAGTAAGTAAAAAGCTATCTCGAATTTGTATGAAAAAAAATACATAAAGAAATGTTATGAAAACTAAATTAAATTTAAAAACTAAGTTAAATTCGTTTTCTTTTTAAAATACTTTATACTATTTAGGGTAGAGCGGAGCTTTTTTGTTCCTTTCTCGCGATAGTCTTTCATTTTATCTCTGAACAGCCATACTGAACATTTAAAAGTCATACTTAAGTTCTCAAGCAATCATGATTATATAAGTTGTAAGCACATCATTGCAAAGAGATAGATATATATTTACTGCCCTAATTTTATATTGCTTCAAGATTGAAATTGATGGGATCAAAAGGGATTTGATGAAATAATTTCGTCCTACTCTATATTTGATTTATTAAAATAGATACTAATTTTTTTGCCGATATTCTCAATATTATTAGTGTTCGTCACTATCGCGATTACTTACTGAATTCTATACTAAAGTAACTATTCAAATTTTTATTTCCTCTATAGAAAAAATATATATTAAAGTTAATATGAAAAAAATCTTTTTACTACAGTTTTTAGTGGCGACAATGTACCTCCCGCCAAACACTCCTATCGTGGAATTACGTGGCAAATATATGCTCAGCACACAACACCGACTGCAGTATACGCAAAGTGGTAGGCAGCACGTCCAACGACCAGGACCGTTCGTGTTTTTCTATCGTCTGCCACGCGATGGCACCGAAGTGTGCGTAGACACGCGGACATACGGAAATGACGCGAGGTTCGTGCGGCGTAGTTGCAAGCCGAACGCCGAGGTGAAGCATTGCATCGAGAAAGGCACGCTACATCTCTATATTGTGACGACATGTGCAATCGAGAAAAACGCCGAGATAACAATCAAACATGAGCAGCATGATCTACTGCTGTCACCCAATCCCAGTTCCCCAGCGATGCCTGTTGTGTGCGCGTGTAATAATCCACGGGAGTGTCAAATTACAAACGCGGCGAACCAGCTGAACAGAAGAGGTAGCAATGGCGCTCTCGTCGAAAATGCCGAGTAAGTTTTCACATAATGATACAAATAACAAAATATACAGGATATTTTATATTTTTGTAATGTATTACCTTCTGTTATTCAGTGGCAGAGAACGAAGGCGACGGGGTAGAAGGAATACAGTCTGCGAGGAAACCGACTCCGTACCACCGGCAGTTCCTCCGGTGACGAGTGTCACGCAAGCCGCTACAACTACAATATCGTCTGCATCATCAACGGTGACTCCTGCAACGCCAAGGAGAACCGCCACGACTACGGTTACAACTACAACAACCCGTCAAGTTGCAAAGGAAGAGACCCCCGCTACGGTAACGAATACGCAGCCTCAAATGTCACCTAGTTTGAATCAATCGGTGACGATGACGCCGGAATCGAAAAAGGATAAAAAGAAGATGACACGGGAAGAGAGGAAGATGGAGGCGATTATAAAGGCTTTCGAGAAGCTAGAGAAGGCGGAGCAGAGAAAACAGGAGGTACAAGCGAGAAATGCGCAACGAAAAGAATCTGGTGGCACGCACAGCGATAACGAGGATAGTCATTCGACGACGGGACAATCCAAGAGTAGTAAACAAACAAATTCGGAGAGACCGCTACGACGTAGAAGAAGGAAAGGTCGAGCAAGGACGACAAGTTCATCTCAGTCACAGGGCAGTAGTCGAAGGACGAGATTGAACTCCGCCGAGTCGGACGTATCCTCCGGAGACGAGAGCAATTCCATGCAGTCACCGCCTCTGTTGAGTCAGAATTGTCCACCTAGCCGAGACGTTCCCTATTCATCGCACTTACACACTCCGTCTAAGAACACAGGTGATGTTAGCAATACCGGATCATCATCTGGTGGAATTCCCACTGCGGCTGGTTTATTGCTGGCTTTAGCGAACTCTAATGCTCCCGGTCCTCCGAGTTCTCCACCGTTACAACAACCCACTCCTGTCAAAAGTCCTACTTGTGACAGCGGAGCCAGTAGCAGTTCGCAGAGTTCCACGCCACCGACACCGTTGTCCTCTGCCTGTTTATTGGTGGCCGCCGCGGTCGGCCCCTTGGCTCCGGGTTTCAAGTTTCCGAAGACGAAGAAGGTATTGATGAATGAATGGCTAAAGGAATCGCCCGATCCGCCACAAGTTAATATACCTCAAGTATCACCTCTGCCGGTTTTACCACCTGCCGGTCCACCAGCTTTACAAAATTCCATGAATCCGCTGTGCAGCAGGCATTTCTCACCGGTACCGACAGATGCTTCAGCGGAATTCTTATCTCAGAGTTACGCAGCGAAAAGTCTAGCCACTCTCGTGCAAGCTGCCAATTCGGTTAGCGGCATATGCGATTCACCGCCGCAACGTAGACAGCAACAGCAAGTGATTCCTAGTAATAACAACAATAATGGCAATGGTGGCAGTCCCGCTGTCTCTACAGGCTCGGCAAAGAAGCGATGGTTGCGCCAGGCGATTTCGGAAGAGTGTGATTCACCCAATAGTCGGCCTGAGAGTCCTCCTTCGCTTAGCGAGACGGTAGCACCTCCCAAGAAGCGGAGAATAGCTCGAGAAAGTTTATCGTCAGATAATTACACCCCGCCGACGACACCGACCATGCTGCTTCCGACCGAAGCAGCGCCTAACAACAGATCACTGTGTTCTGCTGATGTAAGTTCGCAGTGTAAATGTTTTTTGTTAAATACTAATTACTTAAAAAAATAATATCAAGACTTTTTCTCATAATTAAAGGTAATATAAATGAGTTGAACCAAATCAGTTATAAGTGCTTAAAATATATTAAAATCTAATGTCATATGATAAGATGTATAATATTTTAAAATATAATAAAGTTGTCGCAAATATTTCTATGGATTAATAATTAGATTTTAATATATTACTGAACTTATAATTGGCTTTATTAGGCTGTTTATATTTATCTTTGCATTATTTTAATATTTAATTTGTAATACGTATATGATAAAATAAACTATATATAACATTGTCAATATTTTCCAGGATGACTATACAGAACATGTGCAATCGCCTATCGTGGAACAGACCGATGATAGACATTATGATTCGGAATCTATAAAAGAAGATATTAAAGTGGATGATAGATCTATGGATTCTGACAAACCAATCATTCGAGAAAAACTTTCAATTGATATTTTTCCTCAATCAGAATTTTATGTAAAAAGTGAAGGAAAAACAGAATGTTCTGATATTATTAAAACGGAAGAGTCTTCTGAAATGGATGTAGACGTTATGACAAAAAAAGAAAAAGTTTCCCCGCAATGGGAGGGAGATGATGTAAAGTCCGAATGTAGTTACGATCAATTAGATCAGAAAATAATTGAAAAGATTCGAGAGGCCGTTGAAAGTAGAGTATCATTCAGCAATTTTGATATCAAGAAAGAATCTTTCGCTAAGGAGGAAATTGTTACTAAAGGCACAGTCGAAATAATTGATCAAAATGAACCCGATACCGAGATGGAAGGATTCAGTTCTCCCATCGCTACTATAGAACCCGATGCGATTTTAAAACAGCGAGTGGTGGAAATGCAGCTGGAGTTCGGGGGTGGCATTGCCGAAATCGTGAACATTGCCAGTAGCGAAAACGAAAAATCGAACGACGAGAAGAAATCATCCGAAGCCATTGCAAAGTGTGAAGAGATTGCTGAGAAATCAGATGACAACGCATCTATCGACGAGTTTGATGTCGAAGCGCAGATGAAGAAGATCACGGGCGACGACGGTAACGACTATCAGGAAAAGATTGACACGAGTTCGGAGAAGGATAAGAGCATGGATGGAATAGAGGGACTAATGGATAGCTCGAAAGAGGATTCGGATTCCGAGGATAAAGACGTGGATGATGACAAGTACTGCGAATCTTCCTTTAAGTTATTTGATATCAGTCATGAAGAAACATCTTTCAAAGAATCGGATACTAAGCCCGATACTAAACCGGAACAGATTATCGTTACAGAAGATGACACGAAAGAGACGGATAAAGGTACGAATGACGAGCCCGCAAAGGAAGTCTCCACAGTGGAAGAGCCGTCTGCCTTTGCCGCCCTGTCGGAGGAGTCTATCTTCGATTCGACTTCTGCGAACATGGATACGGAGTCCATCGCGGACCCTCCCAAGATCTTTCACTCGATTCCACCTTTGAGCGAGCGCATTCGCAAGAAGACCGATTCGTCTGCCACGCCGAAAATGCCTAAGATGGACTTTGAAGCGGCTATCATAGAATCCACGATAAGTATGGACGCTGTGGACGGGTCTAAGAATGGGGAGCAAAAGTCGATGTTGTCAACCGCGCTACGCGAACTTTTGGAGGCAAAACTGGACGACGAGCCGACGGCCGAAGTAATGAAAAATGACGTTGATAATGAGAACACGCCATCACAAGTAATTCAACCAAAATTAGACTCCTCTGAACATAGTTTAGACACAATACAAGATTCGGCTTCGATTCAGGAAACGCCGAAGCTAGAAGAGATTCCCACCAAGGAGGAAGAGACCAAACCCAAAGAGATAAAACGGTTGAAAGATCCGAGGACCGTCGTACCGAATAGTATGCCAGCACCAGCTTTTAAACCGGACTCTCTTCCTCCTGTCAAGCGCAAGGTTAGAAGGGTAGGACTGTAGTAATGTTTTTTGTTGCTGAAAATGACATTTCGTTATTTTATCATTGTTCATTGCCATTATCTTCATCAATATATATATAGATATAGCACTATATAAATAGAACTATAGTATTATATAAAATCAAATAATTCCTATATTTCCATTTCCTTTTTATTTTCATAAAACTTTCATTTTCATAAAATTATTTAGTTTTTATTTCTATAAAATTATTTCTATTTTGTTATACAGGATGTTCCAATAATTATTACCACCTGAAATATCTTCTAATCTATAAGGTGTAGAGAAAAATTTATATAACCAAAATTACAACGATGTAAAGGAGATTATCATATGACGATAATAATTTTTGTCCAGGTGGAGGCGCTTCGGAAATTTCAAGGTCATTCGTTTTTTTAAATGGAATTTTATGAATTTTTTTACACAATATGATTCCTCTAATTATTCTGCATAAAAAAGTATTAAGATCGTGGTATCAAAAAATCAATAATTTACGAGATATCAAGTTTAAAATTACTTTACATCTGGATTTTGATTCTTCATAAATGATGATGAATTTATTATTTTCTTCTTACAACAGATACATCGTGCTTTAATGAAAAGAAACATTCTTTGAAGGATGTCTTAAGTTCACAAAATGAAATTTAACATGAAAAATTTAGTATCGATATATTAATTGTGCAAGATGTATTTATTTGAAGAACAAGTTGATATGATCCTCATTTATGGAGAATGTCAAAACAATTCAGTGCGAGTGAAAAATTTATACGCTGAACGATATCCTAATCGCATCCTGCCTTCGCGTCAAACATTTAAAAATATTTATTATTGCGATAAAGTATTTATTATTGCGATAAATTTAGACAAACTGATTAAATACTCATAAAAGTGAACGTAATAAGCGAATAACTTATGAAGGGAATGAAATTCAGGTTCTCGCAAAGGTCTCTCAAAATCCTTACATTAGTTTGATAAATTGAACTAGAAACTAATATTAAAAAGAATAGTGTATACCGTATTTTACATCATCACAAATACCATTCATGTCATCTCTATTCATCAAGCATTGCATGGAACGGACTTTGTGAATCTAGATTATGTCAATAGGCACAATATCAGATTCAAAATAATAATTTATTTTTTGATACCGTGTTATATACTGGTAAGGCAACATTTACTAATCTCGGGAATATTAATTTACGTAACATGCATTTCTGGTCGGTGGAAAATCCTCATTGACTGCGGCAGATTGAACATCAGAGACAGTAATCTTTGAATGTATGGTATCATAGGTAACAAATTATGCTGTTGTCCTTCCATTTACAATGTAATGCAAAAAATTGCTTTTAGCCAATCTTTTTATTTATTACTGATAAGTAATAAAATTATTGGTTATTTTATCGACATCTAAATGGCAATAAGCTAATTTTCCTGAGCATACATTGGGTACTTTGTTAAAAGATTTACCTTTAATCACACGACGAATAATGTAGTATCAGAACGATGGATGCCCAGCTCATTTTTCATTGGGTGCGAGAAATAACTCAATGAAAAATTTCCAAATCGCTGAATTGGACGCGAGAGTCCTGTAATATAGCCAGCTCGTTCAGACTTGACAACTGGATTATTTTTTATGAGAAATTCTAAAAGACAAAGAACAACATCTCACGATGCAACAACAGATTATTGCAGCCTGTACGTTAATATCTCCCGATATTAAAACGTTATTAGAACAGTAAGCCAATCAATAATCAGAAGAATCCAATGTTACATTGATAGTAATGGCTATCATTTCGAACATCTTTAAATTTACATAATTAAATAAAATGTTATTAATTAAAAGAATGTTTATTTTCATTGAAGCACGATGTATCCATTTTATTTGACGTAAAAAGTCAGAATAAGATGTAAAATATCTCGTAAACTATTGATTTTTCGGTACCATGATCTTAATACTTTTTTATGCAAAATAATTAGAGGAATCATATTGTGTAAAAAAAATTCATATAATTTTTAAAAAAACGAAGTTGACTTTGAAATTTCCAAAACACCTCCATCTGAACAAAATTTATCACCATATAATAGCCCCCTTTACATCGTGTAATTTTGGTTATATATAATAAATTTTTCTCTTCCTTATAGATTAGAAGATATTTCAGGTAGTAATAATTATTGGGACTCTGTATATAATTTTTTTTTGTAATAAAAGGCGATCTTATGGAAATATTAATACATTTTTCTAGTTATCCATATCGGAATATCGCAAACGCAAACAACAGTCATCCGGAGGAACCGGAACCGAGCCGGAATCGTCGAATGACGCTTCTACTACGGATAAAAGTGGAGCGCGAGGTAGATCGGATAGCGCCAGCAGCGGCACTTCTTCGCTCAGTTCCGATGAAGAAGGTTCAAAAACATCGCTTTCTCTCGAGTTGACAGGAATGAACTCGTTGACACTATTCCCTAACACGGCTAATGAGAACGATGAAAAAAAGGTAACAATCATTCTTCAAATATTTGTATTTGTATAAATTTTGCTAATAAATACATCGTAATTTTTTGAAGTACTTAAAATCGTTAATTTTAATTAGCAATGTGATAATTAATGATTTAATATTTAAATCAGGAGAAGAGGGTGCAATTGGTTGGTCTGCAGCGCCAACTTTGGTAGAACGTCAACGAGAAAATCTTACTGAACGATTGAAACGCGAATTTGGATTGTTCCTCAGCGATGACGAGGAAGAGAGAGCTCGCAAGCATGGTATATACATTTAAATAAATAAATTTATATATGTATGTGGAAAAAAGAGAATATAGCAGTTTTAGAGAAGATAAAATCAATGATTATAGAAAAATGAAGAATTAAAAAAATTTACTAGATTTGAAGAATAATGATCACTACTATAAGTAGATACTGCTTATACGTCATCCTTATTCTTCTGTTTACAGGTTTGACGACGGAGGCAATATTGAAGGCGCATAAATCTCCGCCTCAAAATTTAGTAATCAGCACCCCGCCGGCGTACTCAGGATTGCCCCCGCAATTACCCCCGCAGCCATATATACCGCCACCCGGCTCGGCGTCCATTCATTATCCCCAGTTCCAGAGCAAACCTGGCACGGTGCAATATCCGAACTTTGCGATACCACCGCCGACCACGTCCCAGCAACCGATGTACAGCACCGCCGCGTCGTCGCAGGCGACTGCGGTCAATAAACAGACGCAGCCAACGCCGTTCTTGGTACCTCAAGCATCCCAAGCGCCACCGGGTTCCAATCCGTATCCGCCACAATTCGTTCCGCCATCGCCGCTGCCGCCGCCAACCGCGGGAACGACGGTGCCGATCACCAAGTTCCCAGCGGCGACGCCGCCACCGCCACCGCCTTCGGGCACCCAGGTGTCGTATCCTCCGGCGTCGTCGGGGCAACCTCAGAAGCCGTTTTTTAACCATCCGGCGCCGAGGTCGTAACCGGCAGAAAAGGGTAGGATTGTTAAAAGTTCTTAAGTTTTAAACCGATATTGTTTTACATTCTCTACAACGAGCGACATTGAACCGTCTCGATTATCTTGCCTACTCTTCTGTCGACGAAGTTTTAGACTCGGTTCTTTGAAAAAAAAAGCAAAGGACGAATTCAAACTGAATATTCTTAACGGAAGCATTCTTATATTCTTTTGTAGAATATTAAAATATTATTTCATACGGAAACTTGCGTGAGATACAAATGGCAAGAAGTCGCGTACAGAATTCCAATAATTTTTTAGATAATTAGAGAAATACAATTTTTAGTTCGCGCTGTCAATCGCTTCTAGGATTTTCACATAAATTTTTGAAATTTACCGTGCATATATTCGATGATTTTTCTCTCAAAGTATTTCGGAATTCGTGTGGCCTAAGGTGATAGCTGAATATTTTGAGGATATAGCGATGTGCATTTTTAGGATATATCGAGAGAGTTGTATCGGTACCTTTTTCGCGAGCAACGGCCAAAAGTGTATTTCAAGTGGCGTACACTTTTTATACCGGTGAAATGGTGCCCTAAAATGTTTATATATAGCATTAGTCCAATTTTTTAATAAGGTGTTAATAAAGTTGGAAGCGCGCTCTCACTCAGCTGACGGAATCAGCTGATCTCGCGATATCCCCTTTAAAAGCAGTTATCATTATATATACAATATGCACTCTGCATAATACAACTTATCTGTACATATTATTTGCATATACGCATAATGTTAACAATATAACTATATTTAATAATGCTATATATTTAGATCAGTTCGTAGATGATAACCGTAACAAAACCTATGACACACGTAGACACGTAAATGAGTACTGTGTTGTGTTGTTTTTCTGACATATAAAAAGGCAGAAAGAGGCGCGGAATTCTCTATATTTTATATTTCATTGTAAAAGGGCAAATTATTTATAATAAAGGGTAAATGTTGAAATTTGAAAACTTGAGTTTTATTTTAGGGATTCGTGAAAGTATATTACTACTCGATTTTTCTTATACGGCGACGCATTCGATATATGCGATAAATGTTTTAACGCCGATTTTATTTAAAAACATTTATTTATGAACAAATTTATTTATGAATTTGTACAAGAATCGAGATACTCTAAGAAGGCAGGATAGACCAGTTACAATAAAAATGGTAAAATGTGATGACCATACGTTTTATTCTCTTTGATGCTTTAAGCAGTAATGCAATACATTTTTAGTTATACGGAAAAGCGCAAGATTACGGTGTGTGACAATACGTTTTAATTACGGATTTATCCTTTTTAGGTTGAGATCTCCAAAAATTTCATTCGCTCAGAACATTCATTCAAGTACAAAACCTACTATATTATAAAAAGTAATTAAAACACGTAGAAGTAAATTATGGTAAATTAATACAGCGAAAGAATCGTAGTCTATTTTGTAACTGAGAGCTGCTTCACGGAATATCGTTTAGTACGCGATTGTTCTATCGTTTCACAAAGATATGTGTTTCTTTTTCTCTACTCCGAGCGATAGATTTACGTTACAAATGAGCTGCGCGTAGCGACAACTTTCGTGCAGATATTAGTAATTCGTGTATTAATCTCGTGATTAAAAATAATCGTAATGATTACGTTTTGTCTGTATAATTTAAAAGTCGTCTAGTTCCAGCATCAATAAGTACATGTGCGCGCATGTAATTAAAATTATGTACATTGTATTTTATATGTAATTGAAATTTTATATA
>NW_012130096.1:80517-82236 GCF_000143395.1 Atta cephalotes
ATATGTGTGTGTGTGTGTGTGTGTGTGTGTGTGTGTGTGTGTGTGTGTGTGTGTGTGTGTGTGTGTGTGGTGTGTGTGTGTGCGCCTGTGTGTGTATATATAAATTTTCAGATTTCAATGGTGCGATTATTAGGTGTACATAAGTATGTTACTTGTTATGAGAAGCCAAGTTCGAATTTCTTTGTAGGTTAATTGCCTTTTGTTTGTAATATAACGTATATTGTTTATCTATTTTTGGTCGTAGACTTTCCAAATCGCGACGAGCGAATGATAAATACTAAGAAGAACAACGAAATTATTTCGTTAATGCTGTTTATTTAAGACAGCACATAAGAGTAATTATTCATTTGCCGCGGTATGATAGAGTCCGACCGTGTCGCTCGAATTAATTATAGTACAATTAGATGATAATTCATTAAAAATTTGTAGCGTTTATAACTACGTTACATATTGAAGTGATGTTGCAAGTGACAATTAAAATCATTTTCGAAGAATAAAAATGTATTATAAACTCATTATTTAAATGAAGCTGTGACTAGAGATTGAATTGAAATTTAGCCAATCAAAGCAAATTTCACTAAACTCGAGATTGATTTTTTTTCTTCTGATTTATTAAATTCCAATCCAATCCCAATCTCAATCTCTAGTTTGACCATGCATGGCTTTATTTTAAGTTTTATTTGTGAAAAAGCAAATATATATCTTAATTTATTATTACAAAACGCGAAAGGCGTTATTTTCATAATGAATTAAGACTCTCTTAGCTTGGACTTGTATAGTTTTCTGATTACAAATTATGTAATTGGATGCGGTCCATCATAAGTAGGTACTCCGAATCATTTATAACTCTATTGAACGTTTATAACGTTAATAATATTAAGCTCGCGATAATCTTGCGACATTATTGTGTCATTAATTAATGTAGCATTAACGCGCTACAGATTTTCGCTCTGTGAAAACTGAATTTAGAAAGTAAAAAACCACTTAGAAGAATTTTGATTATAAATTTTACAGAAATATTATTGGCTGCTTTGTGAAAATCTTTTTTCGTGAAAACCGAAAGAAAAGAACAAAAAAAGTTAAACGATACTGCATCATCCTCGGCGGAATTAAAATCTATAGATAAAGGACAGGGCGAAAACATCTGGAGCACTCGGGAGTACGAAGTGTACCGCATCCGCTGTGTAATCTGATTATATAATAGGATACCTGAACGAAGATGCAAAATATGCAGTGTGGGGTTCTTAACGTGCGCATAGAATGAAGAAAAGCGAGCAATTTTGACAGTATACTGTCGGTTTTTAAGCAAATATCAAAGTTTAGAAATCTGTGATTAGGAAACCTGGTAAAAAAAACAAACTGAATTATAAAATTTATGCATTCTCTACGGAAGCGGGAGAGAGAGTGTCCTAACAAAATTCCTGGATACATATATGTGTACGAATCTCCTATAAAAGGGAAACCTTCTTTTTTTATATTGCGTTCGGCTGCGATTTCAAAGTATAAACAGACGTATTTTTGGCATTTGATATTTACTTTGTACTTTAGCTGATATTTTGTAATAAGACAAGAGAGACATATGTGTACACAACATTAATGTAAGTTTACAAATTGTCGCGGGTGGTGTAACATCAGAGAGATAAAAAAGTGTACAGCTTGTGTTCGCCATCTGCATACACACAATGAGAACATGTAAATATTTTTGTAAGATAAATTTAA
>NW_012130096.1:82256-91907 GCF_000143395.1 Atta cephalotes
TATATATATATATATATGTGTATATATAATATATATATATATATATATATATATATATATATATATATATATTTGTATAATGACATTCTGACATAAAGAAGCAGGAGCAACACGCGATCTTGTTATTAAAGCATCTGATAGTATAAAATAACTCGTTAGGATAATCGTTTCAATGTTGTAAATAAAAGCAGAGCGCGTAGTGGTTATTATATTATATTATATTATATTATATTATATTAATATTATATTATATTCGCATATATATATTCAATCATTATATAATAGGCTGAGAATACACGATAATTTTTTTATTTGCAATTCACTGTTACATGTATGTGCCTAGTTATAGCCATGTTACAATTATTACCTATTACATTGTATGATAATTTAATCCATATTACCGATTATAATAAATGTAACAAGTTCTTCGATATCAAACTCTACACACGATATATTATTATGGCGTAACGTGTAAAGAGTTCATATTTAGGCATACGTGAAAAAAATTTAATAAATCGGAATACATTTTACTAGTCGAGTTGACTGATGGCCCTTATCGCCTTCTTATCTTTATTGTGCGGTAAAAAAATTCATGGTTTTTTTCCACGATTGGAGCGACTATCGCTCTCATCCTAATACACCTAATAAAATCATTTAAAAGTGAAAATTAGCATACGGATATTAATTGTTTACTATCGCACTTGTTTACTATCGCAGATAATAAGAACTTATCTATTTAGTTTTGTTTTGATTCTTCAACAATAAACAAACATATACGTTATATATTATGATCTGCTATCTCCGAGAATGCTTGCTGCGATTGTACGCAATTTGCCAGCACTATCTCTGTTAAAAATTACATACTTTTTTTACATTATCGAAATTCGCTAATTACAATGTTGTGTAAATATCACATTTTTTTGCATTTCAAAAAACTTTTACAGAGTGTTTAATAATTATGGTTTCGAAACTATTATTTATTTATTCTTTTCGATAAAACATCTCTTTCGATAGGCATGTAAAAGATTAATAGAGAATATAATTTGTAATATTATCTCTTGCTGAAAATTATGGCTGTATAAAGTGTGTTTTGATATTTTTATGTTTATTATTATAATTTAGTAATTTACAATTTGCAGCAGTATACAAATATTGTGCATTTTTCTTTTGAAGGATTCTTTGGGAGTATTCAACAATCATTCCAATCGACTGATTAAAAGATTGACGTAATATCTATCTGTTATAATTTTGCACCAATATAATTGGTGTTATGTAACATTATGCGTTATATTTATATTTATATTGTAGATTTGATGCTTTTAGTTGGTCGACTAAAATGATTTTAAAAACTGATCTAAGTTGATTCTCGCTAAAGCTCATTTCTAGCAATGTAAATGAATTTTAATCTCAGATTAATTTATCGTTTTTCAATTCATATCCGTTTCCAAAAAAATGTAGATTAAATTTAATCTCGATTTAACTTGCTCTTCATTTGTTTTAATTCTTAGAAAAAGATAAAAAATTATGATGAATTCGGACAATCGCACTAGATAAAAGCACATTAAACTTTGACAATAAAATAATATGTGTATATTCTGTTAAATAATGTGACAATCATTCTTAAGTATTTATTCATTTAAAATATATTTGTATGTTTTTACATTTAATGTTGCTAATATCATGTGTAACAACTTTTAGTGTATACTAATGTACACAAGTGCAAATGGCCAAATTTGTTAACAGTTAAGGCGCCTGAGTACCACAGTCATATTAAATCGTGACAGAAGCGAGAAATAACACATTAATTTTTACGTATCATTTATAAATGAAGACAATTTAGATCAAACAAAATGATGAGATTGTTTTAAAACATTTGTAAAAATGGACGAAAATTATACTTATCTCCCTTATCAGTTAATAAATAATCATAAAAGGTGATAAAAGGCATATTAAGTGCTTTTATTCAGAGCGCATGAGTAATTTATTTTATGTGTTTTCCACTTTTTACGATTATTTATTCATGACATTACTTAAATGATTTAATATAGTTGTAATGATTACAGGTTGTGATACTACAGAAGCCTTAAACCAAGAATGAGCTATCATTAGTGGAAACAGGCATTGGAATTAGAAGAAGATAAAAAATAAATTATCGCTAAATTCTTTGAAGTGGAATTTTATTTTAAAAAGTGAAAATTGAGCTTGTTTTGAAAAAGAGTAATTCAATTTTCAGTCTTTAAGAGTGAGATTTTTTTCTTTAGAGTGAGAATCTCTCTTAAAAATTTTAGAAAAGATAAAAGAGAATTATCTACATTGCTAAAACAGATATACCGGAATTTTTGACATTATAGATACAAGAGAGACAAATAGTAATATTCTCTAATGTCTTATTGATTATCAATATCGTTAACTAGCGATAACCAATAAGAGTTGCAGTTTTTCCAGAATTATCCTTACCGTTGTTTAACATGAGTTAACGATAACGAGAATCGTCAATAAGACTTTAGAGAAAAAGCTAATCAACAATCATTCCTAGTAAAAACATAAACCGAAAATATTGCGAAAATATCAGATATTGTCGCAAATTTTTCAGAAATTTGTATTTGAAATGAGGAAGAGAGAACGCAAAATTTGTTCTGTCTCTGCGTTTCTCGCTACTTCGATGATGGCAGCGAGGAGCAGAAAGAATGATATCTTTAACTTTTATTGCACAACATGTTAAAGTTACAAAATTAAGTAATAAAAAGAGAAGATACCAGTACATAGTGATGATACCAATGAAACTACTGCTACAAAGTCTATCAGGAATCACGCGGAGAAGAAGTTGGTTGAGTATTTTTACAAGATTAGTAAAAATATTCTGGCTATTTTTGCCGAACTTATGACAAACTTTACTTGTCTGAAAGTATATTATATTTGTAATAAATCCATTCAAGTAATTATTACCTTACAGTAAAATAAATCTATTTTCAAGATTACGTAAGCACAAACAGCTCTCAAAACTTTATACATTTGCATCTTTTATTAAAGTAAATTTTGTCAGTGATAAGATAAAAAATACTCGTCGATGAAATAAATTTTATTGAGATGCTTTTTAATTTTGAGAAACTTTTAAATTAAAGTAAATTCTGTATAAATATATGGGCAGCTATCTCTATTCTCTAAATTGTTTGGAATAGAATTTCACATAAAAAGTGAAAATTGAGTCAGTTTTGAAAAAGAGTTGTTCAATTTTCAATCTCTAAAGATAAAGATAAAACACTCTTCAGAGTGAGATTCATTGACAGCCTCATCTGAGACTGTGATCGAAAACATTAGTATCGAGTATTCTTTTTGTTCATTGTTTTTAAACAAAGATAAAATAATAATATTCGAGTAATACTTTCGAACATAGTCTAACAATTTTAGAGAATATAATGAACCTGTCAATTCCATAAAATTTACACTCTAAATTTTTGAGAGTAAAATTCACTCCAAGAAAAGTGATAGTTGCGCCAGTCCGACGAGTGAATTTTACTCCTTCAGAAGAAAATTTCTTGATCTAAAAAAATCAACTTGATTAATATCTCGCTTCGTGACAGAACTTTTTTCTGCCATAATATTCTGCCATAATAATTCGTTCGTTTTGTGCAAAAACATGTCGAATGAGCTTAATCATTTTTAGATATAGAGAGGTTAAATTTAACATTTATCAGAGTGAAATTTCAATTATTAGATATGGAGAGGTTAAATTTAACATTTATCAGAGTGAAATTTCTCTCCCTTCGAAGAGTGAAATTATTCACATAGATTAAAAATTGACTCTCATTTGGAGTGATCTTCATTCTCCAAGAGTGAAAATTCCACTCCTGTCGGATCGGACGCAACTAATTCATTCTTTGGGAATGAAATTTCACTTTCAAAAATTTAGAGTGTACTGAAATTCTAGCGTGTACTAACATTTTTCTCCAGAATCGGATGAAAGGAAAGTGATAGAAGAAAGCAAGCGGGGCAAGAGTGATATCACTTCGCCGCGCCGCGCCGCGTGGTGTCGCGTCGTGATTTTAAACGCTGGACCGGCGCGGCGAGACGCTTCTCCGACGTGGCGGACGCGATGTCGTGCCGAGCGCATGGGAGCCTGTTACTAACCGCGCTATTCGATTCGAGCGCGTCGCTGTGACGTCAACGCCGGTAACAGGCGGCAATTGGGCGAGCCGTGGCCGCGGTGTGGTCGCGCGCGACGGCGGCATTCCGGCCGCGACGGTACGCCGGAGACTTTGCTTCGAGCTTTGACGCTGCTCACCGTTGTCTGCTTGTGACAGTCGATCGCTGACGGTAGGCGTCTGGACGTTAAGCGCGAACGGACGGACGATCAGGCATTAGGAAGCATACCACTGATCACAAGGGTAAGAACAAGAAGCACAAGCGGTGATAAGGCAACAAGCGAACGGACCATTTCGGAACGATGATGTCGCAGACCGAACTGGACGAAACAGCTGTGGAGAATTTCCGCGAGTACTTGCGGATACCGTCGGTGCAGCCGGACGTCAACTATGGTGAGCGATCGCGGGGGGGCATGTGTGATTTGAGATTCCATAAGATTTTCGAAAAATGGGTGAAACGCGAAACGAGGGGGAGGAGAGAGATCTGACGCGCGCGTCTAAAAGCGTCCAGCGGCGAAGGTGGATTAGTTCGCGTCGCGTCCAGCGTCTAAGTTGATCTAAGTCGAGATTGTAAATTCGGAAGCGTATAAATGGGAGAAAGCGCGAGACTTGTGCATGTCCTGTGTAAAAAAAAAGTAGGAAAAAGCGGGACCCACGCCGACCGGCCACGTTTGCGAACGAGGTCGCGAAGCATGCCGCTCAACGACGCGTTTCCTCGTTAGATAAATTGTGCGATTTACCGACGACGAGGGGGAATTCCTCGTGATCGGCGTCGCTTGTTCGCCCGTGGGAATCGGTCGACGCGCTCCCGCGACGCCGGCGACAGGCGAGGATGTTCGCGAGGTAACGAATTGAAGGGATAGCGTCGGTGACGCTATCCAGCCATTGCGTTGCCCCACCCTACGCGTGTGATGTTATTTCTATTTTTATTCCCCTATGTCCGGTCGCGGCGCCTTGCTGACCTCGCCGAGTTGTTCCGCGATGTCCCCAAAACCGGTCACGGGCGTCCTCCTGCTGATCGGACGGCGACGTCGTGGCGACTCAATGGTGGCTGACCCAGATTGGGCACACGGCCCGGCACTTTGCGTTCCCATCGTGATTTCCGAAATGATTCTGCCGGTTCGAGGGCAGAAGCTATCCCGAATCGCGAATCGACGATCGGTGAAAATGTGGAAGCTGGTTATGTAACGTCCCGATCGACGAGATTTCGCGTTTCTTGAATCTATACGATATAGCGGCCTGATTTGCGGATGTGTCGCGACACATTTATGACTCGTTATTTCTTGATATGCACATGGAAAAATAACAGATCTCCTGACCTCTTGATGGAATAGATAAGAGACTGCAATTGATAATAGAGTCAATTACCATCTCTCAGCAAGTGCCTCGTCTCTTATCGCGATTATCACATGATTGCCTCAGAAGGAAGGTATCAGCATTAATTTCCGCGATGTGATCATTATTATTGTTATAATACTGTCGTGTCATTTTATTATTTAATAACAGGGAAAATTACTTTATAAAATATTGAACTTGAAAAAAAAACAACATTTAAGTTAGTTCAGTGTTTTAGATGTTCTCTTATCTATAAACAGACTGAATTAGAACTTAAATTAAGTAAAATTGATGCTTTCATCGATTAGCTTTCAAATTTTAAATATTGTAAGATATTTTATTTAATTTACAGTTAAAAAAATTTAAGTCCTGTCTTCTCAATAACATTTTAGATTTCTTATTTATAAATAAATTAGAGTCTGAATTAGAGTCTAAATTATATAAAATTGCTACACCAATTACTGCCGAAATTGCAAGTTTTGAACATAGTAAAAAATTATTTAATTTAACTTACAATTAATTTTTACAAAAGCTCTTTAAATCCTGATAATTGAAATTAGATAAAAGTATAGAATAAAATTTTATTACACTTCAATATACACAGTCAAGAAAAGTTTAAACTTATTAAGGTTTACATATAGAACTTTAATTCATTCACTTATCCATATCTCATGTTGCTACATACCTCCTTTTTTTGCTACTTCTTGCTATCTAAAGCATCTATTATAGTTCTCTCTCTATATCTTTTATTTTATCATTCTTTCCTTCGCAATTTTTTAGCTCTTATTCCATATCTAATTCTAATACTATCAACTAAATTTAATATGACAATCACAGCTCTAACCATACCTATAATCATTATCTGCTTATTATACATACTTTTATTTCTTTTGAACCCTCTACGCACTATTATTATCTCTTTCCACTGATTGTACCTCCCTTATGATTGATTTTTTTCATTATCTTTACCTTCCCTTTCCAGATATTATGTCTCTTCTCTCCTTTTTTCATGAATTAGATAAAAGTTTCCATATAAAATCTTATGTCTAATACAATCTAATTTACTGTGTTTTTCATTTCAGATGAATGTGTGGAATTCGTAACTAGACAAGCACAGTCTCTCGACTTACCAGTTAAAATTTATCACGTACATCCTAAAAAACCGATTGTGGTTTTAACATGGGTGGGAACGGATCCTACGAAACAATCGATTCTCTTGAACAGTCACATGGACGTTGTACCTGTTTTCGAAGTAAGTATTTTGATTTATGGTAAAGATGTTGCAGATGTATATTATTGCATTAAGAAAAATATCTTGAAAATGGAATTAGATAGAAGACTCTGAATTTGATAGAATAAGATTCAGAATTTAATGAATTATATAGAGGATTCTGAATTTGATAAAAGATTCTAGCTATATCAATCACAGTTCCAGTTATCTCAATTAGACTTCTGGTAGATTTAGACTTTAGAAAGTTCTGATTCGTCTATTCTCAATCAGAATTTCAGTTAATCCAATCAGACATTTTTCTCAGGCCTATGTTCAGATTCCCATCTGAATACCAGATTTTATTCTTGTTGTTTATCGAAGGTCTGTTTTTTATTACTCTAAACCGATGCAATAAGTTGAAGTGAAACAAACATATATTTGTTTCACTTCCAACTTACTGCACTGTACCAGATCAGAAAGTGCAGCAATAAAAAATAGATATTATCTCCATATAAACAAGAAAGATTAACATCACATAGTACACTTTTTTTTCGAGGGACGTTCTGACATTCTCAAAGAACATCCTTAGGATATAGAGATATTCTTTGAATGTTCTTTAGGATGTCCCCTTAGAAATCCATATGGGTGGAGGAGCACCTGGGAATCCGAACACGCCCTAGTATGTATGTAATTATTGTTCACACAATAATTACATTGATCAACTTGTTGATTCTCAATACTAATCGTATAACTGATTTAGGACAAATGGACCTATCCGCCATTCAGCGCACATATGGACGAGCAAGGCGACATCTACGCTCGCGGCAGCCAGGACATGAAATGTGTGGCAATACAATATTTGGAGGCGATCCGTAGATTGAAACTGAACGGACAACGTTTCCAACGTACTATCCACATCTCTTTCGTCCCAGACGAGGAGATAGGCGGTGTTCTCGGAATGAAAGCCTTTGTGCACACTGCAGACTTCAAAGCTTTGAACGTCGGTTTCGCCCTGGATGAAGGTGTGGCTGGCCCATTTGAGAACTTTTACATGTTTTATGGAGAAAGATCGATTTGGCATGTCGAAATAAAGTGCGCGGGCCCTCCCGGTCATGGATCCATCATGTTGGACAATACGGCTGGGGAAAAATTAAGAGTTATAATTGATCGTTTCACAGACTTCAGAGCCTCCGAAAAAGCAAAATTAAGTACAGATCCTAGAAAATTAGCGATTACTCTTGGCGGAGTGACATCTGTAAATCTTACGAAAGTTTGGGTAGGTATCGAGCAAAAATGTATCATTTTCGTTAAAAAAAACCATCTAAAAGATGTAATTTATAAGAGCATTTATATTTAAAAATCATTGTTATTGTAATTTTTTTCATTTAGATGAATTCATGAATAAGAATATAAAATATTAAATAAGATTCTATGCTAAATTAAATAAAGCTTCCAAAAGCTAATAAAATGCAAATTTAAAAATAAAGTATACAAAGGCAATGAGCATTATAACAGTGCAACAAACTGTTTTTTAATTTACAATATAAATTATATTTATTACAAATGTTTTGATTCTCACATAACTATTCTCAGTAGACATAACTTACTACATATTAATAACCAGTCTTGTCTTCATTCAGCAGTTAAAATGCTACTTAATTATTGTGACTGTGATCATATAATTCGAATGTGGTAATCCATGAACATGGTAACTGAATGTAAAAATTTCTTTGTCATAGAAACATGAACTTGAATTTGTGTGTGACATTCTATAATATTTAGAAGTTGACAGAAACATTGAGACATTTCCAAATAGAATGTCATACACAATTTCAAGTTCATGTTTCTATAACATAAAAAAAACTTATTGGCACTTACGATTAGTATTACAATGTCCATGGATTACCATTCTGAGTTACATAATCAGAAATCGCAATAATTGAGCAGCGTTTTAACTGACGAATGAAGATAAAACAGGTTATTAATATGTATTAGTAAAATAAATTGTGTCCACTGAAGATGATTCTGTGAGAACTGAAACATTTAGAATGATAGATGTAATTTAAATTGTAAATTAAAAAACGGTTTGTTGCAATGTTAATGTGCTCATTGCCCTTGTATAAACACTATTCTATATTGAATTCAATGAATGCTAATAAATATTGAAAAGAAAATTTCAAAAGAAAATCTCAAAGAAAGCAAATAAATTAATTTTCAAGTCATTACATGATACTTGTTTATTTTATATGTCTGCTCATTGGGATTTTTATATTCCACAGTAAGTATTCTGTGTTCTAATAAGTCTTACAATTAACATTGATCATAATATACAACTTTTTACTTTATTAATCCTTGCTTTATAATTGTGTTAAGATTTTATTTTACCATTTTAAGTTTTCATCAAACTCCTTATCTATCTAATAAACTCCTTATCTTTGATATTTTACGATTTTAGTCTATTAAATGTTTTATTTATAGGGTGGCGTACAAACTAACGTTATACCTACTGAACTCAGCGCTATGTTCGACATTCGTATAACGCCTTCTGTTGATCACGACGAATTCGAAGCTACTATCAAACGCTGGTGCGAAGAAGCTGGTTCAGATGTAACCTATTCCTTCGAAGAGAAAAATCCCAAAATTAAGAATACCAAACTAGATGAGTCTAATCCATACTGGATCGCTTTCAAAAATACCTGTGATGAAATTGGTATTAATTTGGAAACCGCTATCTTCCCGGGAGGTACAGACGGCCGTTTTGTGCGAGAGGTGAGCATCAGACTAGTCTTTGTATGAAAATTTAACATTTAAGTACACAGAAGAGAAAATATATTATTGTTATTTTATTATAATAAATTATGCGAAATTTATTTGTAAAACATACAGCATCATGCTTTGTTTTATATATTTGTTCCAGAAAGTTCTTTAGTTCATTTAGACACAAAATTTATAAAATAAAATTAT
>NW_012130096.1:91927-106589 GCF_000143395.1 Atta cephalotes
AGTATTTATTATCAGCAGTTTTACATTGGAATATAAGAAATGAGATTTTCATTAAAACTAGAAACATTATGCTAATAAGTTAAGCATTGCATTTAAATAATAATAATAAGATTCATGTTAATTATTAAAAAATAGAGATTATTATACACGCGTTATAATTTTTAATATATTTTATTATATATTATACGTTTCATATATAAAATATAACTTTGGTATATTTACTTTTCAGATGGACATTCCTGTTTTTTGCTTCTCACCGATAAATAACACAAAGATACGTCTTCACGATCACGATGAATATCTAAACAAAGATATTTTCCTGAAGGGAGTAGAGATATATACTAAAATAATATCATCTGTTGCAAATGTTTAAACGAATATTGACATACATTATGCATCAGATTTTAAAAGTGTCATAGTCGAATGTTTAGAGCTACTGATAGCTAAATTCGACCATCCTACCAATGATAAGTATATTAATCAGAATCTCTTGAGTTTAAGAGATCGCAATTAATGTGCAATAATATCCTAAATCAATATATATTTCTATATTATATTTATATATATTGTTATGCTTTTAAATTTTTATTATTGTTGGATGGATTGAAAGATATACATATTCAAATGAGAAATAATATAATACAAAAAAAGAAGAACAAAGTGAATATCTTTAAAGAAAGGATGATGAACAGTTCAATTTAAAAATGAGACTTCAAGGAAATTTCAAATACAGAAAATGAATGGAATGTAACGTAGATCACAATGACATCAAAGAAACGATAGAATTTAGAATTAGTAAATTATGAACACCAAGAAATCAAACATACAAGATTTTTATATCTGAAGAATACAAGGAAACAATGGTGCTATAAATGGGGCCAAAGCAATTTTGCTCAAATTAGAGAAAATTCTAAATATTATTTCCACATGAAGTATTTGCAGTAAATACATATTCACATAAAGTATACAAATGTTTTATATTGAAAAAAAATATTTTTATAAGGCTGACAGTATCCAGAAGTGTGCATTTTGGTGATGGAGAATCAAGATCTAAGCATCGAGGGAAACAAAGTAATCAAAATGTTTTGTAATACATATATTTTAAAGAAGTAAGTCAGAGCGATGTATTAACGTGATCAATATTACGAATAAAATAAAGGAGAGAAATGTATGTACAGAGAAATAATTCGCATAAGAGACCATCTATTGATTTTGAAGGTAAAAGACCTAGGACGTTATCGAAGGAAATAAGCGAGAGAGAGAGAGAGAGAGAGAAAGAGAGCGAGAGAGAGTGTGTGTGTGTGAGTGAAAGAGAAAGAAAAAAAAGATCAGATTTTTCGCGCGAAATTCGGAGCGAAGAGGAGAGAGCGAGACGAAAGGAAGAGCGGTGAAGAAAAGTGCGTGATGTGCATTCGGCCGAGTCGATAAACATCCATGTGCCGCGTGCGCGCGTGTGTATGCCTTCCCGCCATTATCGGCGCCGCGTAGTGTTTCATTCTTAACCGGGCAGCTGCCCGACTCCCCTCCGTAGTGATTGCAATGGACTCGCCCATCGTTTTCAATCTCGTTCACGGCACGGCGATTATTCGCCGCGCTCGCGAGACAGAACTCGCGGATGAGCACAGCGTTGGCGCGCGTTGCGTGGTGAACGGTGGAAAAATTGCGTAGTGTCGCACGGACGGTCAGAAAATACATCGCGGGAATATCGTGCCGCCATCACGAACCAGTGTCTTTCCGCGCGCGCGGTGTTGTTTTGGGTTCGGCCATTTTTCGAGTGGGGAAGGTTAGGGAGAGATTGGAGTGCGCGCTGAAGCCGTTCGCTTCATCGTGTGTGTCCCTGTCAACGGAAATTCGTCGAGAATTCTTAATTCGTCGATGACAAAACAGTAATCGGGGGCGCGATCGCGTGATCCTGTGTCTGCTCGACTCCCCCGCGGGAAGTCTCGTCTTTGTCAGCCATGTGCATTGCGGCGCATCGTTCAAAACGTCCTCGCACCCCCGTGGCAGTCGGCCAATAAGAGATCAAGCGCCCGAGCCACGTGACCGTGGCTGGCCAATCGACGCGGCGGGATTTGAAATCTTTTGGTCTTTGTTCATGGGCCAGCTCGTGTCAACCAACGTTGCCTCAGTTCCGTCAAGGGGGACCCGTGTCGGTGTACGGTTTATACATGGTCGCTGCGCCGAAAATTTTCGACTGCAACTCGCCGCCGTAAATATATGTGTGAAAGTGCTGCCGGACGCGGACAAGATAGTGTGATTCGGAAAACGTTGGACGCGCAGTATCGATATACGGTAGGTCTGGCGCCATTATATCGCGTGCCGCGTAAATATTGCTCCATGAAAAAGTGTTGTTGCCCGTGTGTCTCGCCTTGTCTCGTCCCGTTCCATCCATCCATCCCGTCTCGTCCCGTCTCTCGCAGGCTCTCGATCGCGCGCGCGCGCTCCTCCTCTTCCTCGCTCCTCTGTTTGTTCTGTCAGGAGAAATAAGATGTATCGGAATGAATCGGACACGACGAGTGAGATCGACAATGTTGTTTTTTTCTCCTTTTCTCACTCATCCGTTGCGTCTCTCTCTCTCTCTCTCTCTCTCTCCCTCCCCTTTCGATCTATGCGCGACTTTGTTTTGGGTGAATGTTCTTCTCGCACGCGAGAATCACGAAATCGAAGGAAAAATAATCGCCTCGCATTTGTCGCCAGTATTCCAGGCGCCAATATTCCTTGATCGATCCGCGATAATTTTTGCGACGGCGCTGAATTTTCGTCGCCGTCGCGATTGTAATCGCATCTCGCGTCGTCGCGACGGACGATATGCCGGTACAGCTGCCGTCGACTAGAAGCATAAACAGATCGGCATAAACACTCATCTTTCTTGTGTCAAAATCGCTCGCGGCGTGAATGAGCGATTCACGGGCGCGGGAATACGGCGCCGTAAAGTTTCGGCGGGAAGAGCGAGTCCGTGATATGGGAGGGAAAGAGAGAGAGAGAGAGAGAGAATCGCTATTATGTGCTTCAGGATTGCATTTTCTAGAAACAAAAGCCAAACATATTTCTACTATTACCAGATATATGATATAAGGACGATAAAAGGAAAAAAGATATGAAACTAACAGAAAAATAAAGTTAGATATTAAGAAAAATTAAAAATAGAAAAAGAGAGAGAGAGAGGGGCTGCATTTGCTTTGGTGCTCGGCGTTTGTAAACATTATTTTCCTTGTTTTTTTAATATTTGAACATCAAGGAAATAATGATTAGAAGATAAAGTGCAAAAGCGAACGCATCCAGAAAGAAAGATAGAGAAGAATAGAAAGGAGAGAGGAAGAGAGAAAGTGCTAAAGGTCGTCTACAATAAATCTAGTCTTTTTAGCTGAACTTCTTGCACGTTTATGTTTCTTCTTTTCTATCCATTTTGAAGAAGAAAAAAATAAGAGATGAACGATACAAGAAGTTCAACTGAAAAGAACGGATCTTATGGGAGTAACAGTACAGTAATTTGTAAGGTGTAAAAAATCAAACGACCAATCACAATTGAATGTGAGAAGAGTAAATCTATGATTGTCAATTTCTTACAGCTTACTACACGTATTACTTCGATTATAGGTGGCCCAGTTATTAGTCGCGAGAATGCCAGAAAAACAATAGTATGTCACAAAAACAGAATACACGCGATTAGATCTGTTCGCGTTGCTTGCACTTTTTGCAGTAGGAATCTCCTCTTTTTTTTTTTCAGTGCTCGAATATACATTTATCTCGTTTAAAATGCAAAAATTTTGGAAGATATCAAGCAACGCGAACAAACCAATTTGACGGATGTACGGGGAATGCATACGCAACAAAAACGACATGAGATATGTACGTGATGCGTGAATGTGTGCGTCCACATGTGCGTGAGAATGCATTGAAGGTGTGTGGTTAAAAGAGAGGGGCTGCGGAGGAAAGGGAGAAAGAAAGCGTTATATACTCCGTGACACAGAGTTCCCTTGAGCGGCCAATGGAGATGGGTAAACGGATACACGCGTAGTAGGTCCAGTAAGTTACAGACAATGAGAAGTAAGTGCGCGTAACCGTGAGAGAGAGAGAGGTAATATGCAAATATTCCAAGGGGAAAGGAAGAGTGATGCATGCGCGGGTGGGAAAGGGAATCGACGATCGCCTTTCTTAAAATTACGAGCGGCATCCTTTCGTCGAAAGTTTTCCGAAATTTCCAGAACTTCCTTCTCAAAGCGAATGCTCGAAATTTCCAAAATATCTCGAAAACAATGCATTTTTGACAAAAATGTTTTCAAATAAAAGTTGTAAGACTTGAAAAGGGTTATCAGATGAACTACTTTTTTTTCCCATAGACTACGAATCTGCATTAAAACAAGTTTTTCCATTCGAAAAAAATTAATCTGAATTTTATTGAGCTCAAAATGAACTCTCAAAATCTGTGTTTATCTGATAACCCTCTTCAAATCTTACAATTATTTGATACTTTTTTTGAAATTAATTTGGTATCTAAGTTAAAATAGTCTAATATTCTTATTCAAGTCGGGTACGGAATTTATAAGAATTCCAAGTGACTATCTGTGGATTTATATCTATGGAGACATTTTTAAATGTGATCCTTCGATTAGTAATATTAGTTTTTAGTATCATTTTTTTCAATATAGCTCGTTTTCTTGTGAAAATTGTGAATTAGAGATTAGAATTCAATCAATCAGACAATTTATTTTAATGTTGTGCTTTACTTGAGAGTTATCTTAGATTACTGCGCACAATTTCGGAAATTAATGCGCAGATCTGTGACGATAACAAATTAGAAATATTTAGGATTGAAGATCCTAAAGTTTTCAGATTTGTCTTTTATTTTTTTCTATAAAAATATACACTGAAAAAAATTTTTGAAAATGGATAAATCAGAAATTTCTAGTTAAATTTATTAGAATTCTAATTGAGATAACCGGAATTCTGGTTAATACAATATTCTGGTAAAATCTACTAGAATTCTTATTTTTACCGGAATAATTATATTAATCGGAAAATTCTGATTCGTCCATTTTCCACCAGAATTATTATTGAATCCAATCAGACCATTTTTTCTTAGTGTAGTCATATTAATATTAATCCTGTAATTATATTAATCCCGAAACACAATCAGTGAAACAGTGTAATAATTTAAAAAAATTAGTTTTAAAAATGGATTAATCACGATCGAATATGAGAAGAATAATCGATTATGATTGTTAGAATTAAAACTTATTACATGTATTGTGTTTCGGGACTAAAAAAATATTACAATTGCAAATATTTTTTTGTCGTACGCATTCTATTTCTTCTTTTCCATTGCTCGATGTCAAATCGATTGACTGGGAGGGGGAGAGATTTTAGAGACAAAAGGTTTGTTTTTTATGTGTTCGATATCTGATAAAACTCTGTGGTTTCCGATTTTGCGGAAAAATTTTCTTCCGTGAGACTTTCAGGTTTGTTTTTTATTGTTACACTAAAACTTTTCTTCTCATGTTTTTCAGCAGATAAACTGATGTTATTTTCGTTAAAACGATGACAAATAACATCAGCTTGTTTGCTTGAGAAGCTGGATGAAAAATTTTAGTGTAGTCTAGTGCAGCAATAGGAAAATTAAGAAACAAGCCTAAAGATTTTCATGGCAAAAATTTTTTTTCCACAAAATCGGAAACTGCGGATTCGTCGAGGGACATTCGTCGACTCAACACGCGTGAGTTTTTCAATTTCCGTTCATTTCACGACTCTCTTAATAGCCTCTTGCTATGTACGCAGTATCGTGACGTTTCCCGCGTAATTATTATCCGAAGCTGGCGACAGCGACGTTGGTCAATCCTTGTCGCCGAAACCGCCAACGGCAGTATCGATTTCCATTGATAGCCACGAATAGTAATTTCGCGAGGATCGCGAACGTTAATTGGCTGCCGGAATAACGTCGCCGAATTTAAATTTGGCTCTTTCTTTCTCTCTTACCGTTCGTCTTTTGTTATTCATTTTTTTTCCAAGATGGAGTCAAAGTCTCATAAGTTTTCCATTTGCAGTGTTCGTTTGGGAAAAGTTAGACAAATGAAAAATTATTTCGATTTCCGAAATGTCAGAGAACAAAAGGGAAGCAACAAAATACCGAATACGAATATAGCCTGCGGGCAAGGACGGAAAAGGACGAAGGGTTGTGGCGGGGAACGAGGGAGGGAAAGGCAGCCCCTCCGAGCGCTTTCCAGCCGCATGCCACCGGGAAAGCTATTGACCGTGAGAACCTTCCGGGAAACCCCCGTCACCCCCGAATCCCTTCTGGCCTCTTCTCTTCTCGCCATATGCCCACCGCAGGAAGCGACCACGGTCCTGCAGGTATAGCCAAAATCTCATTCTTTCCTCTATACCTTTTCTCGCCATGTCCCATTCGTGTTCTCGAATGATTATTTCTGCGAGTCTCTTCGGAAAAAAAGAAACGAAGGCGAAAAAGGGAGTTTAAAACACGGACAAATATAACGGAACATTCTCTCCTCTCTCTCTCTCACATTCTCTGTCTATTTTAGTTTCTATTCTCAATTTTTATTTTTATCTTTATTTTTTTATTATATGTCATTCTTTTCTTTTCATAGTCAATTATTTTGTACTCACGATCAAAGCATGCGGACCCAACAGTTGAGTGAGCGCTTGCTGTTATTGGCGTATTCTTTTAGATCATCCAATCAGCATTTTAGATCTGGAAGAATATATCAATAGCAGCGAGCACTCACTCAACTGTTGAGTCTACTGAACGCAGTTATTATTATTTTGTACCTTTATTTTCATTCTATCTTATATTCTTTTGTTATATTCTTAGAAGGCCTATCTTAGAACCATAATATGGTTCTAGGGCTATCTATCTTATTTTATTTTTGATAAATTCATTTTTTGTTTTTTGTAACTAATTTTTGTAAATTTTCTCTGTATCATCTACTTTAATTTATTTTTTCATAGAGGACAGCTTTAGAACATAAAAACTATTTATCTTCTCTCTCTCTCTTTCTTTTTCTCTTCTCTAGATGAATTTTTTTTTCTTCATTTACCGTTCGCGAGATGCGCTCGCAGTAAAAAAGATGGCCGGTGAAGAGGAAATTATTATCTGCGGGCACATGGGAGTAATACGCTTCCTACGACTTCTTCCGATATCGGTGCAACAAGGGATTTGTAATGTGAACCGTTACAAGTTTTTTTAATACGCTCACTAAGAAACTTGCCGAAGTCATAATAAATTTTGTCATAGTACATTTTCACCTATACACACACAACGATTTATTAGGTCTCTTTTTTTTCTTAATAACCTAAAATCTGCTGTATGGTGCTGTGACTTTTGCAGGTCGAAAATCCAAAGAAATAAAGAGAATCTTTTGTAGTCTTTTGTCTAAATTTTTTATTGTTCTAGTAAAAAAAACTTCAACAAAAAATTGCAAACTTACTTTAAAAAAAAATTCTCTTCTGTATTGTATTATTAAATAGATTTTTTTTTAACTCACATATTAAAATCTTTAATAATAAAAACTGACATTTGAGCAGAAATGAGGATTTGAGAGTGAAATTTTTCTTGTGCCTGAAAAGATTGCAGATTGTAACAGATAAAAGTAAACATTCTTTATATTTAAAATAAAATAACTAAAAATAACTTATTAAAAGCAAGGAGGAAAGTTCTAATGCACAGTCCAGTAAAAACAAACCTATTGTTATATAATTAAACAGCCTAGTAATATAGTGGACTAGTAATGTTTAAGATAACACGGTAATTTTGGACATTTTTACGAAAATTACGTGCCGATCAGTCACGCATTCCTGGTCTGTATAATCAAAAAAAGGACAGCACCTTCATCGCGAAGTATATAATTTTAGTGATTTTTAGTGATTTCTGCGTCGCATAGCTTTCCATTTGCTTCTGCGTCACCGAGAATTGTTTCCAGAAAAGTGCCGCTCTCCAAGAAGCAACTTCTCCTTTTTCATAATTTTAGCATACTTGGAAGATTCTTGAAAATTGCATGTGACGAATCCGAAAATTTGATGAGATTCTAATTTGAATCCAGATTGATCTCATCCACCTTTTAAGTTTAAGGACGTTCTTCGACTGCAGTTATGCTCAATCTAATAAGCACATTAGTGCTCACCATTATGAAAATTTTTATGAAAATTTATTTCACTTTTATATAGTATAAGATATTCCATAAGTGTTAATGTATTTATACAAGTTTTTTTGTATAATATGAAATGCATTCCATCTTCGCTATTGTCGCCAATCGAAAAAATACCGACTTTACTTACTATGTTACTTACTTTGCTTAATGATTTCTTAAAAACGAATACCAGAAGCCAGACAAATTTCATATTATTCCTTGTGAAATCAAGTTTTATATCTTATCGTTTCAAAAAATTGTTAAAAAACTTTTTATAGTGAATAGAAAGACCACACTTTCGAATAAGCTTTAGTATAGGGAGTCTTTGTTGTGTGTGTGTGTGTGTGTGTGTGTGTGTGTGTGTGTGTGTGTATTTTTTTTAAACGTTTCAACTTTGAAGTGGAATATTTCGATTTTTAATCCCGCTCCGAATATTGAGTTTTAAAGCACATATGTTCAGGACTCTAAAACAAGCTTATTCTGTAAGTTTCAGAAAAATTTAAAGAAAATGGATTTTTTCGGAGAATGTCCTTAAGTAGTTTGTAGATAAATGGCTGCATCTAAATATATCGATGTAATTATTGACTTTGCTACAAATATCTATTCACGATGCGCGTTATAAATGATTTATGGAATAGAAAGTCATCGCGCGCAGCGAGAGAGAAGGCGATCGTTGATAAAGCGCAGCGGAAGAAGCGCATTCAATTCGGGGGCATCCGCGGCTGACGGAGGTAGGGCCCCTCGACTCTCTTTCATTCGCGAAACGTATTTGCGAAACAATCGGCAATTCTCGCGTCGTTAGCCGTAGCCTCGCTCGCGTAACAGCACAGCGCGGCGGCGGACTGCTCGGGGTTAACGCGCCATTGTGCTTTCGTGCTTTCGCTGTATTACGAGCCTTTTATTTTAGCGATGACGCGAGCGAGAACGCGGAATGAAAACGCTCGTCGCGGCCACTTTCGCGACGCGAGCCTCAGAAAATCTAACGCGATCAGCCCAATTCTCTATTTACAGCTGTGTTTCCCGAGGTAGAACACGGAATGATATAAGAATCATTATGACTTTATTTGTCATTTATTATTTAAAACAATTTAATTTGCATTCAGCATGATTCGGATTCTACGATTGATTTATATATTTAGATCCGGTGAGAAACTAAGATCAATCGTATTAAAGAATTTTACAACAAATCTGCTTTCTTTACTGAATTCAGAATTAAAATAGACATTATCATAGACATCATCGTGATTACATTTGTTATTTATAATCATTATAATGGCTGCGTTCAGTAGAAAAAGCAGCTGTACAATAATTGTCGCAAAATATAATTGGTTTTAATATGATTGGTTTATATTTAGATGAGCAATTAAAAGTAAGAGCAATCGTATTAAAGAATTTTACATCAATTGCAAAGCTGCTTTTTCTGCTAAACGGAATTATTATGACTTAATTTATCACTTATAAATAGAATTTGACTAGAATTTTTCCCAAAACTGAAAATGCATACTCATTATGTGGCATTTCAACTAAAACCACAGCTCTTCTTCATAAATTAATTTCGATAATGTAATTATTGTTTCAATAATTATGAGGTTTATTATGAAGAAGTACTTATATTCTTTGGTCAAAATTGACACACAACTGAAATTTCGGTTTTCGATTTTGGCCGAAATTTAATTATTATTTCAATAAATTATGATATTTATGAAGAAAAAATATTTAGTATGTCTAGACATATGACCTTTATATGTCTATTTTTTAATTTTGGTTTCATTTTCGATTGAAATTGACGATGTAGAGTGTTTTGGTTCAATTTCGGCAAAACTTTCGATCGGATTCTACTTATAAATGATAAATGAAGTCATGATGATCCTACGATATCATAACTCTATTCCCTGGGTTCTTATACCGAATACGTGCGATTTGCGGTACAATTAGCAGCACGTTTTTATTTGTATGAAAACATTATGCAATCTATACTCGTGGGAAAGAATGATAATCTTAGAATAATGCAACGTTTTCCATGAAACTCATTGCACACTCTTGAAATTTCACAATTTTATCGATAGAAATTATTCATGATACAATCGACTGATCTTATTCTATCGAGTTGCTTATTTTAAGACGCCCCAGAAATATATTATAATTTCTGTACGTTGAAGGTATATTGAGAAACGTGTTTCATTATAAAAGGCGTATATATGTTTGGTTTCGTTATAATGTGCGAAATTTTGTAAGATCTCGAAGGGAACCCCGGCGATTGGTTCATCCGCCTAGCCAGTGAAAGCAAAAAGTTCTCCAAGCCTAGTATCTATCGAATTACTAGAAGACGATTAGTAAACACAGCGTGGAGATCGACGTTAAACCGAAGAGAAAGAAACATCCGTTTCAGGTGCGCGATTACACGGTCTTTCGTAATCGAGTTGGGAAAGTATCATTAATGCATAAATCTCCCCTTAATCTCAATCTCAAACTCCCTTTAAAAGGCCGAGAAACCGCCGGCTTACATCTCATGGATATGCTTAGTGCATAGGAAAATGAAATCGAAGTATAATCGTGTACAGTTCGAGGCGCGCTGCGACTATCTCGTTTAGCTGCGGTAAGTATGTTGTTGGAAGTCGACGCCGATCTAGAAAGGGATAACTCGCCGCTCCTTTCTAAATCATACAACTCAAGCTTATGAACGCGAACAGCCGAAAAAGTATCTTGACATGATAAGCTGTGTCAGTATTTGAACACGACCTTAATGAAACGTCCCAATGTCACTTCTGATAACTATACGTGATGAACAAATTGCACAGGAAGAATGATTTTGCTGAAGTATCTAAAAATTTAGTTAGATACAGATCTGAATAGTTTTGTTTGGACTATCAAAATTATGTAAGAATTTCAAGTGTAAAAAGTAAAGCTAATATTTCATTTCATCTTATGACAAATTTTTTAAGTACATTAATTAGCTGCAAAATAGAGAAATTCTCTACCTACCCTCAATTAACATTACTTGAAAAATTGTCATATAAAAAATAGAATATTACTCTCTAAATTTTTTAGAATGAAATATCACTCTGAGGAGTGAAAATTGAACCAGTCTTGAAAAAGTACGTATTCATATTTGTAAATCGATTCACGATTGATCCTCATTTCAGGAGAGCTAGGTTTGAATCTAAGTTTGTACCAACTCAGTTTATTAAATCATGGCTTGAGAAGAGTTTTTCAAATGAAAGACTGATTCAAACCTAGTTTAATCTTTAATCTAAGGTTGTCACTATGAATACAACCCTAAGAATGAGATTTTATTCTTTAGAGTGATAATTCACTCTAAGCTAACCTGATATTTCATTCGATAAGCTTCATCCATGACACCATCATGAATCCCTGTAGATAAAGCATCAAATTAAGTCTAACCATAAGTTAACCAGAAAATGAAAACCTAGATTTAAAGATTTTAGAGAATAATGTTACAGAAAATTTTAAAGAATCAGCTTGTGAGCGTTCTACATAATTATTTTTAATTGCTTGACAATTTATATTATTTATACATAATATTTAGCTTCAATTTACAATTGTGTTGCAAATAATAGCAGTTTTGCTTGAATTGGAAATTGTAAAATTCACACAAAAATATTAAACGTCAAGATTCACTTTGACTAAATATAGTCTCCTTTGCTTATTTGTATTGAACATTTCTTGATCGATTTTTACTTTGACACAATTATTTTAAAAGTCCAATAGAATTATTTTTAAATCTGTATCTACCCAGATAACATTTAAGTTGCATAAGATATCTAAAAGATGTCTTTTAAATGTTCTATGTCTAAAAGACGTTTTGTAGATATCTTATGCAATATATATGTTATCTGAGTAGTTAAATTTTTAGCGATATTTCAGCGAAACTATTCTTTCCGTATGAGAAATGAAAGAAAAGAAAGCAAGGAAAAAGGCGGGCACACGGAGCAAGTTTTTTGTTAAAAACGTGCGAATGGCACGTCTCGAAAAATAAAGCGCGTCTAAAGAACATTTTTTTGAACACTACCGGTGCCGTGAGTCACCGTACGTGAGACTCTCCATGAACTATGTGCGTTCGTCGCCTCGACGCGACGTCAACAACAAGAGTTTTTCGCGCCAATTCTGCGCGGCCACGTGCGTATGATACCACGCGTATGTACGTCGATGCGACGTGCGCACAGACACGTCATTGTGCATGCCAGTCGCTCTGTCCCATTTAAATGATACGTATTAATCCATCGAGAACGGTGTCGTGACCGATGGAAATAAATGATTTCAATAGCGTGCCGCCTTCGAATTAGCTATGAAATTAAAAGCTTCATCGTGCATATCAAAATGTTTTCAAATCAACACTTTTAGCAGAACAAAAAACTTCCGTCACAGATTAAAAAAAAGATGAAATTATTTATTAAATCGCAAACATACTCTTCATTGCATAAAATTTTCAGCTATGATTTCCATGAGTTTTTTTTTTATAATTAAAACTGTATGTATTTAACATTTCCTACTTGTGAATTATCGATAATGAGAGCAATTATTAGAAGATTCTTTCGTAAAAGCAGAAGTCGTATACAAATTTGTACAATTCGTATAAAAATGACGGGTACCACAAAACCCAATATCTGCTTTCCTATTTACAAAGATAGAAGCATTAATTCGCCCCTAGCGAGCGGTATTAAGGGGTAACGAGCAGCCTGCATTGGGGAAACTAAGGGATGAAGGAATGGAGGGAGATCGGGAGCAAGACAGAAAGAGAGAGGGGTAAATTTTCAAACGGGGTAAGGGGAGTGTTTAGGGTTCCACCCTGACGAACCTGGGCGCGGCATTGGTGCATGGTATGTGCGGGGTGCGCACTCTTGCAGCTCGCAAATACTGGGCCGGCGGTTCGGGGAGGGGAAGAAGGATACGATGAGGGTGGATGTCAGGGGGATAGGGTGAAGATACCGGGGAATGGAAAGGGACAGGCGGGGTGGACATATCAGATCGATACTCGGCGAAAAGCGCGGGCCGAACGGAGACGGCGCAGTTGAGTGTATCTATGGTTGGTCCATCGTGAGATCCGGATGTTGCGACTACGCACAATCTACGCGGTGGAATATTCGAATCAATGTCGACTGGATTCTCGTCTTTACTCGTACGTGAATGAGAAAAAGAATCTGTTCGTCCCAGATGTGCTGTATCGCGCTCGAAATGAGGTAAATACATAGGCGTGTGACTTGGAGGATTTTACGTAACAAATCTTATTACAATTTATGCACAAAGTCGTTCGTTCGGAGAAACTTTGTGCGTAAATTGTAATAAGATTTGTCACGTGATTTCTCTTCTAACTCCCTTTTGTATTCGCTCATTTCAGCGAAGTTTCCGCTGTCAGAGCTCGTCGATTGTCCGTTATTAGTTTTTAATATGAGATAATCATGGAAAGTCACAAAAGGAAAAAAAAAAGAATTGCGGGGACGAGTGTAGGAGAAGGCGGCTCTACTACGAACCCGTGCATATAGTAAGCAACTGTAGTACTATGACTTAGTCACACCCACAAGCCGGTTGTGGGTTCAAGATCCTCGTACGCTCTTTCTCTCTCCTCTACCCATATATATATATATATATATACACACGCTTATGTAGCAGCCTGCGCGTGTAATTGTAATTGTACGCGAGGTGTACGGGAGGTTCTCATAGGGAATCTATCGTCTTTGCCTAGCGTAGACACCAAGCCACCAATTCTAGGTACTTGCTATATTTGCAACTCACGACATTGAATAAAGACGTGAGATAACGTGGGAATTTTTTAAGCGTACAGTCAGACGTAATTGCGGAGATTCTTGTACAATCAGAGATGAATATTTTATGCGGCCAGCTTCTTATAAATTGATAATACATTCTGTTTATAATACATTCTTGTATTTTTTTTTTATTAAAACACAAAGAGACCGTCGAGAATGATTTATGAATTGAGAGATACAAAGGTTGATCCTTGAATCATCTCGATCGATGGATAAGCGCAATATTTCGAGGAACAGACCTGCTTTCATTCGACGAATTCTCTCTCGGGAACTCTCACGTGCTTGCGTGAGCTATTATTCCTCAACAGAGCGATTCGTGGTGCTGTAGACATTGATCTTAGATGCCTTTAATGGAGAAGCATTCTGTGAAAAAATGATCGATCTATGAAATGCATATTGAATCGAAATACGTTGCGGATATCGCTAAAAAATCACGTACGCTCATTGAGATATACATATAGGAGTTCCATGATGGTCGGAAGAAAATGATGGAAAACTTTCAGATATGCAATCGCTGTAGCAAAAATATAAAAATAAAATTGCGTAGATGACTGCCTGCAAGCACATAATACAGTTCAGAGAGATGATGTAACAAAATATAATCAGACATAAATAGATATAATATAATTCAACGTATATTTAAAAATTCTGTGAGACAATATAATATTTATAACTCTCTCTTACATATATATATATATATATATATATATATATATATATATATATATATATAGTATA
>NW_012130096.1:107455-113566 GCF_000143395.1 Atta cephalotes
TATATTATACTACTCTCTACTATATATATATATATATATATATATATATATATATATATATATATATATATGTAATATAGTTAGACTCTTTATGGAGCTATAAAAGTACAATTTCGCTTTCACGATAGACAAATTTCATATGGAGTTTCGTTTATGTCGCTTTTACGAAAATGAAACTCCGGGCGAATAATTCGCAATGAGTTGCAATTTAGTTATACATTATTTGGCAAGTTTCTAAGAACACTCTTCTAAAGATGCTATTATTCATCTTCTTGCAGTCGAGTGAATGGAATTGGATACCGTAAATGCGTACAGTACCGTCGGGATGGAGCAGGGATTGTCTGGGGATCCATGGGACTGTCTGTTTAGTGACAGCATCTCGGACGCCTTCCAGGGTCGTCCAGAGATGTTACATATGGGTATTCGGCGTTGCGATAATACGAGCCAAATTGGCTGGTTTGGTCCAGGCCTTGGCTTCGATTTCGATGACGTCTTGACGGAACCCGATGAAGATCCGCTTGCTATGAATGACAAAAGCCGCAGTTCGAACAGGTAAAACGAACCCTTCGAATTTTCTATTTATAATAACCATGAAACAGAGTTATTACTAGTGCCAGTAAACGTTGCTTAAAGTTAAAAAAGAGAGGAGAATGTTAATTCAGGATTTCGAAATATTTTACTGAAACTTGGAAATTGAATTAAGAAAATCTCATTCAATTTTAATTAATTTTATAAAAAGTTTAAAGAGTGCATGATAAACAAAATATCGATTATGACATAATATGATTATTATCATATACAAATGATTGTATATCATTTATGGAAAGCAATAACAATTTTATCATGTACCATGTGCGCGATTACATACATGCCAACTTTCCATAAACGACATAGTAATCGACCAACACATTGAATGACTTCAGCAACGAATATCATTTCATCTTGGTACTATTGAATGTCAAGAAAGATAGACTGATGTTGTGTCATTGAATGAACGAAATGTACCCTTTGTCTATCGTGTGCTCTTACTCTAACATTATGTCTGTGTTTGATAGCAACCTGGAAGAATTGAATCTGGACAGTGACAGCGAACTGGCTTTGACGTTGGATCCGAATTTGATACTGCCGTGTAACATGCCTATCCGCAGTCCCGCGACAAATAGCGACACAGCGATGTTGGAAACAGCGAGCGTGGAGGAGAACGTTATTGAAAACGAGGGAGATGAGACGGAGAACGAAAGTGAGGTCGAACGAACCGAAAACGATGAAGAGAATGAAAGCGAGGAGGAAGAAGAGATCGAAGTTGAGGATAACGAGCATAATGAGACGGAGTACGAGACGGAGGAAGAAGAAACGGAAGAGGAAGAGGTAGAGGAAGATGAGGAGACGGATGATGAGGAGCAGAACATGACTCAAAAGTCGCACACACCCTTGAATGTGGAGGTGCCGATATCATCGTCATCGGGCAATGTCGGCGCCAGGACATTAACTGGTGCTAACGTGGCCATCTCCTCGCCGACGATACAACTGACGAGGTTGCATCCTAAAATAAGCACCATATCAAGCACAGCCAAGGACATTAAGATGTTGCAAACTAATCCAAGTGCCCAGGCATTGCAACAGATTCGCAAACATATGTCCTACAACAATAATGTGCATGACGTCAGTACAGGTGCGACGACGACCGTCATGATACAGGCGGCAAAACGTGAGAAGGAGTTAATGTTAGGGAACCGTGACAACTCTTATCCGAAACCCGCGTACTCGTATTCATGTCTCATCGCGATGGCACTGAAGAACAGCCGAACAGGATCGTTGCCAGTTTCAGAAATCTACAATTTTATGTGGTGAGTGCTCTTAAATTTATTAATACAGAAAAATACATTAGATATTTAATCACTTGTATAAATTGTTAGATAATTAAATATTTAATTAATATTTAAATAATTTTTAGACAAAAATTTCAAGAGACAAAAATTTTGTTTTAATTTATGCCATTTTTCAAATGTGTGTCCCAAGTTAATTATTTTACCTATTGCTTGAAAATTTGTATTGCTGCAAATAACTAATTTTATAAGATCTAATTATGACTTTATTAAAAATATTGGAAAGGAACTCATTTGTTTTGTTTTGAATAAAATAATTTCGATCAAATTTTTGAAATATCTTTTTTAATACATTTTTTTTTTTCGAATTTTTTTTCTCGCGCTTTTGAAAATTGAAACTGAAATATTTACTCTGAATTTGTTTGTTAATATATTATTCATTATAGTTCGCAATGAACGTGAGTCGTAACAAATAATGTTTTCGGGATGAACGACAAGGAACTTTTTACGTGATGAATAACGTGTCGTCCGTTTGCTTATTTTCGGCCATTTGGCCGGAAGGATAAAGGGACTGGCGAGGTCCCCTACTCTACGCTTACGAGGGGCAAAAGTATTGTCTTTTCCCTCTTTATTCTCGGGTCAGAAAGGGAGCTAAGCGAGAAGCTGCCATTTTGTATGGGGCCTTTGGAATAACCAGGGGCACGCCGGGGTACAGTCCCCCCTAGAAATTGACGGCAGGCTTCGCTCTCTTCGTTTACCACCTGCCTTCATTTCTTGTCGTTGCAACTCCATGCTTGTAAAATCGGCCATGCTTGTAAAATAACTGTCGTTCCATGCAGTCGTGTTTCGGTTGAATTTTTTCATCTCAAATAACGTTAAAATATGGTTAATTTACAGATTGTCTCATTTTTCAAAATAACGAAAAAAAGCAATATTTCTCGAGAAAATGAAATTCGCTAAAATTTTATCCGAATATTATTATATTAGAATCCTGATCAAATTAAATTCGATCGATCCATCAATTTTATATAAATTTAATTATCAATAAATTCAAGTGTCAATTACCAAGTCATTCTCTGACACCTAATATACGATTTCTTTTTTTTTTGTTAATGAAAATTTCGATTCGTGCAAATTTCATTTCCCATTTTCCCGTTTCGTTTATGTAGCCGGCACTTCCCCTACTTCACGACTGCGCCAACTGGTTGGAAGAACTCCGTGAGGCACAATTTGTCGCTGAATAAATGTTTCGAGAAGATCGAGAAACCACCCGGCAATGGTAGTCAGCGAAAGGGTTGTCTCTGGGCCATCCATCCATCGAAAGTGGCCAAGATGGACGAGGAAGTGCGGAAATGGTCGAGAAAGGATCCGAGTGCGATCAAGCGAGCCATGGTGAATCCAGAACAGTTGGAGTTCCTCGAGCGGGGTGAAATGAAGTACGAGGGAGACAGACACGATGAGGCATACGATGACGCAGAGAGCTATGCGGATTCCGAGACTGGTGGATCCGTGGTAGACGAGACCATCAACGACGACGAAAACGTTACGTATGATGAAACCAAGCAAATCGACATCGTCGACGACGATATCGTTGTGGAGCAGCTTTACGAAGATCTTGATCTCATGAATGCCACCGAGTTACTCGACACGCGACTAAACAACTTTTCTAGGCAAGAGCAGCCATTGGTGTACGAATTCGTCTCGTGCTCGAAGCGCCAGAAAATGTTGACGGGCAACGATTTTATTTGTCAACCTGTCCAACGACAGGACGCGGCGTCGCCCCGGAAAAAAGCGCACCTCGTGGCGTTACGGCCCGGAGGCACCGCTCCTCCGAATGCCGAATCGCTTCTCGAGGCGGATTAAATCCCTGGAACATTTATATGATCTCCTATTTAAATATATACACGCGGCCAAGTACACACCTCCTTTTTTATTGCTAGACTATTGTAAATAATTGTGTCCTGTAACTTTTTTTACAGTCTGAGATTTTGTAAATACTTGTGTTTTATACGACGATGTACCTTTTTTATACAATGCGCTTGTACATAACTGTAATTTTTAAGTGTACAAATCTGTACATATACAATGTACAAAGGCTATTTTTTTTTAGAACCATAATGTGGGACCATCCTGTAGACATGCGCATAGAAAAGTTTTTCCAAATGGTTATTTAATTATTCTACGCATGTTCGCATATTTACAAGAAAATAGCCATAACAAGCAACAAAAATTCTGAACCGATTAAATCCGATAGAAGGTGCTGCCCGGGGACGACTATTGTATATCACTAAATTAGCGCTCGCCTAACATGTCTAACGGCGCCACAACAATTTTATAATAAACTTTTTTTAATGATCCATTAATCTCTCGATCTTTTTATTTGCAACTCTTGAAAAATACAGAACACAAATAATACGCGCCAGCTTCCACGTACCGTCCGCGATAGGAACTAAATTAACACGAAGCTCACGAATCGTCACTGCCAAGAATGGTCAAAGATAAAATAAGAACGTAGCAGATTAACATGTAGATTATGTAAGGATAAGACACGCGATCTCATACCGATCTTTCGAGGACTGTAACTCATTCAGTGCTACTCCTTTATGCGTGATTATTATGTAAAGTTTTTTGAGAATCTTTTTTTTTTTTTTTATGAAATCGTATTTAGCTCGTGATGATTTTTTTTGTGTATTATATATATTGACTGATATTGCTAATTAATAGGAAATCCCTAATTTATTTTAATTTTAATTGGTATCAATTTTTTACGTTAACAATTTTAGGATTCCAAATTACATAAGGGAATGTTTGAATGCTTATAGAATATGGATGAAATTTCGATGACATTTTGTTTTCCATTCATATATTTTTAGATTTCAAAAATTTTCAATAAATTTTTAATAGACGAATCTATCGTAGATTCTGAAAATTTTATCTCCTATTACAACATGAAGTTTCAACGACGATTCTTCTTTTTGATATCAAAAATTTCATTGTTGAGTTTTATGTTTATAAAGATAAATCAATAATAAATACTTTTTCTTAATATTAAAAATTCTTGATAAGATCAAATAAATGAATTTATCATAATTCATCGATTAAAATTCATCGATTTAAAAAATTTAATTGTGATTTTCATTTTTATTAAAATATGGATGAAATTTCAACAATAAATTTTTTCCTTCTGATGTTAAAAATATTCCGATAAATTCAAATAGACGTATTTGTCGTAATTTTCAAAAATTTAATTGTTTCATCTTTATAAAAATGTGAATAAAGTTTCAATGATAAATTCTTTTTCTTTCCGATGTTAAAAGTTTTCAATAAGTTCAAATAGATGAATTTGATGTAAATAAAAAAATTTTATCGTTAAGTTTTATCTTTATATGAACATGGATGAGGTTTCAATGATAAATTCTTTTTCTTTTATAATATTTTTAATGTAAAAAAATGTTTGATAAATTTGAATTGGATTATCGTACACCACACATTTTAAGAATTTCATCGTCGAAGTTTCATTCGAATATGGCGTAATTGTACATTGTATTTATATGTATATCGTTCGCTGCGTTCGAACGTAATTTCATTCCACACGAGCAAGACCGAGCTCTAACGCTTACAAGGCATTTAGATAAACAAATAGGTGGTTGTGATTGAAAGAGAAAGAGAAAACGAGCGAAAGTGGTACTATAAGATAGCAGTTAAATTAAAGTAGCGTAGTTTTTGTACCTGTTTGTAATATTTCTATATAGCGTTAATGAGTGTGTAACTTTCGTGTAAAAAAAATACACGAAATTAATGCGTAAAAATTGTATAATGTGCAATGACTGCAACTTTATAATAAAACATTGATAAGCGTACTTCGCGTTTCGAGTTCGTTGTCGCGTTCGTTATATTGATCCAATTAACATCATGGTGATCATCGATAAGTTCCTCTTTCAATTTTTTATGTGTAGATAATTAATATATGTAGATAATTAATTTATGCGATTTGATTGCATTAAATATTCCAAATATTTTTTTCTCGCTAAATATTTAGCTTCACGATTGTGGACGGATCCTCGGAACATTCATCCCGCTTACATAATCTGGCGTGAAGAGAAAAAAAAGAGGAAAAGGGCGGAAGAAACAGAGAGAGAGAGAGAGAGAGAGAGAGAGAGAGAGAGAGAGAGAGAGAGGAGGAGGAGGAGGTAGGTACGACGTACCGTTACCGTTCGTCGTACTCGTCGTCGTCGTCGTACGTGTTCGTTACGTTACGTACGTAACTAACCGAACCGACCGGACC
>NW_012130096.1:113586-137578 GCF_000143395.1 Atta cephalotes
CGTAACGTAACGTTACGTACGTTACGTACGTACGTACGTACGTTACGTTACGGTACGTACGACGTACGTACGTACGTACGTAGTAGAGAGANANAGNGACAGAGAGAGAGAGAGAGAGAGAGAGAGGGAGAGGGACGAGGGTTGACACACCGTTTCTCGCATCTGCGTGCATGCGTTTATCGATACACAACCGCCGCGGACGCGTGTCGTCCGCATGTCGATTACATACGATCGGCGATAACCAGTTTACGCGCGTACACACCGCGTCGACGGGGCCCTTGTCTATTGAAACGGGCCGCGTGCGATTCATATTCGGTTCGCTTGGCGGAGTGAGAGAAACGAAGAGAGAGAGGGCCTTCCGCCAATGAAACCGGTTTCTCAGTCGAGCTCTGATCACAAAGAACTCGGCCGCACTCACGCGAGTTCGCCAGGGCCCTCGGTTGCAGCTCCGACTTCAGATCTCGTCACCTCGACAATTTTCACTGATGCTCAACATTTCTATCATTGTAAATTAGTTTTAATTTCAGTTCAAGTTATTTTTTATCTTTCTATAATTCTAAGGATTTCAATTAAAAAATTATATTTTCTTAATTCTAGAAAATTGTATATTTTTTAATTTTAAAAATTAGAAATTTGTGAATTAAAGAATTGTTATATAAATTTGAAATCTTGCAATTTTTCTTGTTCTGAGAATTAGAAAAAGAATTAGAGCAAATTAAACCGAGATTAAAGTTAATTTTTTAATAAATTAATTTTAACGAATTGATATCGAAATCGAAATCGATTTATTTTTACCAATGTGGATTTAATTTACTCTCTAAATTTTTTGGAAAGGAATCTTTAAAAAATACAAATTGAGCGAATCTTGAAAAAGAATGGCTCAATTTTCAATCTTTAGGAGTGAAATTTCACTTTATACAGAGTAAGATACAATCTTACAGTTTTAGAGAATACTTTTTACGCTTTTCTAATTATTATTAGACATAGAAAAAATAAGTAGATAAAATTAAGATTAAAATTAATCTACATTGGTAGAAACAGGCATAATTCTGTTACATTTGTAAAAATGAACACGAGACAATTTTCCTTCAACATTCTCGTACTGGTGAAATCGATGACAGAGATTCGCCCGCATTTCCCGTGCTAAATCAGAAAATGAATAAAGAGGAAGGATTAAGATGCATCTTTCACAGAACTAGCCGTTCGTTTCCGTTCGGTCGTTCGCACAAAAGCGATCCTTCGTGCGTTCGGCCGCGCGGGAATTCGCGCATATACATTCTGATACATTCCGAGTGTACGTCCTGCCCCTCTCACTTCTGTATTTATCAGTTGCATCGTGCATCGCAGTGCATCGCCGCGGACGTTTCGTCAGGTGTTTCGAGCACTCAACCGAGGCGCGCAATCAGGATCGGTTTATAGCCGCGAGGAGCCCTGGGATAAAAATCCTTAAATAAAAATTGAACATCGTATTCGTTTCGATAACTTCTGTCATATTTTTTAGGATTTATTTTAAGCTAGAAGGAGATATATAAATATCATTTTATCTCAAGTAAGTCCTGAAAAATATGAATCAAAAGTATGGTGTCCAATTTCTTGAGGAAAAGAGAAACAAAATTTCTGAAATTTATTTCCTAAGATTTATAAGAATGAGGAATGTTTCAATCAATAAAGAGATATTCGACGACAGTCGCAATTTCATCGAGTTTTTTTCAAAACTCCCATTGAAAAAGAAAAGACAAAAAAAAGAAAATCCATAATGAAGGTTTACCTCCCTCGCTCGAAAAGCAAGTTCGCTAACTTTGTTAGCTCTCATCGCTAGCTTGATGCTACGGTCCTGATCGATACGGCCAATTCCCGCCGATTATCCGGGCGCGACGCTTCGAAAACTCCCACGCTCAAACTCATACTCTGGTTCTTATCGCTGCTGCGTTACAAGCGCAATGAGTGTGCGATTAGAGCGCTGCAAGGCAAGGCCGGATAGATACGATATGTACGTGTGACCTCGTGCCGATGCGTGACGCAGTGCGTGCGTGCGTGCGTACGAGGAGAGATGCAAAAGAGAGAGAAAAAATCTTGAATCCACAACCGGCTTGGCTTGTGGGTGTGACTGACTCATAGTACTATTACTATACTACAGTCGATACTCGCGTATTCGTAGTACGTTCTCCCCCCTCCCCCTCCTCCTTCCTTTCTACTTTCCTTTGGAACTTCTTTCCTCCTCCCTTCCTCCCCCCCCTCCTATCTCTCTCACTCATCCTTTCTCCTCCCCTCTCTTTCTCTGGTTTTCTCTTTTCTTCTCTGTCGTTCTCTCTTCTCTCTCATTCTTCATTCCTTCTCTCTCTCTCTCTCTCTCTCTCTCTCTCTTTCCTCGTTTTCTTTCTCTTTCTGCTTTTTCGTCTCCATTTAATCCTTTCTCTTTATCGCGCAATTTCCAGTCGGGAAACGAGACCCCGGCATCGCACAGTTAAAAGGTTACACGAATATACGCACGTGTTTCCTACGCTGTAAATTCTGTAAAATCTAATTTTCTATCACTACTGGAACGTGAAATTTCCGTGAATTGATAAAAAATAAATAATCTAACGGCTTCCCATAACGTTCAATCCTCGTCCCGTCTCTTTGATTCTCTCGTCCAGCTGCGTGTCGCTTTTACGACACGCCATGTGTACAACGTCCCAACACGAGCCTGATATTACGTACGTGTTGATGACTTATCAGCTATATCATAAGAGAAGGAAGAGCGGGTAACTTGAACCTGCACTCTTCCACGATGCAGTCATGCAAGCTAAGTTGCGCTGCTATATATTAATGATTTTCCCAGCAAATAAGAGTAATCAAGCATAAAGCGAATCGCAAAAATAACGAATTGTCTGTGTATAATCTAGCTAATGTTTTTTTTCCCATTTTTTTATTTTTTTCCACTGTCATATGACTCGTATGTATCGTGTAATATTTATTTCTATCTATCTCGTATATATAGATTTATATCATATATCTAACATTTATTTATTAAGTGAAATGAAACTTTACTTTCGATTCAAACGGTGATACGAATGGAAAACGCGCACCCTCGTATTTGTTTTTCTTCCTAGTTTTATTATCTATCAATTATTTATAGAACTCCGCTCCACACGTGGAATCTATGTTGAGCGCGATTCTCTCAAAGGCGGCCACCCCGGTGCAATCGGGAGATAAGTTAATCTCACTGAATAGGAATTCTTGCGGAGTGAAGAGAAAAGGAAGGAGAAGTAGAAGCAGCCCGGAGAAGTCGGGTCGTCTCTAACTGGCAAGGCGGAAAAGAGAGGAAACGCATACTGGCGCATTATACTCGGCAGACATCGTAGGCGCGATTCCTTTCTTCCCTCCCCAACTCCCTCAGTCTTGTCTTCAAGTTTCCATCGCACGACTGCGAAAGAGAGAGAGAGAGAGAGAGAGAGAGAGAGGTGGGGCAATCGAGAATGCATCTTAGACGCAGAGCCTGACTTGAAAACTGACGAAAATAAAACAGGGTCCCCCTCAAAGTTTTATTCGTCGAAGTTTACCGGGTGAAAGACCAGAGTTTCAGTGCCTGAGGAAAAATACAAAAGTCAAGAAAATATCAAAATAATTTTATTTTTATTCTTAATCAAAGTCAATAAACAGTTAAATTTTGTAATAAAAAAATCATTTTGACATCATTTTCTCATGACGTTAAAATAAAGTCATTTTGATTTTCTCTTGACTTATTGGTGTGTTTCTTGGGTGGGATCAAACGCGACCACACACATTTGCGCGTCTCTTTCATGCCGCTCTTAATTATTTGCCCTATCACCCTGTCCGTTACGTTTCTTTCTACAGGAGATCGCGAATAAAGTACGCGAAGGTTTTTATTCTTTGTCAAATTTCGGAGGTAATTTTTAGAGCGAAAGTAGTCCACAATAGTAATGAAATCGGAATTCTTCATTCAGATGACCTTCGTCAGGTACCTCGTAAGGTTTTTCTTTCTTTTGAGGTCACTGTGACAAGAGCACGGCCCTGGCCGATCCGACGGATAGTCTATATGGCGAAAACTTGACCGAGGAAACATGACAAAGGAACAGCCTTGAGGAAGAATGACCGCTTGCTTCTATTAAATCGCATGTATCGGATGATCGTTCTACTTGAGCGACATTTCCCATACAAAATTTGTAATTTTCAATAAACGCGCATTGCTTAAAGCGGTGTTATTCCAGGAAAATTCGTTTTACAAATAACGACTATTTAAATTGTTAATAATATTAAACATAAAATTGCACTAGAGAGTTATTGAGCGTATTGTGTGTATTCATTATATAATAAATAATTGTTGAAAAACTTATGCCTTATGTTTACATATTACGTATGTATGTGAATGTGTGTGTGTGTGTGTGTGTGTGTTTTGTTGGCATATATTATTATAGTTGCAATTTTGCTTGTACCAATGTAAATTATAGCGAAAAAAATATGTAATATAAAACTTTTGAAATTACAATATTTGGAATTTTGATTTTTAAAATTCTTCTGAAACTTTTCATCTAATTATCTTTTAATTGATTATATTTTCTCCATATTTTATTGATTTTTTAAACAATTTAAATTAATTAATTTTGTTGGTAATTGACATGATAATATAAAAATAATTATCAATGATTGATACAGCCACCACGAGTTTTATTGACAGTCGGTTAATAAAGCATCAGTTGGTAAAATCATCGCGAAATTATCAATGATTGATTAATTATTCAAATCGTCTTCCTTTCATTTCGCTTAGGGGTTTATAATTTTTCGCATAGCAAGAACAGAGTAGGCTTCCGAATTTAAAAATTTTGAATAAAAATTTTAATCTAATCTTAATATTTTTTCTTTAGCTTAACAAATTAAAATATATATTAAATATTTTACAAAAGAAATAGTAAATTTTTGTCATATATAAGATTCTTATTAGAAATTAATTTTATTTCATCTTCACATGTACACATACATAATAGAATTTATAACAATTACTCTTGTTGATTTCTTGAATTTTATCAGCGGTTATTGGAAAACCGGCTTTAACAAAATATTGATAAGAAAATTCGCTGAATTAGCATTTAGAGTAAAAAAAAAGTGTCTAAATGTTATCCTAATCTGATTCTGTTAAAAGATCGGAAATCCATACAGTCTGAAACAAGACGAAGATCTGATTCTGTTATTATCGAAAAGCCCGATTTTGTAAAAATTACAAAAACCGCAGCAAAAGAGGCTGAAGTTTTGAATAACTGCGCGTCATGGGGCCAAAATGATGGAGGTTCGCGATATTTTGTTAATCTAGTAACTCTACTTAGCAGGTAGAATAAACGAACAACGGTTGCGGCAGTAACTGCATAAACGAACGCATTCCATATAAAATATGCAGTTATAACGCTTCATATTGGCTGTCGCAACAAAACTTGCGATTGACCTGCAATTAATAGAATCGGCTTAAAAAATTAACCAATCATAATCGATTATTGTTTTCAACTGTGATTGGCCAATTTCTTACGACTTGCGACCCTATTAAGCCGGTTCCACATTAGTTGCAAGTTGATCGCAAATTTATTGCGACAGCCAATATAAAGCGTTGATTCAAAATGCAAGCTTCGTATTGGCTGACGCAACAAACTTGCGATCAGCTTACAGCTAATGTAGAACCGGTTTTATAGCATAAGCATAAAGACAGTTACGGAATCACGCTCCAGGCTTTTCTCTGGTCTAGGGATTAGAAAAGATTGATTTTATATGGCTTCAGCCCTGAGATATTTTTTTAGAGATTTCTAAAAATACATTTGCGTTCATGACTTGTATTATATGTATGTATATTTCGTGGTTCGTGATCTTTTTGCCGCGTGATTTTATAAAATCCGTTTTCAACATTTCGCCGGTTGTAATAACCTAAATTTGCAAAACTGTCAGGTTAATTAGGAGTATGGGCGATATCGGTCACGCGGATATGTTGCCCGCCGACAGTACCCGACTGGCCGCTGATTCCGGCTTCAGCGAATTATTGAGATCGGCAGAGCAATTGTCCGCAACTGTCGAAGGAAATGAGGATTTGCCGCAGGTTGAAAGAAATCTACGACAAATATTAGAGGCGTCCAACGAGCTATGGTCTCGGGTTACGCAAACAAGCACACAGGATAACGAGGCACAAGCGTAAGTTTATCCCGACGATTTATTCTCGGATACATATGATATATTTTTTATAAACTTTACAGCAATTTGAAATTTTTTGGTCCGATTTATTGCTACATTACAGTTAAAACATTTATGTTAAACATACTTTTGAACAAGAGACACAGATGATACAATGTAACACGTTAATTACTATATTCTCGTTATTTGCCAATTTTAAATAAAGATGAAATGATTGAGCAAGGTACTCGAATGATAGGACATTTTTCAAGAGACACAAATGGTATTGTAACATAGTAGATCACTTCTTTCTTACATTGGCAAACAACAAGAATGTAATGATTTACCGAGTAGTTCATTATTATATTATGTCTCTTGTTAGAAAGCATCAACAATGAATCATTATATTTTATTGTTTATCAATGTAAGAGGTTGCGATCAAAGTCTTACTATGAATGCTTTGAAATATTTGATCGGTCAATTGGAAGAAAAAAATATATAAATTGATCAAAAAATGTTTTACAGCATTTGTAGTATTAGCAGCATTCAACAGAAAAAACTAATTGATTAGCATGCTTAGTGCTTCTTTAATATAATTGTCTTTAGTTCTTTTACTGGATTCAGTTGATTCTTATATTTGAGAATACAGTCCTAAGTATAGTCCTAAATACTTAAGATATCATAAGCCAATCAGAGAGTGCATTAGATATTTAAGATGGTTTTAAAATAAGAATGGACTATGAATCCCACCCTAAGTATAGGAACCATATTAAAGAATCACTAAGTGCTAACTGATTAATTTTCTTTCTTGCCAAACGTAGCCATTATGTTAATCATATTCAGAATGAAGTGAGCCATTGTATGTACTTTCCAGCAAGAGATATAGGCTGTGTTCCAAAATTTACTGTCAATATTGAAAATATATAATACATGACGAAACTATAGATTTTCAGTACTGGCAGTAAATTTTGGAATACAGTTACAGTTGATACTGCATAACAGTGAATCATATCTTTGTTGTTTGTTAATGTTAAATTAATGTTTAACTGCTGTATAAACTGCTAGTATTGTGTCATGTATATCCTTCTAGAAAACACTCATAGTGTTTTCACATAACAAGAAACAATAGTTGATATAGTATAATATAGTGAATTATCATATCTTTATTTGCTAACATAAGAATGATTCTTTGTGTTATGCAGCATCATTTGTAGCGCTTGTAAAATACTTTTATATTATCTGAATATCTTAACTGAAAAACAATATTTATATAAAGATAAATGTTTCAGTCATGTCTTACTGGGCTCCCGAGGAGTAGATCTATCTCAGATTTCTCAGAAATTAAACTCTCTCAGTGCGAGACGCACGTTTGAGCCATTAGATCCTATTGCAGACACCGACATTGTTAGTTATCTCAGGAATGAAAAAGAAAATGCGATTCTTTCCATCATCGAACAAGTCCATAAGGATGTATGTAAAATAATAATTAAATATCTATATGTCTAGATTAAATATCTGTATATCATGGAGAGATTAATATTGGTTATATTCTTTTAGACATTTGAGCTTACAAGGGCTCAACAAATGGAACATATGCTGGGTGAATGGAAGCAAATGCGCTTTGAGATAATAAACGCCATGACTGCGCCATCCGGCGAATTGGTGGATTTGCGTGGTGCTCCGCAGCGTACAAAATTAGCCGGTTCAATGATTAGTGGTCTCTCTAGCATAGAAGTTGCTTATGTAAAGGAATTGCAGATTTATAACGATCATGTGCTCAAAGGTGTAACGCGGCCCAGTTTGTTTAACACATTCCACAAAGCTTCCGAATCTTTTAACGACAAGAAGATTGTAGATCTGTGGCAAATGGTAAAGTGTATGGTTGATATCCCGCCAACACCTAGAGGAGATCAAATTAAATCCAGAAGCAGTTCCGCAATTGAACAGAGAATTGTCTCACAAGCTAGAAAGTATTTGGAAAATCGATATAGAGATTTTATGAACTCCATAATTAACGAGAATTTGGTACAGGCGAAACGAGGGGGTGTTCCAGGCACTATACCTTTAGTCAAGAGCTTCGTGGGTGTCAAAGTACAAAATCTGAGAGATTTGGAGGATACTAAGATGGAAGACAAACCGTTGTGGCCGTTAGTATATTACTGCATGCGATCTGGAGATTACAAAGCCGCGCTGCAATGCCTGAATCAATGCGGCACGGAATTCCCGGAATTTAAAGCGGCTCTCGAGGAAGCCTGCGACGATCAGCAACATCGTCCGAGCAGTCGGGCCGAGTCCATTTTAAAATTACACTATAGAAAACAAGTACGATCCGTCACTGATCCTTACAAGAGAGCAGCGTATTGCGCGCTAGTTCCTTGTGAGTTGGATGATTTCCATTCCGAAGTGATATCCACAGCTGACGATTACTTGTGGCTAAAGTTGTGTCAAGTGAGAGATCAGGCAGACGTTGAGAATAAACTTACGTTGGATTATCTGCAAACTACAATTTCAGAAATATATGGTAATACTAATTTTTTTAGATAACCGATAGTTTTTTAGATTTTTAGAAATCTTAATCAATGCCATTTTTAGGAGAAACTTATTATCACGCACACGAACAGCCGTTTTTGTACTTTTCAATGCTGTTTTTAACCGGACAGTTTGAAGCAGCGATAGAATTCTTAGCGACGGGTGCTGGAGCAAGGCATTTACCGCACGCTGTCCATCTGGCAGCTGCTATGCACGAACACAATTTGTTGGCTGTCAGTCAAAGCGTTTTAGCACCTTTGATAAGCGTAGATCCTGCCGATAAGCCGCCAGCGAAAAGATTAAATTTCGCTAGACTGATATTATTGTATGTTAAAAGATTTGAATCATCAGATCCAAAAGAGAGTCTTCATTATCTATTTTTATTGAGGTATGATTCTTAATTTCTTATTTGTATAAATCAATCGTTAAATTATAAGCATGATAATCACATCATAATTGACATCTTGCTTTTAGATGTATGAAAGATCCATACGATCGTAATATGTTCGCCGCGTCTGCCGCAGAAATGGTAGTAGATGCTTCTCTTGCAAATCGCGTTTTGTTAGTCGGAAAACTTGACAAAGATCGCAGACTTCCAGGGATCTTGGATCAATTCCAAATCAATACGGATGACGTGATAAACATATGTGCTGAAACATTATATAGGAAAGGTCTGCTGGAAGATGCAGTTATGATGTACGATTTAGCTAGGAATCATGAGAAGGTTCTCAGTTTGATGTGTACACTTTTGACACAAGTTGTTAGCCAAAGAGGACCGCCTGGTTCTCTCAGAGGACGATTACAAGCCACAGCGATGGATATCAGTACAAGGTATAATTTACACGACTGAAAAAATTTGCATCGATTATTAAAATTTTTTTAAATTTATAAAAAGCTTGATATTTATGATTATTGCAAATCTTTTCAGATACAAAGATATTGCAATTCAAGCGCCTTCAGAAGTAGTATCTTCATTTTATACTTTGAGGGACCTTATGGTTTTCTTCGATCAATTCCACAATGAGCAGTATCAGAGCGCGCTTAGAGTAAGTACATTTTTAATTGAGTACATAGATAAGAATATGTTTAGAAAAGGTCCCTAGTCAGCTTAAGAGAGAAAATTCAAATAATACTATATTTCCTTCAGACAATTGCGGATTCGAAAATGTTACCTCTTCAAGTAAAGGAAGTTGATGAAAGAGTAAATGCCTTACGTCGAGTATCGCCCGAAGTGGCTGGCACATTAGCAGATGTTCTTCTGGCCACTATGACGATATTGTATCGTCAGTATCAGAAATTACGATCGGTAGAACCAGGTGATAAAATCGCGAGGGAGCAGCAATTGCACGATCTCCGAGAGCAAGCCCGAGCGTTAACGAGTTTCGCGGGAACATTACCATATCGCATGCCAAACGAAACGAACAGCAAACTCGTACAAATGGAGATTCTCATGCATTAAAATCGAAAATTTATGTACAGCAAACATGTAATAATTATATAATATCATAGTTAAAGTTATGTAGCAGTTATATAATTATAAATTTAAATATTATATTGTGTGTTTGCTGGGTATTTTAGTTGTGTGTTTGCCGGCTATTTAAGTATAGTCTTTATATTTGCTAGTTAATTTTATTTAAAAAATTGTTCTTTTTATTATAGATAAGTATTCACTAATTTTTTTTGTAATTTAAAATGTAACGAGTTTGCACTTATTCCATCAGAGCAGCAATTGATAAAAAACAAACTTTCAAAAATTCAACATTTTGGTTTAAATCTAAATATTGTATTATATAGAATGTTGCAAGAGACTCTGTAAATTGCAAAAAAGACTCCGTATGATACTCGAATTATTTTTGTATTTCTATTTGTAAATGTACGTGATATACTGAATATAGATTTTTGCAAATACATTATTCAAATTAATTAATTTAATAAGCACTGAACACAATGATTAATATTTTCAGTTTACACACATTTTATGCCGTCTTTACTCATATTCCATCTAGATTTCATCTTTATGCTAAAATTATTTGTATTATCTTGGTGGATTTTTGCAGTCTTCGGAATTATAGGATTTCAAGGATGTTATGGCTATCCCACAACTGAGATCTGCAACCTTACCTTCTTTCACCTGTAAAAAAACTTTGTGTAATATACACATAGACTATATGAAACAAAATTAGAATGATCTTTTGCATACCGCTCTGTAATCCAAGAACATTTCCTTAAAAGCCAAGAAATCTGTTATCGTTGACAGTACCTCAAAAACTTCACCTTCCAGCTCCATTTGCTTCTCACTGAGTTTTATTACATTGTGCAAGCATGCGAGAATGGGAAAATTATTAGATAAAAGTCCGAAATTGTTCCTATTATTGACTATATTTTAATTATAATCACTTTAATTGATGTAAAAAAGTGTCTACTGTGAACTGCGGCTTGACTTTCTTTAAATAATCCACGATGTATTCCTCCACAGCTTTATTCTAAAATATGTAAAACGCATCTCAGAAAATCGGCAGCAATTTAGAGAATTTCGAAATTCTTAATAAAAATAAAAAAATCTCACATATTCGTTAAATATATCGGTGTAAATTAATTTGTTATCTTCTACTGGTTCGAAAACGTCCCAATACTTTTCTAAAAATTTATTCTGAAGGGCTTGAAAGTCTTCCTCTGAAAGATCGATTTATTAAATCGTAAAGCTATCAATTAAGAGATTAACTTAGATTAATTGATCCTACTAGTGTAGTTTTTTTAAATATAATTACGTGAGATGTTTCTAATATTCTAACATTATATTACAATTTTCATTCTTCTTAATGATTTACAATTAAATAAACATTGATAATGTTCTACACATCCTTTAAATACAAATAAAGACTAAAAAAACTTTCTTAAGTTACAAAATAATTTTGTTAAATATAATGTATATAAATAGTATCTTTACATTTAGAATTTATGAAGCAGAGATGTCCTCACGCGAGTAATAAAGAATTAAGAATTCTTTAATCCTGTCAATGGGTTTAAATTGATGACTATATGATCATATAGTTTGAGTCAATGATTGATTAGAAAATTTTAAAAAATAAAAAAAAAAAGATCTTACATTAAAATAAAATAAGAAAAAAATTTTTTAATAAAATATTAGTAAGAAAATATAAATTATATTTTTTGAGCCAAATATATCCAAACAAGTAATATAACTCTATCGATTAAAAATTAATTTCTTCGGAATAATTAAGTTGTACCTAATAATAAGTCCTCGATATGTCCAATCACTTCATCGAACGAACGGTCTTCTTCGCTCCTCAAAATTCGCTTTGCATCTTCCGGATTCGACAAACTCGGCTCGTCTGAAACATTTATTTTGATAAAAAAAATTATTGTATAAATATTTTTTGAACAACGTTATTGAACAACGAGTGATGTAAACATCATCCTCACGAAATCAAGTCAAAAATATAATTTTTAGTTGACACGAACCCATGTTTTTTCTTTTTGCAATTAGGCGCGTAAAAATAAGGCACTTGCTTAAGCTACAAGATAAAATCGCCTTGATCGGCTAATAATAAGCTAACAGTTTCCTGTCGAATTACAGATTGAATTGTTGCTGTGTGCAACGACAGAGACGATCGTTTTATCGATCAGAATTTTTGCGAGGTTAGATTCAGTTAATATAAAAAATAAAACAATTGATGCATTTGGGAAAGAATATAAATTTTATTTTATATATATATATATATATCACAATATATTAGTTGTGTATTAAATTTTAATTATATGTATTGGATATTTATAAATAAATATAAATATCTTATATCTATGCAACTGAAAAAGTTTTATGACATAGTATCAGAAGAAATCAATAGATGGCAATAATCTTCAGTTTCCAGCTGTAATAGAATATTCGTGAAACAGATGGCGACAGCATTTAGTTTTTTTATTTGCAAAAAGAGCAATATAATTCACAAAATGCATATTTTAATGCATTCTGCGAGAAATAGATGCTTTAATTTCAATTCGCGAATTTTTCTACTTTTTAAATTTTAAATTTTTATGGTTTTCACTAGTAAATTAAATTTTTGTTAATTATATTTCTAATCCTAAACAAAATAACAGGTCATATAATGTAAAATGACATTAAAATAAATCGAAAAATTATTTTTAATAACATTTTGAAGCTATTTTGATGTTAAAACTCTTTGTTGTGCTTACTTTAATTCTTGCATTCGCGTACTTTGGTCCATTTTTTAAATTTAATTGAGTTTATCGCATCGATTATATTATTAATGCGATTGATATAGTTTATAAATTGCAGAAAGAAATTATATAGTTAAATTGCACAATAAAAAATTGAACAATAAAAAATTCATAAATTCAAATAATTTTAAAATACAATGCAATATTTCAACAATAATAAATTCCAAAAAACTCAGGACGAATCAGCGTGGTAGTTAGTACGCAATCTTAAATCTTTATTCCAAAAAATAGTACATATAGTTCATTTTGGAATCATCCTCAGCAATACAATTTCAAAATATCAATTCCTTCATATCCAAAAAAAAGTCACCATCAGATTAACAGATTTGATGTTGTAATCTATTCGAAACATTAACACGATTATCTTATAAATATTTCGAAACCATTCTATCCAACAAGTTACAAATTAACATTCAAAAACTGGTGACTTATCTCAAGATAGAGAAGGAATTTGTCTCAACGTTGGCTCAAAAACAATTAAAATTTATTATCACTAAACAGTATCAAGTAAAAACGCATATTGATCGCAGCTTGAACGAAATATTATGATTAATACATTTAATATAATAAATAAGACATGTCAGACCAACAAAAAAAAATAAAAAGCAGAAAGAATAAAATCAATACATGAACAATAATTTGTAAAAACTGACCAAATATAATTATTTAATGTCTTTTAATAATTGTATATCAATTTAATATACATCCTCTGTATCTGAGCGTAAATTGAGACTATTTTGTTGCATGAGTATATGAAGGCACTCAGATATTAAACGCAATATTTCATTTTAGCCAAACTTGCCAAAATTTGTATCGCAATATGTGTGCATCCAGGCTGAAATTTTGCGAATAATAATTAATGAAATAGCAACATATATACATGTATTATATTGCACACTTCTGTTCTATATTAATAAAGTAAAATTTATTATTATATATAAAAAATAAAAATTATTATCCTGATATATATTTTTTGTATTACGATCGCTTCTGAACAATTAATTACAATACCTCTCTGATCAAATCTTTACTATTCGATAAGAAAAGAGCCGTTACTGCAATGCTGTTGCAACGGGGAGAGAAAATTCTTCTGCCCACTTGCAACATAACTTATAATGCGCGCAACAATTTCATATCCCACGGAGCAACTTCATAAATTGGAATCTTTATCGTCGTCCGTGCTTGGCGCCAATATTTATGGAATTCGTACAAACTCGAGAGAGACCGCTTACGTGCGTCACGGCGAAATGCTGTGACGCAAATAGAATCATAGAGTCGAATTAAATTTCGATGTGAATGTCGTTGTTGACGTATCGGGTCGGGGCGAAACGATTTCCAATTTATTCGTGATACGGAAAAATCGTCAGGATTCGTCAGAAAATAATATCGTTTTGTTTTTTAATTCAGTGACTTTAATTATTAAAAGTGATATACATATTTTATAATCGTCCCTTCCTCGAAGCTAATTATTTTTAAATAAGCGGCGATAATGCGAAGAATATTCTTCTTTTTTTAAAACGATAACATACGCCTGTCTTTAAATAAATAATAATAAAATGTGTGTGAAAAGCTCTAAAAATAAATCAATAAAAAGAAGCAAGGTAGTCAATAAGAGTCTACGTGCAATAGACATTTATTGATATCCGAGGGACACATCAAGTGAAAAGAAAGTCAAAATGACTTTATTTTGACGCCACAAAAATAAAAGTAAAAAATGATGATTTTTGGTTACAAAATTTAACTATTTATTGACGTTAAAAATCGAAATAAAATCATTTTAATTTTTTGTTAACTTTTATGTGTTTCTTGGATAAGATGAATATTGATAAGATTGTTATATATACAATGTAATTATATTCAAAAACGCCAACATTTTATGGCAAAGTTTTGATCTCCCTTGTCTCTTTGATCTGATGAGAACAGGTTTGCGTTATCTACACTGAATCCATGTATTTTACATGGATTTACGTGAACAAAAATTTGTTGACATGATATCTACATGAATTAACATTGTAACTTTATTGCTAAATCGAAATAAATTTCCTTCAAAATTTTAACATGAATTTTATGTAGATACTTTCATATAGATTTTAATACGCATAGAATTGCTAAAATTAAAGGGGGACAAAACAAGAAAATATGGTAGTAATATAGAATTTACGTGAATAAATTCACATCGATTTTTACTTTGTGCAATCCACGTGGAAATTTTGATGACGCGTCATTCATAACACGTTACATTCATGTAGATATCAATGAATTTTTGTCCACGTAAAATACGTGGATTCAACGTAGACATCGCAAACCTGTTCTTATTGAGCAGTGCAAACAAAACCGCAAAATATTCCTGATCGGGATGGGAAAACGATGCTAAGCAACGCATTTAATAAAATGTTTGCGGAAAGATATAAATTAATCCAGCCACTGAAGTAAAATATTTAATACACATAAATTATGATCATTGAGATAATTCGGCACGTACGAATTCAGTCAAAGTAATTATAAGATTACCGCCACTCAATGTAAGTTCAAATATAAAATAATAAATGATGGACACGATAAAAGAAACCGTTGTAAATTGCAGTGATATAATAAATTGATAATATTAAAAAGTCTATAAAGAGTCACAGATATTAATGTGTAAATGGAAAAATTTATTAAAATGTTATTAACATAAAAGAAATAGTAAGAATGTTAACAAAAAAAAATTAGTAATGTTCCGACCTTAAATTCTTTTATCCTCCGTACAATTTTAGTGATGGTTTTAATTGACAAATTAAATAAAGTAAGATAAAAGTCACAAATTGAATGCCTTAAATGCATTTAACAATTTGTATAAAGTGATGTAATAAATACATTGACTAGAGTATATCGATAATAATTCGAGATTGATTCTTCAAGATGTGATGATCTCAAACTTGATCTCAAACTTGATGACAGATATATGGCAATTACAAAGTTCTTGAAAGTTCTATATAGTAGTGTGATAGAGATTCTGAATCTGAATAGTTACATGTACAACAAAACTTCAGTCTATGAGTTTGAGCGAGTATATTGAAACACAGTAACACATGTAAATTAAAAATCAAAATAACTATTTTGATTCTTAACGTCAATAAACAGTCAAATTTTTGTAACAAAAATCTGGGAAAAAATGTTTCATACATAATTATAAATAATTATATAAAATTAAATATAATTATATAAAATATGTCCATATATATAAAATATTTTTTTCCCGAGAAATCATTATTTTTTTTACTTTCATAACATCAAAATAAATTATTAATTAACTTTCTCTTCACTTGGTATGTGAGAAGCACAGAGAAGCAGAAAGTGTGATGTCAATCCTATGTAAGTCTAACATTAGTAATGAGTATGCTGATGAACGAGAAATTAAAGCAGTCAATAAATGATTGACGATAAGAGATAGCAGTGAGAATGCGATCAGTCAACCGACAAGACAAGATGAAATCAATATCATTATTCATTTAAGTTTATGATAATATATATCTGTCTTTAATAATTAATGTCAAATTAATATTTACTTGCATTAATCTTTTTATATTATATTCAGCGAATAGATAATAAGCCTCGTCGCTATCCTGTCGCTGCGTTAAAGCGCATCTTCGTTAACGCTTGATAATTTCTTAGAATAGAGGTAGGATGGGCAACCCTCCGGCAATTCCCTGAATTCTTCAACTTCGAGGGATACTGGACGTACTGAATCCTACTTGTTTGGAGACTTTGGACGAGCTCCGATCAACTTAATCGGCAATTAGTCCGAGCGGTAGAATTGCTCGCGGCAAAGTTTTCGACTGTATAATTCTGTTCTATCCTGATTCTTGAATTTTTTTTTTCTCGTAGCAAACAGCAAAGGAATTAATTATTAATCCTACCAATTAATTAATATCCATGTCAACAAAATAATATTGTATTTAATATGTTAATTGAGTTAATCGGAATAATTTAATCAGAGTTCGGTCGAATGCATTCTTGGCTTATTTAGCTAGTCTTCTTTAAATCTAAATAATAATAATAGCGTTGTTTGTACATTGAGAAAATAATTGTTGCAATTATCATAATTTAATTCTAATTTATAGTCATTTTTGACCAACTATACCAACTATAAATATAATTATTATAACTATATACTAACATTACAGCAGTAATTATAAAAATGGAGCTCCTAATTATATTTATTTTACTTTGCCTTATAATTATAGTCATAAATACTAATTATAATCATAAATAATACCAAACATTCAGTGTACATATACACACCAACATACGTTACATGATACATAAATTATTTCAATGTATTCGGACGAAAGATACATTAACAGTTATTTAATAAAATATATAGAGACATATTAAAATAAATCATAATTTTCCTCTACAGAGGAAAGATATGTCGTTTCGTAGTTCAAATAATTTTAATTGAGAAACATAATTAATTAATCTTAATTATCTGTACTCTCTTATTTGTATCTGTTCTCTTTCATATATTTAATATATCTATATATTTTAGTTATCATCTGCAGTTGACATCTTAATGTTATCTTTCTTATTCTGCTTATTTATACATGTATCATTGGTTGTATTTTAATTTCTAACTTTACACTATCAGTGTTGGGTTTAGATTTTTAAGCAAATTTTGCTGATGCCTCCCCCGTCTACTGATTGCATTTGTTTTGTTTTTTATTAAATTTTTTTGCTGTAATGTTCTAATATATATATATATATATATATATAAAGTTATTATTATTATTATTATTATTATTATTATTATTATGATTCCTAAGTCGTTAATGTTGACAAAAACATTCTTACGTGTAAGAATCAAGTAATATTGTATCAAATTTCGATACGAATTTATGTCTTTAATTAATTATAATGTATAAGACGCAAAATTTATGACCGAGAGATATATTTTGATATACAGATATGTTAAATTAGGTTATATTTACTGACACGTTACGCGCGCAATATATTACGTAAACAATGTAGTGATAAACAATGGCATGGTGAAAGAAACATTCTTACAATGGTCTTCTACTGTATCAACAATAGTTGATCGATTACTTTAATCATCTAAAATAGTGCTGAGGCAACAGCAACAGCTTTTGGACAATTGATGTTATGACATGTTCAATATTCATGTTGCCTTTCTTTTTCTTAACATCTAAAGAGTGAGGATCTATTTTAAAAATTTTACAATTTTACAATTTTTTGAGTAAGCAATCTATCGTTGCAATTTACTATTTTTCATTGTATTGTTTCAATTATTGTCGCTTTCCCGTCTAAGAATCGATTGTGTATCCATTGACCAATGAAATTATAAATATTCTAGTAAATTCGCTCACTTTGTAATTTTTACCTCATTTCCAAATACACAACTGTTTTCAATTATTTATAAAATATAAAATTAATTTATAAAAAATTAAAAATAAATTAACAGAGGTAGAAAAAGGAAGATAATAGATGTAAATGCTGATATTACACATTAAAAGTCAGTGTCCAGAATTATACAAATCTTCGACAGCACAGATCTAAAATACCATCTTTGGTATCATCTGACGCGATTGGTATATGCCAATTATCAGAATTATATATTAAATCTATCGATTTGGCGCCGTTGGCATAATCACGCGAGCGGTTAATTGCGTTCGATAATTCAAGACACCGACAAATCTTGTTAACGGAATTCCGCGGCAGTTGCGGTATCTTGTGCATCGTGTCAGCCTGACACTTGTTGGTACGCTAATTAACTAAAAGCATCGTGATAACGGCGGCGATACTAGTCGAGCATCTTCGATTTCGTCCTTTACAATGGGAAATTCTACGAAACTATATAAAACCCGTCAATTCGTCGGTGACGTTATCATAGACTTGACGCTATTCGATAATTCAGGATAGAAATCTCGTTAACGTACACTACGGAATAACCGGAAATCGTCATTCCCAACACGCGCTATATTCCCTTGGTCTTGTGCTTCTTGGATTGGATATAATGATCCTGAGACGGACAGAAGTAAAAATATGGAATATTGGAAATATAAATTAAAAATATCAAGTAATAATAATTTGTACGTCAATTAGAATTCTAATGTCGTCATCTTTCTCATTGTAATAATCCCCTCTTGGATTTTTGTTGAGGAGATTTAGCAATAAATATATAATGGTAGGTTGAGAAATTGAGACAGGCAAATGTGCATTGAAAATAGAAATTAAAAGTATGCTTGCGTTATAGATCGATTTTTTTCACTAAATTCTTTAAATTTTTTGAAATAGAATCTCTCAGTATCTAAAGAATGAAAATTGAAAAAGAGTGGCTCAATTTTCAACCTTTAAAGATGAGATTTCACTCTTCAGAGAGTAACAATATATTCTAAAAGTTTTAGAGAATATGCATACAGGATGAAATAATAATTTATCTATCATGTCTCCATTACGATTTTAATATGTACAGAGTAAAGAAACATTTATTTCATGCGGGGATAATATTCTGCGAAACTATATCGATATTTATGTTTATATTTATAACTTTTATAAGAGTTAAGAAGTTCTGTTTCTAACTTTTTCTCGTGAATATTTGCAGCGAGAGACGACTTTTTTTAGCTTTCCAGGCTTATTATTAGCTTCAATCTTTCGATGAATTTGAACCGATATTTTCTTTGAAGTATGTATCTTATCGAATAACCGATTTGAATCGACATTCAGATTACACGGAAATAAATTTATAGATATACGTTACACATTTGTGGAATCGCAATTTGCATGAATACGCAAATTCGTATTTGATAGTAACAATTTAAATAGTGTTACTTTGACAAATTAAAACAGGCTGTAATAATATACATATATATTATAATTTTATATATATAAATTATAATTTTAATTTCAAGAATCTTTATTTCCTCGTTTTGAAATTAAAACAGATTTTTAAAATAAAACTGTGCTTATCACTTTTTCTATTATTTTTATGATATTTATAAGGGAAAACTTGCATTGAGATGATGTACAAACTCACGTTTCTCAATGCAAGTTTGAAAATTGAAATATTGTTTGCAAGTAAAATTTTCCATTTTTCTCTTTTAAAATTATAATCTCAATTAATAATTTCAATTATAGCATTTAAAAGAAATATTTCTTTTGCATTCGAAAGGAATATATTTTCTTTAAATTTCTTTCTTTTTCTTTTTTCTTTCTTTGTTATATGTAATTTACAATTTCTTTTTTCTTTTTATATTTTTATTTATATCATTTTCGTTATTTATGTACATTTATTCTCCTACTTTTCTTTTTACTTACTTTCATATTCTTAAAGAGCTTGCCCTAAAATAGTGGTGTTTATTACATTGTTATTTCTCTCTTTTCTTTCTCTCTTCTTTCTTTGCTTTACATAATTTACAATTTTTTAAATTTGCATATATATCATTCGTATTATTTATGCATTACTTTCGTTATTTGTATATTTTTCTTCTTTTACATTTCTTTTTACTTACTTTTATGTTGTTAAAACATAAAAATAAGTAAAAAGAAAGATAAAAGAAGTGAAGTATGATATCTATGATATCTGCCCTAGAATAATAAACATCTTTATCTCTCTCTTATTTTTACAGAAGGGGGGAGGAACGCATTTTTGAGTGTCATTTGATTTGAAGGTAACTATTAAAGTGTCTATTTACAATAGTTTGCATTAAAAAAATATGTGTCGACCGTGCTGGTCTCGGCGGCAGTCGGCGGTTAGCGGCGCGGCGCGGTGCGTCGCTCGGCCGTCCTCGGCCCTCGTCGGTCATTTTCGTCGATCTCTGCGGGGGCAGAGGCCTCCTACCCTCGCGCGCAGTCTCGCGCAGTCTTCACACTCTCGCGTAGGCGAACGGCGGCGCACGCAACGCGACAACGTCTCTCGGTCCGTCGTCCCTTCGTCTCGCGAGTGGTTGGTTCTCTTCTCTACTCCTTTATCGGTGTGTCTGTAATAAATCTCGGTCGCATAATCTTTTTCGCGTGCTCGCGATCGCCGTCGCGGAACCATCGCCGTTGTCTCGTGTCGTTGTCGAATCCGCGATAATCGGATACGCGCCACCTGCTGTGCGCGATCCGCTCGCCACCCTCGCACCACCCAACCCCGGTTGTCGTCGTTGTCGCCACCCTCTCCTCCGCTACCCCGCTTCGCTAGCCCCTCGATTGGAACGAATGTCCGTGGGCTCGCGTCGCGACGGATATCCCGCGAAGAGTGGAGAATCGTCCTCGCGAGGGAAACCGGCGAGGAAGTCGATCGTCGTCGATCCGTGATTCTGCAGTTCTGCAGAACCGCGATCCCACCGAGCGACTTCGAATTTTGGCGCGAGTGTACCACCGCCGACAACTTCACATCGATCATATTTGATAGATCGAACCGGAGTGCGACACGTGACTATATTTGCGCCGTGAATTGTCAACGGTCGCCGGCGGATCTCTCCGCTCGCGCTGTATACAACGTCCAAAATTCGCGGCTACGTTTCGTAACCGCCGGTACTTCGATCGTCGGCACCGCCGCGACCGCCGTCGCGACGCTCTTCCGGACTCCCGGAAGAACGCGGCTGGGATTCCGTCCTGGGATACCCGTTCTCGCGTGTGGAGTTTTCGAACGAGTCTAACGTGCGCCTGATGTGACGTCACGGGAGTGGCGCCATTAGATATTAGCCGAATAAATCCCCGGTTATTAGCATCCTTGGACCCAGTTCTCGCTTTATTTAAGGAGTTCGAGAAAAAGAATAAGCGGGCGTAAAGAGAAGAAGCTTTATCCGAAGTTTCTAAAGTAAAAACAACGGAGCGGAGCCGAAGGATCATCAAACTTTTGTCGACCGGAGTGTTTTCGGAAGGTGGAAAGCGCGCGATCGGAGGATTCGCCGCGTTCGCATACAAGTTCACGCGGTATCTTCGTGAGACTTGACTCCGCGATTTTCGCCGAACGTCCGATGAGACTGCTGGATGATTGGAAGAAGACAGCCTCCCGATTGTTATCTGTGGATTTAAAAAGTATTGGTAAGTACTCGAAGCCTTCAAGATCAGAGAAGAAGAAGATTCCATTGGGTGATTAGAAAAAGACTGACTGTTGTCTCTAGATTCAAGAAATCTCTTGAGCCTTCATTCTTGGAGCCTTCAGGATCAAAGAAGAAGATACTGAGTGATTGGAAGAAGACACGGAGAACCTCCTCACTTGTCTCTGGATTCGAAAAATCGTGTTACTTGAAGCCTTCAGGGTCAGAAATATCCAATAGGAAACGGATAGAAGAAAAGAAGAGAAGAAGAAGAAAAAGAAAAAGATACTGTCAGAAATTCTCACTTGTTCCCACAGCGGCGAAAAGAATCGCGAATGTTGGCATTCGCGTGAAACCGAGCGAAGCACGTTATCGAGGCTCTAACAGCCTACGATTTCGACGTTGTCCAAAGTATGTTTCTCTCAGGACACTTGTCGACGAATGGGAGAGGAGAAGAAGCGGAGCGAAGCGGAGCCGAGACGATCTGTTGACAGCGAAGAGCGAGATTGTGACGCATAACCGGCGCGTTGTATTTTTTTTTCTTTAAAAGGAATTATACTTAAAAGGAATTACGTTATCGATCGAGATCACCGCCACGCGTGTGTGTATGTGTGTGTGTGTGTGTGTCGCGATTCATTGTTCATGTATGATATGTGAGAGAAAAGTGTGACAAGGATAAGTCGTGGTAAAAAAAAGAAAGATTTTCCTTCTCCAGCGGAGTGGACAGCGCGAGTTCGTCAACTCTTTCACGCCACTTAATCCGGGCCGAGACTTTGCGTTTGTGTTAAGTGTGTCTGTGTGCTTTTGTGCCGTCGTAAGCGAACCTCCACAAGCCATGGAAGCATTCGGAGTGATTGCGGAGAGACTCCTAGGGATGAGGCTCCTGGTACTCGTCGCTGCTTGCTTGATTCCAACCGTAAAAGGTGCGTGTTATTAATTAATTAATTTTTACTTCGTCGAAACGAAGCTCGTTCAGCCTCGACGTGCCTCTCCGAAGAAAAGAAAAAAATCTCTGCGTTTCGGGGATGTTCTTTGCCGAGGATCGAATTGCCGCCGTAATTTCGACGATCCTTAATTCAAGAAGCGAGGATCCTTAAGTTAAGTGGTTACTTGCGATAGAGGGAACGATCTGATTTATAATTAAAGGATTTTTCGCGATTGTACGGTTTTATTGGATAGTTGTACGTGAAATGTTCGTCACGTAGCGGCGATTTTCTAGTAAATTGTGAAGAAATAGGTTTTTGTTTGCGCATTGAAAGAACTATTTAGTATTCGTGACTATTTGCGTGATAAAATAATTATATAATGATTACTTAGTGCTAAAATCAATATTCTAAGAAATTTTCTTAATTGGTATTCTCAAGTCCAGTGTGTTTAAATTAATATTTTTGCTTAAAGTTAATATAATTGAAAAATTTTTTTTTATTTTGAAGGTCAAAATTCGAGGACTAAAATTATGCAACTTAAAATTATGTAAGATTGTAAAAGACAATTTGTTAGAAATAATTTGGATCTACAAGTATCAATTAGAATTAATTATTCAGATGAATTTGTCATTTTGGGTGTAAACTATATTTTTTTTTAGTGCCTAATACATAAATATAATCATTACTATTTTTAGCAATAATAACAACAAAAATTGAGCTTCTAATGATAATTTATCATGCAATCATAATTACAAATTCAAAACTATAATTATATTGATAAATAATCAATAATTATTATTTTATATTCATATAAATTCTAATCATTTTCGATGCCAATTACATATTATATTTTTTTAGCATATAGGAATACAAATATAATTATTATTATTAATATTAGCAATAACAATAATAAAAATAGAACTCCTAATTATAATTATTTTATCATGTAATAATAGTCACAAATTCAAAATTGCATTGATATTAAATAATCATAAATGATTATTTAATATTTAAATTATTATTGAATGATAATCTATTTAATATTCGTATGAATTATAGACATTTTCGTCAACTATATATTTTGTGAGATATATATACATATAT
>NW_012130096.1:137598-144668 GCF_000143395.1 Atta cephalotes
ATATTTAGTTGTAGATATATATATATATATATATATATATATATATATATATATATATATATATAGAACTATAAATATAATTATTGTTACTAACATTATAGGAGTAATAACAAAAATGGAGATCCTAATCATAATTCTTTTAATAGTAAAAAATATCAAGCGCTTTTCTCTTAACAGAAAAAGGAGGGAAGGGGAACAAAAAAATTGAGCCACAAGGCGCAGTTTTTTATGTCACTTCGTACTCGCACCTCGCTTGAAGCTCGGTAAAAAAAATTACCTATTTCCTGGAAGTCAGCTTTGGCAATTCCATCGAAATCGTCGATTCCGAAACGATACGAGGCAGAATTGTTTACTAGGGCTCCAAATTCAAGGAACCGTGTCATTGTACGTGCACAAATTTTTTTCACATTTTCGGAATCGGAAGGTCCTTACAGTCTCGTTTCGATCGAAGCTTAAATATCTACATAGAGAAATGTGAAATATATTTTTAGTTTCTTCTCCTATTTCGTACATTAATATCCAATTTTTAATGTTAACAATGAACTATTTTTCCACTGTTCTTACGCGCTAACTAATCAAACTAACGAACTGTTAACAACGACTCGTTTCTATATTCTACTTTAATATCATGGAATAATATCATGTTGTACGACGTGGAATAATTCTCCCTGCAATTTTTTACGCTTTCGTAAATTTTTATTCGTAATTTGAAAAATCGCGAGTCTCGCGAAATGTGACGTGTGCTTTTGCAGAAGAATTTAACGCGATATGCAATACTAAATTATTAAAAAGGCAGTACCTTACGATTCTCTGTAAAGTTGAACTTTTTCCAGCGTAACATTTCGTATGCAATGACCCGGGAGATAAACTGAAGGAGGAAAAAAAATACAGGGTTCCTCTATTCCTGCCGTCTCTATTATAAAAAATAGAAAACAAGGTAAAAAGTACACACGGCGCTACATTATGCAGCTGCATCCAATCTGGAGTCGATGTTTCTTCAATGCAAAGGCGGGCAAATGTTACTTCTGTCCTCGTTGTCTTTTTTTTTTTCTAATATCGAGTTTTCAATACTCGATATTAGATATTCCGATAACTAAGCGCTAGATTAAAATCCGGTTTAAGTTAAAAGGCGGTCGGAATTAATTAAAAGAATTGATATTGTTATATGATTTTGTTATTTATTACAGAGTAATTTAGCGCGCGCGAAGGAGCCCGACGTTTTTAATCGTGTACAACTTTAGCAAGCTATTAACACTTCGACGTTCTAGTTGCGGAAAACTCGGCTCCAAGTTTCACTTAAAAAAAAAAATTTTCCTGTTAAAAGCAAGGCTAAGAAATTTCTTGCTTCCGTCAAACTGTACGAGCAAGTTCTTGCTTGAAGATGAGTAACCATAACGTACATTAAGTGCACTTACGCTACATTATTTCTCACAAGTAATTTTAGAATGGATTAAATGCTAGACCTGCGGCAGTGCGGAAAATGACAAGAGTTTCGGAAGGGTTGAATTTTTAGGACAATGCGTATTTATAATCCTTTCTAGAAAGAAAATAAATAAATTAATAATATAATGAATTTAATAATTAATTTAATATTTAACTTTTATTAAATAATTAAAGAATTTGCTTAAAGAATTTACTTAAAATATTTGATTAAATTTATTTACAATATTAAATAATTTATTAATAAATTAAATAAAAATAAACAGTAAAGTATATAAATTCAGTGATAAATCCAACAATTTGTTGAATTTTTAATTTTTTTGTGGTTTATTTGTGACACACAAGGATAAATGTAGTAGCATATTACCTTTTCATAAACTTAACAATTATTATAAAATTATTGCAAGCGATAGCCATTTTTTTAAAAATATATACAGAAAACAATTGGAAAGTGAAATGAGTGAATTTTTCAGATAGACTTTCAGATAAATCTTTGAATACATTGTTATATTTATCCAAATGTTTCACGATTTATCTCAACCGATTCTGCGCATGATGTGTCGCATTTTGAATTTACGATATCATATAAACTTTTCGATCTTTAATTTATCGTTAACGCACATTTTCATGTTGCTGCCTCAGCTTTATTTCCGGAGGCTCTTTAACAGTTGATGAATATACGTGTTCATTTATCGATTTATTTTTCCATTTATGAATCTCTTTATTTATTAACGCTGTCTATATTATTGGAAACGAAAAAGGATGCTACTGGAAAACGGGAGTTTCCCTACGGCAATAACAGTTCTGTCTGCATAATGTGATAATCAAAAATATAGCATCATTCGGCAGGCGCGAAACGCAGATAAATGGAGAAAAAAAGAGGGGAAGGGAGAGGGAGGGAGGAAGACGCGCGCGAGATATTTCATTATAAAATATGATTAATTTTAAAGTGCCGTTACGGCCCAGTTTTCGCATGGCAATCCGGTCTCGCGGTTGTTCTCTGTCGAAAAGAAATAACGCGAAAATAACAACGAGACTGCGCGAGCGCGTGGGATCGATATTGTAATGTGTTTGTCTATTAAACTACGCGAACTGAAACTTTGCAAAAAAGAACCGTCTACGGAACGTTGCGCGCCGGCGATATTCTATTATCCTATTCCGCGCACTGATTTAATTGTGAATGGAAACCAATTTCGTGATGCTGGACGTATTGCGAAAAAATTCTCAATATTACGCCCCGTTTTTTGCACTGCTCCCTAGCGCTCTGTGTACTATTTGTGTCATTATACTTTTATCGGTTCGTAAAAAGCTCAGCGATATTCCATCTTCTCGTTCGTACGCCGATTTACGTAGGTATGTTCCATTTAATCATTTCTATATCCCTTGTTTATTACATAATAATATAATTTTTCCGTAATTGACTACCGCACGCTACAACGGTACCAGAATTGAATTGGGTCGAAGAAAATTTTACTACGGCATGCAATTCGTATCTTCCTAATTGGTTCGATTGCTTTTTAATTTACATTACGCGATTAACGCATTCGTTCCAAACTTTGTCAAATTCTCATTAACGAATGTTATATATTTGTAACATCCTTCACTTTATTAATGTACATTTCTCATTAACAAGGAACCGTCATTAATGTACGTTTCTCATTAACAAGGAATCGCCATTAATTAATTTATCAGTTCAGATTCTATTACATTTAATATATAATATTGTTCGAGGAAGATCTCGGCAAACTCAGTTTTACCGATACAGAATCAAAAATACAAACATGTAAAAAAAAAAAACAGATGTACTTTATTTTCGTTTTTCCTTTAATATAACATCGTATTTACTCAGCTCTTTTTCGTTAATGAAACTTGTTAAAAATAATTATACGTTTTTCTTGCTAAAAATGTGACATATTCTGGAGGGAAAAAAATGGCCTTTGAAAGCTGGAGTTGAATTCGACCCAGTTTCGGTAGCCTATTCGTGTTAACGCACACGCATACACGTGGATATACGTTCGCGCGCACACGTAAGCACCCGCGTTTTTAATTTGTGAAAACGTTTCAATTCCGAAAATCAAACAGTTCGATAATTGAATGGTAGATTAAAATATCGTTGAGGCAGAACGAATGTGTTACTTAAAGAGAAGAAGCGGTTTTATTATTGATATATTCGGTCTTTCCCGCGCATGTTTACGCGGTACGATAACGCGATACGTCGTGCAGAACTTGTGGCACCATAATATATCGTTCCATTTGCATCCTATACATCCTCGTAATCTTGTATTACTTTTCTTCGAGCACTTAGGTGCGGTTGTTGCCTCGCCATTTGTTTTATTAAACTAGTGCAACGACCGCGGGTGGATATAAGCCAAAATAACTATATTATACTCGTGTGATTCGTGTCTTTTCCTCGGCACGGAAGGTATGAGCTTCGAAGGTATGAGGAGGTAAAGCATCAGATTTTACATGTTGAAAATTATGTGTCATTCATAAATCACGGCTTGGGAATGGCGTTATCAAAATATCTGTACATCAGTTAATTATTGCGCGGTCACGTAAATAGAAGCCGACGTTAAGCGGTATGTTTGTCATAAACAAGATGAAGCTAAAAATATCGATGAACACACGATTCATTGTGGACATATATTCTTGAATAAATCCGAAATCGGTTCTTTGATCACAAAGAACGTTTAATCACAAGTCTATATTCGCTTATTTAACCTCGCCTCTGACGTTCAATATTCCGGCGATTAACCCTCAGCATTTCAGCGCAGAGGACGTAATCGGGCCTCTGTAATAAGGTTTCCACGTGCGATGTTATCAGCATATAGGTATTGGACACAAATACTTGCGTTCACGTAGAAACTGTCGACAAGAGTTAGCGAATCCTCAAAACATCGGACTCGGAGAATTCTCTTGAATCGTGGCTAGGATCGATTGTAATGCAACCGCGATACGAGATTATACGCAAAGGATACACAAACAGTCGAGGTACCTAAAAATTTAACGGTTTTGCTGAAGTATTTAAAAATGTTACTAGATGTAGATCTGAAAATAATTTTATTGGTCCATTAAAATAATTAAAAAGTCTTAAATTTGAATTTCAATAAAAAATTTGATTTTACATGAATATCTAGTGTTGGCTCTGAATGTATTTTTATTTATATGAGAATGAATGCTCAAATGGATCGCTGCTCTGTTGAATTCATAATGTCGAATTATACGTAATTTGAATTATTTTTCGTTTCTATGGATCGCCACTTTTAGTCAATATATCATTAATTTAACTAAAACAGTAGAGTTAAACAATTTAACTAAAGAAACTATATTATGTTTGTCTTAAACTTAGTTTATTATTTACTAAGAGCACACGTTGCACCTCGTTGCACTTTGTACGGACGTTGTTTACTTTGAAACTAACTACAGACATGAATTGATTTACGTTTTGACATATAAGATTAAAAATAACAATATTGTTTAACTCAAGAGATTGCGTTATCATTGTTGCTTTGATATCTAACAGTGTAGAACTTTTTGGAGTATTATTATAGCATACTTGAATGTTTCCATAATTATTTTGATGATCCAACATAATTCTTTTTAGATCTATATCTGGCTAAATTGTTAGATACTTTAGCAAAATTTTCTCTTTCCATGTACAGATAGAGGATAGCACAGATGTAATTATGTAATCAGGAGACAGTAATGAGAAGATTGACACGTAAAAAAATGAAGAAAAAAAGAAGTTGCGAATCTTGTCATATACCGATCATGAGTATCCTTCCGGGAATCCATTTTCTCTTTCTTTTTTTCTTTTGAATAACTGAACTATAAACTCCGTGATCTTCGATGGGAACATGTTCCCTCTTTCTCCTCTGATCTGGGATATCACGTAATTACGAACTTGAACTTTCGAGTAGCTGACGAGGGGCCAGATCGATGAGCAGCTTTTCTCATTCGGCCCTTCCTTTCGGCTGGAGAAACTTCGACCAAGCGGTAGCAGTAAAATTCTGACCTATAATTGCGATCGTTTAGCTATATTTCTTAAAACTGATAATGCATGAGGAGAATATTAGTGGTGTGCCCCGGCGATTTAGAAGCTGATTACATCAGTTGCACTGACAGCAAATTGACGTTGACCGCATTGCGCGTTAAGCCTCTGCTGGCAAAGCTTGCAGAAATATAACATCGAGATTGGTGGCAAAGATCGATCGCGGGGATCTGCTGTTTTGTAACCGTAACTAGTATATTTTCTGCATGAAAGAACGATTTTTCTCAAGTATCTAAAAATTTAGCTATTCTGTAAAACTTTTAGAGTGAATCTCAGTTTGAAAAGTGAAGTCTCTCTTAAAATTCAGCCATTCTTTTTCAAGAACTGACTCAATTTTTGCTCTTTAGAATCAGATTTCACTTCAAAGAATTTGAAGAGTACATACAAATCTGAAAATAATTTTGTTAAATCATTAAAATAATTATATGGGACACTTAATCATAGAATGCTATCTCTGTTGAGTAATACAGTATTAATTATTATCCGTAAAATTTCAAGTGCAAGCAATTAGATTATTTTTAATCAGTGTGTAAGTTAATAAGTTTTTCATTTTCTCTAAAACTTTTAGAGTGAATTTCACTTTAAAGACTGAAATCTCACTCTTAAAGATTGAAAATTGAGCCACTCTTTTTCAAGATTATAATTTTTATTCTTTAAAAGTGTGAGATTTCACTCATCACTTTATATTTTTAATAACAGACATTTAACCAAGCCAAGCCAAAGGAAAATCAAGGAATACCTGAAGTATTAATCGATTTGCTAAACGATAAACTTGAGTCTTTCATAATTGAAAAATTGCATGCAGGTATCTCATCTTCGTTAAGGAATGATCGATTTTAAATCGTTCGTGGAATAACTCAAATTAATATCATATCTTTTTAGAATACTTGCCAACGAGCGATTGTCAAACTTGCCATTCTTTTTCCTTGCTTTTCCACTGAACTAAGCGATATATAATAACTTTGACTTTATTTCTTGTCGTGTACTCTTCGCAAGACTACTATATATGTATCGGAACGTTTCAAGTACGTATATTTGCCCCATCGTGGTGAATATCGTCCTCTACTATATCCATTTCGCTCGTTCGCGCTCGTTTTTCATGGACTCGTCGCCGGTTGCTGGCGGCGCCGGCGAGATGCAGCTCGGCGAGCGTCATCCTCGTCCTCGTCGGCGCCTTTGCGAGTTTCCTCGCTTTCTTCATGGTTTCCATCCTCATTCCTCTCTCACTTCACGTGACAGACTGTGCTACACGGTCTTCTTATTCCGTTCCTCTCGAGATCATGCGGATATAGCTAGGCTAAATGGAATCGCAGCATCGCCGTGTGCTATCGCACGCCAAATGTTCTTTGTTCCTACATAATACGTAGGAAACTGAGGAGAGAGAGAGAGAGAGAGAGAGAGAGAGAGAGAGAGAGAGAGAGAGGAGGAGGAGGAGGAGGAGGAGGAGGAGGAGGAGGAGGAGGGAGGGAGGGAGGGAGGAGGAGGAGGAGGAGGAGGAGGAGGAGGAGGAGGAGGAGGAGGAGGAGGAGGAGGAGGAGGAGGAGGAGGAGGAGGGAGGGGGAGAGAGAGAGAGAGAGAG
>NW_012130096.1:144989-154565 GCF_000143395.1 Atta cephalotes
GAGAGAGGGAGGGAGGGAGAGAGGGAGGGAGGGAGAGAGGGAGGGGGGGGGACAAGTGGACAGATTGCAGGCGATACCACGTAAACCGCTATGCTTCCATTCTGCTCGCTCGGCTCGGTTATGACGAGCGTAGACACGCGTGTCACTGAATGCGTGTATACGTGTGCATATTGGTGTGCGGAAAAGATCCACACGCCAGCTGCTCGAGCTTGGATTGCGATTAAGGGATCGCAACCGGTGTCATTTTGTCGAGTTGAGATTTCAACGCGTTTTAGACACGGGAAAATGATATACGTTACGATACGTTTGTAGGCAGCGGGAAGTTTCAATGTGCTGGTGACGTAAAATTTTTCTTCGTATTTATTTAAATTGAAAATGGAACGTTCGTTAATCTAGTAATGTACTCTCATTTAAAATATATTACAATCTTGCATTTTATACATATAATTCGATATTATATTAAAATATTAAATTCTACTCAGCTTCAACGTTAGCTGTTTATTACTGCGTTATATAAAAGCTTAAAGCTCTCACATTTAAAAAATAAATATTATTGATCGACTTTTCCATATAATACGATACAATGTATTTAATCGAGAATATTTAATATACAAACACATTGAGAATGGACAAAAATTTCCTAATTTTTGTTCTATTAGGTTTTTATTTATAAAAATTTGGATGAACTCATACGTAATAAAATAAATATATATCTTTTTTTCCATAAGTTGGCAAGTCAATTTACCGAAAAGTCTGTATGCGCGGTATGATTTAAAACAAAAATTAAACAGTTTATGTTGTACGTAGAGTGCGGTATGAAAAATAAATAAAAAAAAAAAGACAAAAGAACAACAATCTGCGGATGAAACGATGGCGGCTTTTGAATGTTCCCTGTTGTTTTCCAAAAGAGTTAAAATTGTATCGTCAAATTCGGACAGCTCGTGAACGAAAAATCGTTGAAGCCGGCGATGCGGAGCGCCTTCTGTGTATTCCTGTTAAGTGCAACAAACTTTTCATGAAGTTACAATAAACTCGTTAATGCGTACACGCGTTACTGTGAATCTCCCGTGAACGCAAATCGCGGGATATTTTGGGGAATTACTACTCGTACTGTCGGAAACGTTGGCCAGCGAGCGGACTGACAGGCCGGAAATTTTTCAATATATATGTATGTATACGTATATATGTTTCTTTTATTATACATGTGCAGAGGGTAGTTTGGAGTTTACCGTTCACCACTTCTAAATTCTGAATGCGTAACGAATAAACGATTTCTGTTTCCTCGGGCTATCACATCGAAAAACCCATTGCCAATTCCGTTTTACATTGTTATTATTAATATTTTGTCGCAATCAGTTATTTATATGCAAACATTGTAAGAATAATAAATTGGACCACTCTGTACACGTCATTGAAATAACATAGCTTTTCCCTGTGGCTCACAGAGAGACGTTTACAAATTACAAGTGCGGTAAACCACTTGGCCTATATTCATTCGAATAGACATTTAATCAGTAATTAAATTAAATTGTTAATTGATCGCTATAGCATCTCGTAGATTACCTCATTGTTTGTCTCGATTTTTCTCAAATTTAGTATCAGGATTGTTTACTATTTGGAAAAACCTGAGAAAACCTAGAATTTTTAGGGGATTTCTTGTTTATCTTTGATAAAATTTTCAAAGACTTTTATGGAATTTAATTGAGGAAATTTTTAGAATTTTTCTTATTTCTAAACTTTTTCTGAAAATATTTTTTCTTTGAACTTTTTTTTGATAATACAAATTGTTGATAGTTGGTTAACAATAGGTACATACCTACATTCGCGTGTAAATATATTGGTATATTTTCGCGTATATTTTAATATTGTATATGATGTATTTTAGTGTCTTATCAATTTTTATAAAATAAAACCAGGATGACAGTGGAAGATAATGCTCAGCAGAAGAGAACAGTTCACTGATACTATATTGTAGTGAATTTTTCCTATACTATCCTACATGGTTTCGTGGCTCCAATTAGAATCATGTAGAAAATATATAGTTTCGGAAATTTCTACCTTTCACAATATACTTTTCAGTTTGCGTTATTTGCACTCTAATTTATTTCAAAATTGCATTAAAAAAATTGTCTATTCTTTTCTAATTTTATCTTTTCTGATCTTATCTGAAATTTTGAACAAAAATACTCAAAGACTTCCGGAATTCTCGGAGGAAGTTTTTTACAAGATTTCATTAAACTCCCTTGGTTTTCAAAGAAAGATTTTGTTATTCAAAGTTTGCACTTGAAACATTATGCTGGGATTAATTTAATAACAATTTTGGAATTGGAACTACGCAACTTTACTCTCGTAAAATCAACGGCATTTTGTCAAATCGCACGTGTTTAAAAGCGTACCGGGTGTCGGGGAATATCGCGGATTGCTTCCCCGGGATATAGTGGCGATGAAATATAGTAAATGTTCCTATATCGCCAGTCGCGGTTACCGTCTTTACATATTTATAGAAATGGAACGATGCGTATAGAAAGTACGTTTTATCGTATCTCTATACTATGCGCCGTGGCGAACGGCGTCGATCGTTCGGTTCTCGTCGATTCTGTTCTGCTCTTTTCTCCGGCCCTCTAAAATCACTCTCTTCTCTACCTTTTGCGAAAAATCCACGTAGTGAGCGAGCACCCACAATTGTCGTCTCACAAAGAAAGAGAAACTCGGAAAGAGGAACAATTCCAAGTTTTCTTTTATATAAATTCTATTAAAATGGAAACAATTAAATTATATAATTCATTGTCAATAAAAAAAAAAAAATCTGCAATAATTACTAATAACAATATACACAGTTGGAAAATTTGTGTTAAATTAATAAAAGATGAATATGTTAGAAAGTAATACAAATATCATGTAAAAAATTAATGAAAAACGTAATACTGATTCGACACAATTTATAAGCAATTATAATATTTCTTTATTATAATAAAATTAACATTTATAATACGTTGAATTAACACATTTTGTTCATCTTATAATTTTGGTTTTAAAAAACATTATTTTTATGTTATTTGTTTATTTATTCATACATTATTTTAATTATTTAACATTAAGAAATGTTGAATAACAATTTAATACAAAATATTCAAATAACACAATCATATTATATTAAATTAAGATACATTGAGATACATTAAAAATTCGACACAACATTTTAACTAGGACTTGAGTGGATCATTTAAGATCGTTTCTACTACAAATACAAAATATTTTTTTACTGTGTAGAATTCAACAATACAAGGCGAAGTACACTTGTGTAAGTACACTTTAATCGTGTTCTTATTTGCGTTTGTATATCGAGCTTGAATAGCGAACTACTTTTTAACTAGGTTTCATGAAACTTGTGACATACTTTCGCTTGTCACAAGTTGTCGTGTACGTTTTCAACTTTTATAACATTAAATAATTACAATAATTACAATAATAAGTCTTGAATTAAATCTTTATATCGAGGTAAAGCCCAGTTTAAAGTTAAAACCATTATGGTAGAAGAATTAATTCGGCAAATCCTTTGATCTCCTAACGGTTGAATAAATTTTATCGCTCTCTTAAAACGACTACCAATTTTTTTAAAATGTATTCTGTAGTACTCTTACTGTAGTAATGATTTTGAGACACCGTATACGTATTCGATTTAAAACATTCTTTCAGCCGGGACACAGTCATGCGACAAAAAAATCTTCGAGAATTACGAGCTTTAATGGGTTAGCGGTGCTTGCGTATCTCTCGCTAGGGAAGAAGGGAAGACACTCGGGAACGGGGAAAAAAGATGTGATTAGTAGAATGATTAAACGTTTCGACAAGGATCCTCGGAGAGAATGAGGAACCGAGCAGAATCGTGGGAGCCAGTAGGTACGATCTATATGCTAGTGAGAGGATGAAGGGTCGAGAGATTCGATTAAAAACGCGGTTACTGTCCGGAGCGGTTTTGAAATTAGCGAGATGGTTGGCGGCGGCTGCGGGATTGAAGTCGGCAGCCGATGGAACGGGAAATTTTCCAAGCAAAGCTTTCGGACGCTCTTCCTTTCCACATCCGCTGGAATATTGCCAGGGGCGATCCCGCAGGACGTTAGACAACACCGTCTCGTCGGAGACTGCTAATTAACGCTGGCTCGTCGATGCGTAACAATCGCTAATTGATATTTGCGCGACTGCGTCCACTTTTCGGACGGTATTAGAGAGACTCGCAAGTTACAGCGTCTTCCGCTTCGATCGAGTATTGTGTTCCTTCGTGCATGTTGAAGTGCCGCGAAGTGTTCGATGTTCTTGGTGAATCGGTTTCGATTGGTCAATGTACAAAATTGTCATAAACCTGGAAAATATCAGGGAGATTGATAACGATCAGAAGAGAAATCAGAAAGAAATTAGGAAATTTCGCAAAATTTTCTAAAAAATTAAAATACTTGTTTTAAGAAGTTCAATATGTGTACATACGTCATCACAGCCTATGCAGTTTTGAAATATCAACTTAACAATTAAATGCAAGCAATGTCAGGAACGTTAGTAATTTCATTGCTACGTTAAATCCTTCAACAAAGTATTCGATAGTTTTTAAGTCGGGATAAAAATACAAAAAGTTTCAAAATATTGAAAGCATGAGGGATGAAATTTTGTCTAGAAATCATAAAATTTTAGAATGAAAAATTTGTGACAATCCTAAATATAAGCCATAATATATTATTATACACAAATCAACAAGAATTACTATATACAAATCTTTTGAAGCGATGATTATTTAATATTATAATAAATTAACCATTTATTTAACTGAGGTGTTAGTAACTATGTATGACGATAATTTGATTATCGTCATATTAATAAAATGTTATCTTTTTTAAACTAAAATGTGCGATTTCAATAGAAATTTAATTGAAGCTTTAATCGGTGAAGTATTTAATGCGGAAATTAAATTTCAGCGAGGAAAAAATTGACTTTTAGAGAGAAAATTTTAATGAAGAAAAGATTGACGAATCGACACGTAAAAAGTACGTTATTATCAGGTTTATTTAATTTATTAAAAGGAGAAACATCATATTTAAGTCAATGCGATTTGAATGTAAGAATCAATTTTTTTCGAGATTTTTCCGCTCTCTTAAATAATATTATTTATAAAAAGGAGCTTTCTTTTTGATATATTATATTTTTATTTTTTTAATAAATAGATGTATAAATCTTCGTGAATCAAGTAATAAATAATTTATTAGAATATGAAATGAAAATCGATTGAGAAATGTTCAAATAAGCGAAGAAAACTATATTCACCGAAAGCAGCACCGATAGCAATATTCTTGATATTTAATAATACTTTTGTGTGAACTTTGCCTGAACTGGAAATTGTATAAAATTCACATAGAAATATTATTAGCCACCAAGACTCGTTTTGATTAAATGTAGCCATCTTTGCTTAACTGAGTTTCATAGTTGGATGTGTTAAATTTCGGTCCCAAACTTTGAGTTCACTCAAATTTTTTATTTAATATGAGATGAATATATTAGAAAGTAACACAAATATTATATAAAAAATTATTATATAAAATACAAAAAATATAATACTGATACAATTTGTAAGCAATTATATATCTTTATTAAGATCAACATTTATAATCCATTAAATTATTAATGTTTTCAAATTTAATATTTATACTTTAATATTTATAAATTAATTTTATTTATTTGTTTTAGAATTTGTATTTTAAGATATTATTTCTATATTATTTGTTTATTTACTCACATAAACATGTCAATTTAATATATTATAAATGTTAATTTTAATAAAGATATATGATTGCTTACAAATTGTATCAGTGTTATATTTTTTGTATTAATTTTTTATATAATATTTGTGTTACTTTCTAATATCGTGTTAGTTCAATTCAAGAAATATTGAATGTCAATTTAACAGTAAAATATTCAAATAACAATTACATTGTATTAAATTAATACTCAAATATACTAAAAATTTGATAATATTTGTAATAGCTAAATATTTTTTTCACCATGATTTGATTTTCGATTTTTAAAATTTGTTTTGCTATTCTTATGTTTATAATTTAAAAGAGTCGAAATCGACACGAAAATTGATGAAATGTCGCTCGACACTCGATATTATATGAATTTCATAATTGTAGATAGATATAGTGTCGCATGTCGTTAAAGAACCAACTAAAACTAATTTGTTATCATTGCGTCGCTTGTCATTGAAGATATCTCCGAAACTAATTAGCTCTGCGCGTGAAACGGACATTGCAAACACATCCCCTCCTCAAGTCATCCCTTTCTCCGCTCTCGTAATAATGCATATCTGCCAATTGCTGTAATTTCATCATGAATCGATTGCGCCAACCCCTATTTTCTTATCTTCAACGCGCAACTCGCTCGCCGTCCTCGGCGATCGCGTCGTCGCCCTATATTATAGTCCCGCTGTCATACTTCCTTCCCCTTTCAGCAACTATTTCGATTCCCTTCCGGCAGTTTATCAATTTTCTCTCGGTCTTTCATTGACTCACGAATACGATATTCCTTTCTCTCCACTACAAATTAGATAAGCGCGTAAATTTTTTATGTTGTGAATTTTATTTTTTTAAATATTCTCTAAATTTTGTTCAACTAAATGTCCGTTGGAATTAAAGCGAGAAATACGATTTTTTTATCACATTATTCGATCACCACGCCCAGTCCGTAAAAAGCTCTTTATTTTCGATCGCTCGCAATGTAACTCTCCGTCTGCAATCTGCGGGTCTTTTTCGGCACATAACCGAAATTTTACTCCCAAATTTCTCCGAAATAAAAAAGGGCAAAGTTCGTTTCCCTATTCTAAAATAATGGAGAAAATTATTTGATAATGTAACAGAGATATTGAAAAATAAAATAGAGATATTTAACTTTGAATGCTTCCACATTTTTTGAATTTTTCCACACTCTAAAATATCGGTGTGAATTTAATTCCATGCGACGTATTATTCTCATAATGTTGATATTAATATTAACATCAACGCGATGAGAATTATGTAGACACTACACGCATTGAAAAAAATACTAAATTTCAATAAATATTTCTTTGAATAGTTTAGACAATAATAAGTAAATATATGATAAATGTAAATATATTTATTTCATTCAAAAACCATTAATTCGATTTTTATTATTGAGGATTTTTTTTATTGAGGAAATATTTATTTACTGTAATAAACGTTTGCTTAGTATTATTAAAGAAATGTATTAAGTTTAGAATAAATTTTTAAGTAAATTTTTTTTCGTGTGGCGTTGAATTAACACCAACATTTTTTTAGAGTGCCCATTTTCTAGAACAGTAAAAAAATTGGGTTAAAGATAAAAAAGACCCAGATTGTAGACGAAAGATTAAAGATTATTGACGCTTTGATATTTTTATTGAGATAAAAATATCAAAGCGTCTATTCGATCGGAAGATCTCGTTGGAACGCGTAAGCGCGAATTGATGGCCACCCTGTAGCACAGCAATCTATCAGCCCTTGTTTCGCGTCTGTCTTCCCGTCTCATCTAGCTCGTAGTAGCTCGTGCGCGACTACGACTTTTTAATTTCATCTCGCTTCGCGCGCTGCCTCGTATTTAATTATCTTCGTCATTTGCAGCGACATTTAATTCTCTGAATTAATGACGCGTCCCACCAGCCGCGTGCCTTGCCGGTGTGCGCGTACACGCGTGTACGTGAATGCATATACGTTCATCTCGTTACACACCCTTCCGGATGTAACAAATCACCACCGATCTCTGATGACCGATGTTACAGGGTGCATACGGCGGGCAGGTGGAATGAATTACGCGTTCGTGCGTGTGTGTGTGCGTGTGCGTGTGTGTGCGCGTTGGAAGTTCATTTACTTATCGGAAGATCCGAAACGCAAGGTTATTTCTCGCTGTTCTCTCCCTGCAGTTTCGTCTCGCGGGACGTGGAGGTATCGAGAGCGGGAAATATCGGACCAGGGATAATGATATTTGCCAAGGGAGATACGAAGTCGAAAATATATGCAGATATTTCTGATGGTTATTCCTATCGGATATTAGGCACGGCCGCGTGAAATAAAACCCTATTTTTTGCGAGATATGTAACGAGGAGAACTGCTCGGAAAATGTTCGTGATACTGTATCGCGATTTCAGATTTCGCAACGAACACGAATTTCACTTGCAATTAGACACGATTATTTGGTTAACAGTTAACAGTGAACACGGAGAAGATTTTTATTTTATTTCAATAATATTAAAATAATCAATAAAACGTGTCACGTTTTGTCGCGTATAATTATTACAAATTTCAGCACGCGTGAATTACAAACGAATTAATATTCTTCAGCAAATTAATAATTACGACACAATGTTTTATAGTCATTCGATATTGCATGGAATTTAAAAGCGACAAAAAGAGGGAACGATCGTCCAAGTTCGCGTCTATTGTTCCTCGTACATTTTTCACGAGACTTGGCGAAATGCCATTTTAATACACAGGTAACGCAGGGCAGAGGTGAAGTAAGTGGGCAAACTCGGTCGACACTTCGAAACTCGGCAGAAAACGTGTGCGGTTCGTTCAGATATATCGGACACGTAATGTTGCGCGCAAGTTGCGGTCACGAGTCCGTTGAGCACGGTCAGTGGGACGTGAATCGAATTAACATTCCGTTCTACCGGTGCACAAAATTATTTCCGGTACCACCTTCATTGGTAAAAGCGAAAGAGAGAGAAGGGAATCCATGTGACATTACAAGTTCATGCAATTTTGCTGCAGAGACACTGGCACTATATCCGCAATAGAATGAATGACTCTTTATTTTACTCTAGAACCATAAAAATTTTTTTAATTCAATTTATGCACACTTTTTAATGAGTAATTCATACTAAACAATTAATTTTTTAAATATTATATTGTGTTGTGTAAATCAGATCTCAGATGATGTCAAATAATAGAATCAAATAATTTCAATGTCTTCAAATTTGATGTACGTTACAATATACGTAGGATTTGAAAGATTTAGAGAGAGAAGGAGGAGAGAAAGAATGATAGAAAAATATTATTCTTTAAAAAAAAATGATTATTCAATTTACTCTCTTCTTTTTAAGTAACGGTTATCTTTAAGAAATAGTATGTTTTTAATAATAATCTTAAAATATAGCTTGTAACTTATTACAAATTTTATAAACACTCGTTATTATATATTCAAAATAAGAATTTATTTTCTTTCGAAGAATATTATAAAATAATCAAATAAACGACTTTATGTAATAAGAATAAATTTGATGCTTGTGCCGAACTTATGATAGATTTGCGGATATATGAATTTTGAAAATATTTTGAAACAAGTAATTATTACTTGCGTACAATAAATTTTTCTGTGTGTGTGTGTGTGTGTGTGTGTGTGAGAGAGAGAGAGAGAGAGAGAGAGAGAGAGAGAGAGAGAGAGAGAGAGAGAGAGAGAGAGAGAGAGGTAGTAGTAGAGTAGTACGTACGTAGTTAGGTTGTTGGTCGGTCGTACGTTACGTTACGTACGTAACCGTAACTACTT
>NW_012130096.1:154589-157444 GCF_000143395.1 Atta cephalotes
AGTAGTAGTAGTAGTAGTAGTAGTAGTAGTAGAGAGAGAGAGAGAGAGTAGAGAGAGAGAGAGAGAGAGAGAGAGAGAGAGAGAGAGAGAGAGAGAGAGAAGGAGAAGGAGAGGGAGAGAGAGGAGGAGTTTAGAGGATGACTACAGTGGTTATGTGCGGCATTGTTCACGACACTTATCACGATAAGACGGGAAAGTTAGCGATCTCCCGGGGAAACTTCTTGTGGACGGGAATTGCCGCGACAGAGTAATGAGAACGAACGAGGTTTCGCGTGTCACGCCTAATCTCACGCGGCGCAAATCAAGATCGTGAGTCGGCTGGAAAAGCAAGACAACCTCGTCTTCTCGCACCTAAAGTCTGAATAAGTGTCGAATATTACACTGATTGCTTTCAGCATCGTATCCCGGAGGATAAATTTCATACATTAGTATCTCTCTTTCTCTCTCTCTCTCTCTCTCTCTCTCTGTCTTGCAATCTTCTCTCTTTTTTTATTGTTAAACTGAGATGACTCCCTGTCGTCTCTTATGTGCGGAATTTATGTTAACGTACCGTTTCCGCAGTGTCATATCCGACTTTAAAAAGATAGAGTGATACAAATTTTCCGAGAGTTTACTACGACTTGAAAAATGGTGAACATTTTGCAAAAACCGAAGCATACTTTCGTAAAGAAATTATATCATTTTAACTTTATACTGAATATTAGAAGAGATATTGTTAAGAGCATTCTCCATGAAACAGCTTCTTGTAATGCTGTTTTATGAAACGGTTCAATATCTCGAACGATACTCGATTGTCACTCGCGAGAAAGGATTCTCCCGTTCTTTCGAGTTTGCGATGCTCGTAGTGGAGTTGACGTCTATCGCGGTTTAAAACTATGAGTGCGCGGCGCAGCGCGGCGGGGAAGACAAGAGGGATAAAAGAGCGTCGGAGAATAATCCGTCAGAAAAAAGATTTATTCTCGTGAAAACTGTATTACCGGCCGTCACTCCGGGGAGCTTGGCAGGCGGTTGCATGTGCCTTTTTTCATGTGCGAATTTATCCGCGCGAGGAGAGCAGTTTCGGTTGCAGTGGAGGACGTGGAAAATTGGATGTTCAGCGCCACCGGGGTGCATCCCGAAATCTCCCTCGTACGTTCCGTTCCACGTGAAGCGCACGAGAACGTTCAGCACGGAATATATCCGCTGCAGACTCGAGTGACTGCATTTTCAAAACGCATAACCGTCCAGCCAGACGAACACGTTCTGACGTCTTACTCCATCGAAGGATAAGCACTCCTCCTCTTCGAAGTGAATCGTATATTTTCGGTGTTATTAATAATAGTCCTAGTTTTCGTGAGATGGAAACATTCGGAAATGTAGCAATGTAACTCTTCTGTGGGAACTTTGGTTCGCTAAGAGATTTACTTTATGGTTCGCAGCATAAAACGTGTGTAACGTTGACGTTTAAAAAAAGTTATTTATGGAGCTTGCCTTATACTTTTTCATGTTAGTTCCGTTAATGGGCCATAAAATATACGTTTATATAATGCTCGGAGACTTTTACATTTTCATTTTTGATTTTATTTCTTTGACTTTTTATTTATTTAATCTATAAAAATAAGTGCACGTATCATCTTTGAATTATAATTCTCTCAAAGCTTTCATGATTAATAAATTCTTACAAAAATGTCAGAAATTGGAAATAAGTTTTGTTTCTATCGAATAACTTTTTACGAAATCTAAATTATTTAAATTGTATTATAGACATAATAACGCAAAGACAACTGACATTTAGGATTATATATCTTTGATGGTAAAATTACAACGGGTTTCGATATAATTATCTTTGGTTCCCTCGGTTCTTCTCCTCGAATCAACTTGAGATATATGTACTAGACTTCGGTGTCTCGAGCTCTTGAGATTCCTTCAAGATAACTCTATTCCCGAGACTTTCATCTCGACGTTCACGGCGCGTAAAAGAGGGTCAGCTCGAGGGGAATACTGACGCCAGCTGTCAGAATTGGTGACATCCCGGTCCGAGGTGGATACGATAGGTATAGATGTACCCAGTAACCAGTTATAGAAAATTCTTAGAGACTTCAATGTCTTCGCTAAGTGAAGGTACATCGTCTTCGTATACTGAAAGATGACATTTGCTCTTCATATTTCCGTTTCCTTTAGCAGAAAAAACAAGAATTATATATCGCTTATTTACTATTGTATTATAACGATATAATTATAAGATTATCATTTTGGAATTGTTTATAGAAAAATAATGAATAAATAGAAAAAAAGAAAAAAACATACTTTTATTCCTCTACAAAAAATTATATTTCAAAATTAACATTACAAAATCTTAATTATTTAGAACATTTAAACTTATTACTTTTTGAAAAACTTAATTTTTTAATCGTATCATTGTTATAACAAATGAGCGATATATAAGAAGTATTCATATATCGATTTTGATATGTCTAATAAATCGTCAATTGTTGTAAAAATTGGTATTACCAACTTGGTTAAATTATTTATTTTTTAACCACATAATGGTATATGTATAGAATCATGTAATATAATTAATAATCTCCAGGTCGCGTATTCACATCTCTTTACCGGCACATAATTACATTAGTCGCAGTATGAAGACTCAGTGGTCATTCACTGGTGAGTGGTCGTTCGCTGGTACTACCCTACCTATCAGTTCTACGTGCTATCTGACTCTTCCGCGCCCATCAGGGGATGTGGTACAGCGTGGCGCTTGGGTCGGTGTCACGAGAGTGGGTCGGCCATGACGTCACGCGCGACTATGGGGAGAGATCGATCCCAGGATCCGCGGTCTGTGCCCCAGGGCGTAGCGGTGCTCTCTCTCTCCTCTC
>NW_012130096.1:157464-169704 GCF_000143395.1 Atta cephalotes
CGCCGGACCGACTACGGTAGGGGTAGGGAAGGTACGTACGTACCTACCGACGGTACCGTCCGGTCCGGTCGTTCGGTCCGACCCGGACCGGGTACGGTACGGTACGGTCGTCTCTCTCTCTCTCTCTCTCTCTCTCTCTCTCTCTCTCTCTCTCTCTCTCTCTCTCTCTCTCTCTCGCGTACACATTTCTCTGAGGTCCTTCTCCTTCTCGCCTGAATTTTGTCCCGGGCTTTACGAAGGGGTTCGGTCTTTGAAGGGATAAGTAAAGGTAATTTTCCAACGTCATTGGCCCCAATACGCAAGTTGCTTAAGAATGAAGGAGCGATTCCAACAAAGAAATTTTAATAAGCAATTTGAAAATTTGTACTCGTATGATCTTGCGAAATTATTACTCGACGAAGAATTGTTAACTTTATTGACAACTTCTCTCGACAGAGAAATCGAATTTCCCTATCAATAATAGGGAGGGAAGGAATTTGAGATAGCTATTGTGTTTTGACCCCCAAGAGGCTACAAAATAGATATAATTTGCGATGCTAATGGTCTAAATGAGATTTATTGACTGTGTTCTTAATAGTATCCATTAATACGTTTGCTGTTCATTTATCACTAACGTACATGTATTGTATATATAAGAGGATGTAACAAAAGAATTACGGATATTGAGTAAAATAATTAAAAGTTTTTGCGGATGTACTATTGTACATTTGTACACAATACAATTGGATACTATTGTACACAATTGCATACAATGCATATTTTTTATAATACTGATAAATATTTGATAAATGTTTTGTAAATTAAAAAATTGCTTAATTATTTCGATTTGCGGAGTTTAAAGTGTAAACTATTGTTTTAAATATAATTTTATTTATGAACTTTGTTAATATTAATAAGTGAAATTATATTTACTTATAATCTCATTTATTTTTGAGTAATGTAATGTTATTATAAAACTATTGAAATAATTATTCTGTAAAATTAAATTATAAATATTGTTGCAACATCTCTATTACGTTACAACTAATATAACAGCGTATAAAATATATTATCGTTATAAACGAATTATTATAAATTAAGTACTATACTTTAAAGAAGAAATACATAATCATTATGTATAACTGTAAAACATAGACGATATAAAGTAAAAAGATATAAAGTAAAATTGTCAAATAATTAATTGATTGCCGTTTTTTAAAAAAATAAGATTTATTGTTCAAAACGTATTTCTTTTCTATTCAATTGATTACTTCGTTGTAACATACAATTTGTTTAGTTCGTAACACCAAATCAAGAACTTGGCACCAATTGGTTCGCAAACATATTCGAATTTCTGAATACATCGACTTTCATTGCGTAGATCTATAGAAGACTTCAATGTTTATCAAAATAATTGATCATAATACATTATAATACATACAGTAATATGTTGAGCATTCGGTGAATAACGGACGGAAATGATTGCAATGATTTAATACACGACAGTACATTAGAACTTCTGTTGCATGTTGATCGCTTTAATTTAATACCATAAATTACCGCGAAACGTTGTAGATTTAAACGAAGTAGAAAGGTATTCTGCATCGCATTACTGGCGGGGTTAATGTGGAGTGGAAACGAGATGGTCGATTTTGCGAATAAATATTATGCAGACGCGGATGCCAGTCGCAGTCGCCACCGCACGTCTCGTCTCGTCTCGTCTGCTTCCCGAGAAGCAAGTTGCCCGACACCGCATCGTAGCGAAAGCTGGACGAGGACAGTTGTAAACGCAATTAAGTCCGGGCGCGGTGCACGTGCGCCGGTTACCGCAAAGTACCGGCGACGGCGGACTTGCCGCTATACCCCGTCAAGTGAAACATAATTAAATAGGGCGAGTGCAAAGGGCGTACGCGACGTTTCCGTCGTAAGCTGCAATCTAACCTGCCGCCGCTGCCGCCCTCGAACACCTACTTTTCGTATGCGCACCTTAACGCGATTTTACCTCTCGGATTTGTCATTTATTTCTTCCGTCCTCCATTTATTTATGCCTGGAAGTTATTTAACTATAAAGCTATGTGTAACATGATATACGTCAACACGATATACATTACTGGCAATGTGATACGACCATTTTGTTAGTTTCTCTTGCGATAAGTTTGCGATATTTTAATTAGATTCTTTGTAAAACATAATCCAATTATTCTTTGAAGAAGAGGAATAAGGTAAATTACTTTCGAAATGTTATAATTAAGCAATTTTCTACTCTTTAATACATATCAAGAATCATGTATATGTTAAATATACGTGTATAATATTATGAATGTGAATGCAGCTTATAAAAATAATAGTGCTTATTTTTTATTTACATCATATGTTAATTATTATACGTTTCATTGTTTTTTTTATTATACTCACACATTATATTTTTTTATATAACTCATGAAAGGGATGTTCTTCTTTTTAACTTTACACGGAGAGAATAATTTTGCTGAGGTATCTAAAAATTTAACTAAATTTATAATAGATCTGAAAATAATTTTGTTAATTTTGTTGGATTCAAAATTATTATATAGGGGCATAATAAGCTCAAGCATAATGAGCAATATTGTAAAAATTTTTGACATATTTTAGCAACTAGCTTAAGCGTTCTACACAATTTTGATGGTCTAACGAAATTATTTTTAAATCTGTATCTAACTAAATTTTTAGATACATATAGTTTAGCAAAATCGTTCTTTCCGTGTAATTCCGTGTAATTAGTTGTAATCAGTTTTAATAGAGCAACCGCGAGAAAAGATGACAAAAAATAACATCTGTTTACTTTTGTTCTTCTGTTCACTTCATGTTCTTACGGAAAAATGTGATAGCTTTGTATAGCGATGCTGATACTCTAAATCCGATACTTAAATCGTTATTTACGAATCGTGAACAAACGTGTACATTCGCAGTTCCACGGGGTCAATAAGTCTTGATTTCGTGACGATTGATAACACGACGCGCTACGCGAGCATTTATTTCGTGATTTTACGAGAAAGAATCCGTGCCGTTTGGGTGATTTAAGTCTCACGGATATCGTGCGATCGACACTCTACGCGGGATTTAGCGATGTCGATCGACACGTAGCTACAACCACGTATGAAATGGTGTCTGCCCCCCCCCTCTCTCTCTCTTTCTCGTTTTCTGCAGAAGCATAAAAAGCGGTTACAAAGGTTAAAGCGCGGTCACCGTCGCGATAGCAGCAGGTGGACCTAATAAATATGCATCAGTCGTTACGCTCGGCCTCGCGTAGTTTTTCCGCGAGCTACGCGAATCGAGCTCGGCTCGGTGTTGTGTATAGAGACGAGGATCCAATATGCACTCACGAATACGAGTCAATTTTTGATATCGAAGTATCATTTCGCTGGAATATCTTTGAAAATTGCTATTTTATTTGACCTGAGAGATTAAATGGAATAATCGGGGGCAAGTAAAATAAGAATAAGTGCACTGAGAAAAATTTCTGGTTGAAAATGAATGAATCAGTAGATTCTGATCATATTAATCAAAATTCCAATCATCATAATTGGATATTTGACTACCTCGAGTAGAATTATAATATAATAAATTTAATTATAAAATTCTAATTTGTTTATTTTTCTAGAATTTCGATTAATATAACCAGATTTTTTTTTCAGTGTGGTAAAATAATTTTATAAAATGTTGTCTATAATTAGAAAAATTATAAGAATAAATACTATAATTTACTTATTATATTTTGGCCTTATTCCTTACTGATATTGATACAATTAACTTTATTGATTCTGTCAGATACATTTGCAATAGATAAGCTAAATATTGTATATCTAACATTTCGAATTATATTTTTAAATATATATTCTCGTTTCTCCATTTATTTCATTTAGCTCGGCATTAATTACAATTATATCAGTAAATTTTTAATTAAATAATTCATTAAGTTTTCAATCTGCTTATAAAAAAGGAATCATTGATTTAAAAAAAGGACGTTTTAATTAAAAAATTTATATTTTATTGAATTAATATAATTTTTTTTTGCGTTACATATTCTATTAATTATTTTATTATTATCGCTGTGAGGTTCTAGCATACATACAGTCACAATAAATTTTTGAACAAAAGATTTCATTAAAAATATTTTATTCTGAAATAATTAATTCAAATAATGGTAATTTTTGGAATATCATACAAAAGATCAAAATATATTCAGTTGACTTCTCGCTTATATATGTGATACTATCCGTAGCGCATCGAGGCAATGCGTAACAAGCCGTTACGTCGTTCGTCAACGTTTACGTTGTATGAATATTTTTCGTGTGTATACGTATCGATCGTATGCGGATTTCATCCTTTAGCGAAACTGTTGTGTGACTATATATGTTTAATACACGATTTAACCCTTTAAGTGGAGGCAGCGGGTGTGGCTGCTTTTACCAATTTGCGCGTTAAACGATAACGATAAGAGGAGGGCAAACAGCTATAGAAGCGACAAAATGCCGACAATAATGCGTTTACATCGTGTAACAATTGTGATAAAACCAACGAGGCGGATGCGTGTATTGTTCATTAATGTTAGTATACACGTTGTATTTTTACAAGTTTAACTTTTAAAATATTTGAAATACTTTCAGAGCTATATTTTTTCATAATAATGATGAAAATATTTCATATCTATGTGTATGTAGTGGTTATATTAATAAAAATATACCTACGTTACCCTGTCTTTTTAATAATTTCTGGTCTTCTAAATTGGAGTTAAAATTAATGTAACGTTGTTTCGTTCATGGTTTCAAAAACAGATTTTTATATGAGAAAACGTTTTCGAAGAAATAGCGTGAATATTGTTTTTTCGCTTCATGCATTCTTTACACGATACTGTCTAAAGTAGCTTTATTTATTATTTTCCACGATCTTTGTGTTTGTTATTTCTGTGTCGCTGAACTTTTTGTCTTCTTATCGATTTTACGATGCGACTGTTTTGTATCTACTCCTCTTCTATTTTTACAACCTTGTAAAAATAAGCTTCGTGTATTTATTCGCGTATTCTTACGTTTATATTTAACGATATTTATATTTAACGGTAAAAAATACAATTAATTATAACAGTGTACTTTCTTATATTTTTCTAAATTTAAATTGAAATCTCGTGTTTCAATCTCGCACGCATTATATCTCACTTATATAATTTTTCACTTCTATCAATCATTACGATTTACATTATTTAAAAAAAAAATAATTCAATTAAACAATTTGTTTCAGACATTAATAATTTAAGAATGCATTACATCTTAATATAATAATATTTGTGCAACAATCTCGTCAATTTTAATACACTATAATTTTTGGCAAATCGATTTTTTCTAAAAAAATATGAGACAAATAGAAAAGGACAGACTTTTGTTTTTGCACACACATTTATATGAACATTTGTCTCTTTAACCTTCTGTCATAAAAAAATTATCATATTATATACTGTATTATATTTTAATCCTTCTATTATAATTTTAATTCCTCTATATATAATTTTTCACCTTTTTTTACTATCATATTTTACAAAATTCTTGTTAAAAAAAAAAAGGAAAAGTGAGAGCAAGGATGAGGATTTTGAGATATTATAACGAAATTTATGCAAAAATATAAAAATTTTTACTGTTAAAAATTCGATATGAGTATCCGAGTACACATGCATTAATGAAAGAGTCGATACAGTTGATTAAAAAAAAGATGAGTTTGCCAAATATCCTGTAGAAACAATGAATCATTATACGATCTCATTCACTGATGGACGGATTATGCGGTATTTATCGCTGATTTTGCCACACCGCGAGCTTGATTAGTGCACGGTTTATTCGGGACGGAATAATACCGCGCGACAACCATTAACTCATAACTTTCCGGTGTCATCCCGGTGGCGGCGAGTATAGGGTCGGTTAGGGTGAAAGCAAGAGTAGTTATCGGGTTGCCGGAAGGGTTATGTGAACAGACGCGCGTACGACAGACAACGAATCCCGTAATAGCGTCACGAGCCACGAGCCACGGCCGGCAAACTTCGTCCGTGTTTACTAACGAGGCCGGTGTCTTGCAACCCGCGGAGAGATTGGAAGACGCGTCTTCTACCTTGTCATAGTATCTATAGAAGCGAACTGCTGCTCCGCCACGATGTGCCTAAAGTCTCCCGGGACGTTGAGAATGTTGAATTACGTTTTACATGTTCGATAATCGATAGTACGATGCGAAAATAAGTGCTTACCTTGGAGAGGAAAAGAGACGAGAACAACTTCCCTGTAAATTTCATTTTAAAAAACTTGCGTCCGATATTTTATATACCGATATACCATTTATATGAAATGTTACTTTTATATCCATTTTGTTTAACAATAAATAATTCTCCCGCGAGAAAACAAGATAAATATAATTGAGAAAAATTTAGCAATGTTTTTTTTTGTGTTTCTAGAAGTGAGAAGCTATTTTCGTGAGCTTATTTTAATCACATGTTGAAAGTTTAGAGATGGAAACAGTTGAAAAATAAAAAATATATGTTTTCAGTCTCGAGTGTTATATTTCACGAATTAATATGTATAATGTCAGCTTCGATTTTTTAACAACAAAGAGGAATATTAGATTTCCGAATTTTCTGTAAATTTACATTTAATTAGAAAAATTGCAAGATTTCTTTTGACTCATATATTTCTTGCGAATAAATGTTTTCTAGTATTAATAGAAGTATACATTTTTAATGAATGTTTCGTCAATTTTTTTTCTAATTTGTGAGTTGCTCGAAAAAGGTCGGGAAAACGTAAGTAAATCGAGATATGACTGGTCCGGAGTATATTACATTTATATTTGCTTCGCGTAACCAGATATTTGCCATCGTATGTTAAACTTTCGTATTCACTCTCAAACAAATCCGAATTTCAATCTGAAAAGTAATTTCAGCGAAGAAACTTTTTTTGCGTCATATACAAGCTTACAATCAATTGAATTTTCCTAGACTCGTCGTTCTCGACGTGCGGAATTTGTATCTTCATTTAACTGGTTGAAAAAATACAGCATGCATTTCTATATAAGCAATACGTACTTGTATACATTTGCTGGGTGTACACATAACAAACGGCCCTTGGCTCAATTGCCTCTACTGCTAATTAGGCGCTTTGAGGCGGCCCGATGATTTACGGTTACTAGAATAGAGTGAGATCGATAGTAGTGCAGCATTCGAACGGTATTAAATACATAAATTCTGACTTTTTGCAGGAATATTTTAACAGTAACTGGTATATATTCGCTCTAGGAAAATTAACACGTTTCGCGAATATTGCCTGATTTAATTATTTATACGTACTCTCGCGTATTTGATTGTCGTTTATAATGAATATTCTAAAAATAAATTTTTTTCTTAATTTCTGAAAAACTTCACAAAACGGTATTCCAATTTTTTGTTTTTCCATAAACTTCAGTTAGACAAATCGCAAGATTTCCTTTGATTCATATTTTCTTTCGAATACATATCTTCCAACATTAATAAGAGTATAAATTTTTAATGAGCGTTTTATAATTTTTTTAAATTTAAATTTAAATTTAATAAATAAATTTAATAATTAAATTTAATAAATAAATAAATAAAAATTTAAATTTAAATTTAAGTACCGTTGCTCAAAAAGATCGGGAAAATGTAAATAAATTGAGATATGATAAAGTAGTATATATTTAAAGTACGATATTTTAATTAATCTTTAAATAGAAAGATGATCACAACACTTCACGCATAGATGTCTTAAAAAACCTTGATGATGTCCCTGATAGAAATGTGTGCAGTTTTCCTAAACATTCATTTAGATTTTGTATTGTTTAGTATTCTCATAGTTGTAATAATATTAGCAATGAATAGGAAATGGACAAGGACTTGATAGAGTTTTATTCAATGGCTGAAAAACAGTTTTCCTGATAAAAATATATTGTCTATATTATTGGTTAAAATACTGCATTCATTTATTGTCCAATAAATCCTTTATTTGGTAAGTTAATTCAGATTTATTAAATAATTTTGTGCATATTCAAATGCACAAAATTTCTATAAAGATATATTTTGGAAAATAAAAAATATTCGAATTTTAAAGTTTTCATTTTATTCTATATCTTAAGGACATAATTAACGTAAATTGAACTCTATAAGTACTATTAAAAATATAAAAAACTATAAAAATAAAAGTTTTGTGGAATGTTCTGAATGTTCGACTTATCTTAAAGATTAAAGTTTAACGACTCGTAGCATAAAAGTTGAACATTTATCAATTCTCCGTAATTTACGAAATCATTCATTACAGAAAATGTACAGAAAGCGACATAGGTAGCCTCATTCGCGTAATGAAGCTAACGAAGGCGATTATGTCGGACTCTTAACGCGATCCAACATAAACGGATGGTGACTTTGCCGGCAGGTTGGTCATTCGAGTTAACCGTATTCCGTTCTCCAGTACGCAGCTCAGAGTATGTAAGTTAACGGGGCACGGCATCGGGCTAAGTTCATTACCCGGTTAGTACGTTAATACCTGGGCTAAAGGCCCAGGTTCCTGACCACACAACCGGGGCCAAATTTCCGGGCTCCTCTCCCCTTTCAGGCATGCAAACCATTGCAAGCAAGCAGCAACCGCCATCACTGTAGCTGAGAGACCGGGCTCAAATGTCGCTATTCGCGTGCTAACCATGTATTCTCACAATTTGACGTTCCATCCCGGTCCGAGCTCGAACCCGTTCCCGATATCGTTCGTTTCCGTCCGGCGCACATGTACACGCACAGGCTATTCTATTCTATTCTATTCCGGCGGGGTTTGCGGTAAATCCGCGAAGGGTCGTGCGGCGGTTAAGGCGGTTTCGGATTAAGGCCGTCGGCATCCCTTTGGCAGGTATCGAATTCCGACGCGCGCACCACGACGCCCGATATAACGCCCAACTATCCTCCCAAGAAGGAACTATGGCAAGTAGTTATCTCGCTTGTCGATATATCTGACATGGTCCTCGAAACTCGGTCCTCGAAACTCGCGTTCGCGATCGATTAACGCGGATTTGCTTGGCTGGAGCTTTGGAACAAGATGGAATACGAGAGATGAGGCGGGAGTGGGATTATTTAAATTATCTTTTATTATAATATCGTGTTTAATTTGTTAGCAGTATTAGTCAATAATAATTCCCAAAGGTTTCGAATCACATTATAATTTAATTATTATTAAATGACTTCTATATTAATTAACATTATGACCTTTATTCGTTCGATTTGTCGATGCATTGATATTATTTTACAAATGATAAAAGAACTTGATTGATTGAATTATTTATTGTTGCGTCATCCTACAGAGTATGTACAAAGCGATACGTGAGTAAGGAATCTCTAATTAAGACTGCACTTACGTTGCCTTGCGCGCGTGTAAAATTCGAGGTGGCTCGGTTGATGACGTGCCATACAGGCTTGAAGCGGTGGCAGAGCAACGTGACACGTTATCCTTCGTCAGGATGCTAACCACACTCAGTGGCGTGCTATCGACCGTTCGACGATGTGACCAGATTATCCTCTCGTTGATCAAAGCAGATGAAACTTTTCGAAATTAATTGGTTCAAGATAGAGGAATTTTAGTAATTTCGAACAAATAATCTACTTAGACAACTAATTGAAAGAAGAATTTAAAAAAAGATCGCAAAAAAATTTAAAGTTAAAGGATTAAAAAGTTTGAAAATTGATAAAAATATGGTTTGTAATTTCCTTTGCTCCTTGTTGCTCTTTGTTGATTTCATGGATATTAAATGTTTTTATTTAATTTTTAATACATTTTTTTCATCTTGTTTAAATACAAATTTTTATTTGAGACATAATTATCATGACGTGTGGCATTTAAAATTCGAAAGTTGTGACATGTACATAATTCATTTCATAAAATTGCAAGCTTGAAGAGAAAGAGAGAGAAAGAGAAAACCGACACCTGTCCTGGATAATCATTTGTTCTAAGAACAAATGACGCGAATTAGTTTTTGCCAGATTTACTTTCGCGCCAAGCGATTTGAGGCAAACAATAAATCAAGTAGCTCACGTAGGAGGACGTTAAATACTTTTTCGTATCGACGTGTCATAGAAAGACGAATAAATCACGGTAGCGCTGCAGGCGCGTGAAGGCTTTAGCAAAACGTCCTTTTAACAGGGCAGCTTCTTATTGGTGAACCGCGACGTCGCAATTAAAAGCGACATTGAATAATGGTTAGCGGCGTGGCGGCGGCGTAACCCGCAGCTGTAACTTGCGTCTTCGTGTTCAATAAACGGCTTGATTGTTTTACGATCGTCGCGCATGCATTTTCGCGCTACTAAGCAAATGCACTTCGCCTTCGTACACGGGAGGACAAGAATATGCGGGAGGAGAAGTTTCGTCTCCGGAACGCGGATAACATCAGTTTACAAATAGACTACCAAGACGATCTAAAAGGAGAAAAGAGTTTTGTGGGGAGGAAAGGATAGCGAATCGGGCGTAGTCGGACGAACGATATAAATTACGGCCAATCCCTCGGATTAAAGTATCCAAAGAGTAGTCGCATTTGTTCGCGGAAAACGGAGCGACGTACGTCCCAGGACCTCGGACGTACAAAGTGCCTTTGTTTAAACAAGGGATTTCCTCTTCACCTCATTCTCCCTCGGTCCTGCTGTAGAACCGGCAAAACTTTGCCGCTGCAGTTACCTCTATGTCTCTTCCGGTCGCGCAAATTTTATCTATTGTACGCCATCATAGTGATGAATATCTCAGGCGATTATCATATTCAAACTCGGACTTTAAGAGCATCTTAGATGTCCGTACATTTTTCGTCAATCTCACCGTTAGATCGTTGATAAAGAATAACGTAGAAGCTAATAAAAGTAGAAAAGGCAATGAAAGCGGGCTATTTGTGATAGTAGCTTTGTTATTGTATTTATATCTCGATTAGATTGACTGATTTTTTTTAGCTGATGTTTTTACACGAAAGATCGATTTTTGCTGAAAGATTAAAAATTTTATTGGATACAGATCTGAAAATAATTTTGTTGGACCGTCACAATAATTTTGTTGAAAATTCAAACTGATTATTAAAACATCCAAAGCATTTTCATCACTTTTTAGTTCTCTAGCATACACTCTAAAAAATGCCAATGTGGATTTAACATCCGTGCGATGTTTATGTAGTACTTATTGTGTTGTTAATTAACATTTACATCATGTAGTAATGTTTTAAACTCTTGATATTTAGGTCAATACTATTATGGATTTAAAACCTATGGTGTTAAATTCAGCATATAGTGAGAAATATAAGCACTGCATGGTATTAAATTCACTATTTTTTAGAATATAGTTATTTTAATGATCCAACAAATTATTTTTAGATTTTTTTTTAGCAAAATCTTTTTTTTTCGCGTATATATGCAACACAAGGACGATGAAAATGGTGATAATTATTTATTGAAAGTGAAACTCACAGTGAAAGGATAATCTCATAATTTCTGTCGATGCGATGGAAGTATTGAAATGTGTCTTTTTATCATTAAATTTTTTTACGAAAAGAGAAATCTGTTTAAAATTTTCTGCTTTGGATTTCAAAATATGTAGATCCGATACCATTCTTAAAGAGTGCACGCTCTGTAAAGTGAATGGGAAGTAAAAACGCGGGATAACCTATTCTCTTCTGATTTCCAGCTTTTAATCCTGAGCGTGCTTGCTGCGCTGGATCGAATGAGCTGAAAAAGATTTGCATCGGGTTAAAAAGTGAAATGCGGAATAATGTGAATTTCTCTCGCAGTCGCGACGAGTATTGTCATGTATATTTCACATTGAAGCGGAAACGGTTTTCGTTAACATATTTTCAATATTTGCATTCGTTCCGATCGTGCAGCGTGATGCTATCGACGCGGTAACTTTTCCGTGAAGGTTAAACCCATTGATCACTATTTTTTGGCAGGTTTGAGTAACGCGCAGTTATGAGAATTCTACAGGATAGCTGTATCCTGAATTGATTCAAGGTGGAACAAACTTCTGTTTTATATACTTAAAGTAACTGGTAAGAGACAGAGAGAGAGAGAGAGAGAGAGAGAGAGAGAGAGAGAGAGAGAGAGAGAGAGAGAGAGAGAGAGAGAGAGAGAGAGAGAGAGAGAGAGAGAGAGAGAGAGTACGTAGTAGTAGTAGTAACGTACGTAAGTAAGTAAGTAAGTAAGTAAGTAACGTAACGTTAACGTTAACGTTAACG
>NW_012130096.1:169860-183340 GCF_000143395.1 Atta cephalotes
GAGAGAGAGAGAGAGAATTTCCGATACATCAGCGAAAGACAATGATCTTTCATAATTTTTTTAAATTACATACATGAATTCATTATTCTTTTGATTCAATGCGAGCAGCGTAAACTTAAAATTTTAAGACAAAATCTAGTAAATAAACGAGGAAAAATGGCAAAAAATTATTTTTAGAATTTTGTGTTGAAAAAATGATCGTGAGACACGATATTGATCTGATAAAATTAACAAATTAATAAAATCTCGCACTAATAATATGGAAAATTGGGTCTTGTTGAAATAAATTATACATTGTTAAAAATGAAATGAATTAATTAAATGTAATTTTAACATTTTTGCATGTCTCAGAAAGTCCACTATATGTCTTTAAGTTAATATTATAACTTTTTATTTTTAACAGTGTAATTTCCACATATCTAGGACATTCAAACAATTGCTAGAACATCAAAACTTTTTGCGGCATTGTTCATCGTGTTTGAAATGCCTAATATATAATAATTATTTATTTAGTGATTCAACAAAATTATTTTCAGGTCTGTATGTAGCTAAATTTTTACTTCAACAAAATTCTTTCCGTGAAGTTTTTCATCTTTGATGTACCTTTGATAATCCAAAAACTGTCTATTATTGGGCCTTATCTCTGCGATATTTTTTGTTTACCACATTATAAGTTACATCACGTGAAAACTCATTTTATCGAGAGATTCAATTTTTTATATAATTAGTCCTTTTGACGGTTGGACAGCGATAAATGATTATGTAATGGAAAAACTACAATTCAACCCACGTATCTGAACTCTTCATATTCAGATTATCTTAGGATTTCTAGTGCACCCGGTATTACTCGGCATCAGCTTTATGAATGGTCTCTTTCTTCGGACATATTAATACATTTTTAAAGGGCGAGCAAGAAACGAGCATGATCTTGCACTTTGGCTTTCGCGTCTGACAATTTAATCGCCAACGGGCGATTTAATAATGTGCAATTTATACGTTCGTAACGAGTGAAGAAAATGTCAGGTAGCGGAAATCGCTCGTATCTCTCGCAATTCCCTTTCTCTTCTCCCTTTTTCCCTCCTTCTTTTTACGCTTCTCGTGATTGCGATTTATACGAGGTGCATGCGAGGTGTCTATGACTTTTATGTCCGTGGCTCATTCGCAATCAACACCTACAGATAATTAAGTACTCTGCAGTTGCAATCGCGCGACTCGCACTGTTCCGCGATCCGCGCTCGGCGTTTCCACGCTGATTTTGCGTCGAAATTGCATCGCGCGTGAGAATGGTAGCTTCTCTCTAGCGGCACCCCGAAGGACGTGTACCGGACGTGTATTATGAAGATAGGAAGGTGTCATTATCCACTTTCTTTCGGGATCATCACGGGTCCCACTAGTCTTTTCCCTAATCATTTATTTGAAGGAAAAAGGTTGTTTGCTTCTCGCTAGGCTTGTTACACTTCTTTTGTCAACTTCGCTTTTCCGTTTTCCAACTTTGTTTCCAATTCTTTGTTTTCAACATTAATGTGTAACGTATATTTTTTTCCCCTTTGCTGTAGAAATTGTTAATAAAGTATGCTGTACAGGAAATTCGTATAATAAGACTTGCAAATTCATCATATTTTATATATTTGTAAGTTTTGTAATAATATATTTTTTTATGAATACATAATATACGTATACATTTGTAATAATGAGTGACTTTTTACAATTTTATATAATTTTAAACGCAATTGTAATTTCAGTTAAGCCAATATTTTCATTTTGCGTATTATTGTACATAATATCGAAGAGAATTGACTCCGAATAATGCTCGCTTTTATAATAGTATCAATAATACATCTCTTAATCATAATTTGTCATATCGCTGTCCTGCGTTATATTTTATACATTGAGTATCTTCCACTTATATTTGATTGCGCAAAAGCGTTTATTAAAGTGCATAATGAATATTTTCTTTCTTCCTTTTTCCACTCTTCTCTCACCTAATTGTCTTTCAGTGAAATTGTTTACAACATTACTTCTCATCTTCCGATGAAAATGCTGCATCGTTTTTGTTATTCTATACCTACTTAATTACTCCTGCAATATCTATTTTTTCATCGTTAATTTTGTTATAACTCAGTTTATCTTATTCAATTAATCTGTTCAATTAATATGTTCAATACATATTTTCCTTCCCTTTACGCAGTTCTGGAGGAGTTTCTTTACATTTTGTGCAATCGAAGAATTCAACCTAAAGTCTATTCCCTCCAATCTATTCTTTTAAAAAATTATGGTAATGCCTTTAACTGTTTTAACTTTATAATTATAAGGATAATTTCTCCTCGAGTTCTTAAAAAAGTAGGTCAGACCCGACGTCGAGTTCCCCCGAGCTCCTTCTTTCTACCGAGGCTTAACTCTGATATAATAAATGTTTCTTTTCTCCCCTTCGTCATGCCCTTCCATCTGATCTGATTGTTCCCTAAACAGGGAAATGTCGAAAAGGAGGGACGCGTATAATCGTCTCTACGAGCTTTCGGGTTATCGATTTTCTTCGGTATCACGTAGCGAACGTGCCTCTTCCACGAAATGATATCGCACAGCACGTTAGGTTCGGTTATGGAAATTTCGGCGTCGTTGTACTCCACGGACTCTGATTACTGTGATTACACGCGCGGCAGTGATGATCGCGTATCGTGGCGCGTCCCACGGTTGCGGCGCGTGAGAAAGAAGCGTTTCCGCACCTAACGCGCACTTCCACTCTCTATGCACGCGCGCGTCTCTCCGATAATTAGAGCTATGCCTGTAGCACAGCGACATGGCATAAACTAATGCCGCATGGCATAGACTATATAGAAGAAGAGAGTCGCTCGCTGCCATCATTGCGCTTCGCGCTCCCTAAGGTGACAGCATATCGCAAGCCTGTGTATGCACTGCTGAGCTGCCGTTTAGACGCATTATCTGCATTCATCGACACGTCGCCGCCATCGTCGTTCTCGTCATCTCGACGCGCAAGCACGAACTCCCCCGCGGGAAACCGAGTATTATCGTACCCCGTCGAATCCCGCCGATTTCCCCACAAGACGCCCGTTGAATCGATTCGACCGATAAACCCAGATCCGTGACAGCTCGCGATGCATTACTCGCACGTCGATGCATCGCGATAATGCGCTGCGATGGATTGTTAGAACTAGAACCTGAATTTTAAATCTAGAAGAATTAAATCTTAGGAATGTAGAAAGGTGGAAACTGTGCAAATCTTCTTAAGGAGGTACGATCGATATTTCATAATAATAAAAAAATAATTTGGAAAAAATTAGTTTTATTTAAAGTAATACAAAAAATTTAGCGACGATTTATCATCTGGATCAAAAATTGTTTTAACAAGAAGTAATATTTTTTTTATCTGTGTTCTCATAGAAATATATACGGAAATGTATTATAAAATAATGATTAAAATAATAATTTTTTGCATAAAAAATTTACTTTAAGCACTCAAGATTATTTATGTAAAGTTGCATTGCAAAAATTAGTTGTCCTGTAAATAAACAAATTTATTTGTTTATTTACAGGACAACTAATTTTTTAAATCGAACTTTTGTAATTAATCGGTGAATCGCAATGAAACTTTGCGTAAGTCATTTTGAATACTTAAAGTAAATTTTTATAAAAACATTTACAGATTTTTTTGTCATTATTTTTTAAATTTTAGTTCATAATAATAGTAACAAATAAAATAAATAAATTATAAAAATATTTTTTAATAAAAATAGAAACACATTTTTTATGTAGATATAGTTTGTTTAAAGTATTAATATATGTTGTAGCTACTATATATTGTACATTTATCGTGTCTTCTTAAGCAACTGTCAATTTTATATAACAACTTTACGTAATCAAATCGATAAATAGTGGATAAAAAAAATTAATATACTTAATTTAATTTAATGATTATGAGATAGCAAATCAAAGATGCTTAGCGATTTTCTTTTATATTTAGGTACATCTAACTGCATTTCCAATTAAAATGGAAGTCTATGAAATGCGAGTTTAATTGGGTTTAATCACTCCTGCAGCCAATTACCCTAATCAAACCTAGTTGCTATCAGCGATTTCTCAGTGTGATCGCTTTTCGGTTACCGTTACGTACTGACGCTATATTATGCGAAAATGAGATTGAACTCGACAAACTTGTGAACGCAATTAACGGCATTGGAGGGATGATGAAAAGGCGGTTACATTGCACGCATCCATTATAATCGTTTTAATGGACGTGCATTCGTCGATCTTGTCCTGCGATTGACCGACTTCGTCTTAAAAGACTGTCGATCTGTTGAAACTTGTTTTCCTCGACCGGATGAGCCGGCTAATCCAGGAAGGACGGACTGTTGGAGTAATTTGTACGCCGACTGAGAATTTCTCCTTCTCACTGTCATTGGCTTGTCTGTACGCTTCGCGATCGCTAAATTGCAGTGTAGACGTTTTTACACTACATGTGACACGGTTTTTCTCCATTTCCCGTTCACATTCCACACACTGTTGCACTCTTCGCTCTCGTAGAACTGCTTTTCCCGTCGAGGATACTCGCTCTCCCGTTACACACGACTTCGCCATCATATTGTCACTTTGCGAAATACATGCAAAGTGACTTTTACCTGTACACGGGAACCAGCCTTCTTCCAACTAAAAATTATGTGCGAGCCGCGTTTTCCGTTGAATCAGATTGTACGTGTGAAAAATAGTATCTCCATTTCATTTACCTTTTATCTGTCTGTTCTCGTACAAATCTCAACTTATGTCTAAATTCTAAACAAAATCATAACGCTCGTAACATATCCTCATAAGAGAAGAGATTCTCTTGTGAGAACTTATAAGTGCTTATAACTTTATTCAATATCTTTATAGATAGCCTCTTGCTAGCCGTAAGATTTACGAGAAATCGTTAGATATTTACGAATGATCGTACATCTTATGGTATATATACCTATAAAATTAGAATATGCAGTCATAAGTTTTTCTAAGTCTTATGAGAACAAATTACGACCCATTAGATTAATTTCTTATTTTTTGTATTGACATTTTTAAAATAAGATATAACGTTGATCAAAATTTAACGAAAGACAATAAAATATGAATATAAATCGAGGTTTAATTTTAAAGCATAATAATTCTTTAATTTTTTAATGACTTCAGAAGAAGATAACAACATTAATTAATTCTTTAAATAATTAAATTAATTTTCTAAATAGTAAATTCAAATTCCAGATGATTCTGGACATCATTCAGTTGCAATTATTCAATATGTTGATCGTAAGGAGCGTAAAGAATGAAATAGGAAATTTCGTTAATAATTAATTCGTTAATAATTAATCTATTTAGCGTACGTGATGAAGTTTATACGACTATGGTGCGCCGGAAGGTATAATTTCATCTGGTCAGTCCGTGCGCACTAATCACAAGACAGAAATTCCTTTCTCGTCTACGCAACACAGATATTAATTCAGCTTGGACACCGCCTTTCGTAATCAATGACACTCATGTCTATAATTATTTTCCGTGGATCTGGAAAAAGGACTTACTATTTGCCGTAATTTATACGTGAATTATACGTTCACGACATCGTAAATCCCTTTTTAAAACGATACCTGCCTATTGAATCTTAACTTAATAGTTATGTAGATTTTTGTCCCGCAAGAAATAAAAACATTCGATAATATTCCTCTTGTAAAAACCGCCGAATTTTTTTATTATTAATAAATGATAGTTATGCGAAAATAAACTGTTAACTGTGAATTTATATTAAAAAATAATATACACGTATTTAATATTTTTTTATACAATAAAAATATTATTGTTAAATAATATTTTTAAATAAACAGAGTATCTCATGGGAAGTTTGTTGAAATTAATCAGCTGTCACTTTTAAACATATGTAGGGAACACAGGAAGAATAAAATATTTTATAGATGACATTTGGCAATTATTATTATTTTTACAATATAAAGTAAGTAAAACGAAATATTTGTATGCTAAAAGTGATGTTACCATAAATAAAGTTTATTTTAAATTCCGAAATATATGTTATTAATAATTCAATATTTCCAAAATATATATTACTAAAATTTTTTGCGATCTTTGTTTTTTTTATAAATATTTATTAAATATAAATATTTCTCATTTTGCTTTATATATAAATAAAATGTTAAAAATGTCCTTTATTAAAATTATTTTTTCTATTCCTGTGCGTTTTAAAAATGTTAGCGGATTAGTTTCAGCTTCCCATGGAACAACATGTAAAAAATATCTTTTTATATTAAAAAAAATATTTTATTAAAGTTATACACAGATTGAAGTTTACTAAAATCAATGTCTGGTAGTAATTTCTTCTTTACACGTTATTATTAATCGGTATATACGTGTCAGTTTTACCGTATTTAGTGCATATAATTATTTTTAGCGAAAATTTAGTCCCACATTATTTGCCAATGTAGAGACCGTAATAAGTTCGTCACCAATAAGATTTCACCAGATATATCATAAAAAGGTCTTTGATTAGCCATACCGAAGTTTGCGAGGAGCCAATGCAACATTGAATAAGTTATATGCAGCTCTTTACATTTAAGAAGCTATCGGCTTTGATATTGGAACTAAAGTAAAAGCGCACTCAAACCATTGCGCGCAGAAGCCACGTTCAGAGTTTCGTTGACTTCTGACTTCTGTATCCTTAATAGTCCGAGCCGCCGTTTACCACTACTATTGCTTCGTGTCGGAAGTGGAATAACTACGTTGTAGTATCCGGCATCTAAAGAGCTCGGGTAGGTAACGGGGGCTTCGCGTATCGAGGGAAGAAGATCCGATTATGGCTTAACCGCATTACACGCGGAAAGTTTACTTTCGGTAATTCCGAACTAGAGCTGAGATGGGGACTGGAGGAAAGAGAGAGACAGACAGAGGGAAACGAGAGTGCCGTCGATGCGACGGTTACACCTGTAACAGCAGCACCTGCATGTCCATTTCCGTTCCATTCCGTTTCGGTGGAACGCCTTTGAAATACCCCGATGTCTGTTTGCAGATAGAAGAGTTTTATCATGTCGCAATTTGCTTTCGCATAGACTATGGTACGATTTGCAAAAGCCTAATTAATAATAAGTTATATTATTAAACAAGTTTTATTATTAAACTTAATAGCGTGAAAAATGTCAGACAGATTTTTTGCAAAAATCATCCATTTTATTTTGAATACTAAATCCTGCATAATAATATTAAATTTTAATATATAATGATAATATTATAAATAATTTTTGCCGAAAATATTAATTATTTTATTTTGAGTGGTAAATCCTGTGTAATAATTTTCAATTTTAAGGTTATTAGTAAAAAAAATTAAAAATATAAAATATCTTTTAGCATTATCCCTTTTAATAGAGATAAAAAAAAATTCATAACAGAGTACGGAAAACTTTAGAAAGAATTTAATTTGATTTTTCGTTATAAAAATTTCGCTATAAAAATTAATGATATTCTACCATTTTTTGATATCTCATCATATTTGTAGGGGGATTACTATTTATTATTATTTATTTTGGAATATATTATTATTAAAAATTACATTATTTAAAATAATTACTAAAAATAATTTTGCTTGAACGATGCGATATATATATATATATATATATATATATATATATGTATATATATAGCTAGATTAGAGGCGGATTAGTTTTATATTAGTTTGCGATAAAGTTTTAGTTGTCATTATGTTTTCCCGCTTTGAGACTTGCTGATGCATCGAGGTGTGCATAATACACTCTCACAGGTCGGCAAGGCGGGCTTACGCGTCGAAGCAAGAAGAGTGCGATTCACACGTAGAAACGCATACATATACGAGCATATATGTATCAGGTCGCGCTGTTTGCTGTCGCACATGTAAACTAGGATAACGTATAATACCCATAATGACAGTCGTCGCGCGTATTACGTTGTTCATGAACCGTGCCTGGCGCATCCCCTCTGTGGACTCCGCGAAGGGAGGTCATCGGACGCTCGTTAACCCCTTCGAGCATCGAGTTCTTATCGATTGCGTGCGGTCGTAGTAATAATTTATCGCATTCGATGGATTCATTAGGCGAGCAAACCGCACGCTACCACCTCACGTCCGAGACTCAACCTCGAGCGGAAACAATGGACGATTATTGATAAATCCAAGAGAATAGAATAATATATGTAAAAAGCTTAAAAAAATCTTTTTTTGAATATCCGCGAAGATACAAAATTGTGCACTTTCGAAGAAAGTAGTAACATGGATAACAATTTGGTAAGATTACATATATATTGTAGGTACTGAAAATAATATTAAATTTTAATAATATTTGAATAGTTAAAAATATTTGAATAGTTGTAAGTAAGTATTTAGTCTCTCTAAATGTAAACATAAATTTATTTGATATGAAAACTATTAATTTGGTTTAATTATCATTTTTTTATTGAGTGAATATTTATTTACTATTTATTTACAAATAAATGTTTACTTTCAATAGTATTATTTTAAAGAAATGTATTTAAAATTTTAGCAAATTTTTTCAATGTAGAATATTAATTCATAATGATATTAATTAACAATATAACAACATAATTATACAGACTTTTCACGTAGAACACTTATAAATAAAGTTATAAATAAAGGCGATTCCTATGAATTTGATATTACATTGTAACGAGAAGATAAAACGAGAATACTTAAAAGTATTTCGATCGTCGGTAGGAGAAAATGAGTCGAAGATCTCAATGATTTAATCTCTAATATTTTAGATTCGAAAAACTGCCAATAATTATTTTATTATTACAGAGAATTCCGATTTCGTTATAATTGCTCCTACAAATTCGCTCGCAGTCATTAAAGAGATTATCTTCTACATTAAGTTCGCGATAGAATCGCATTCAACTATTGGGCGCATAACTCTTCATCTCGCTAAACGATTATGATTCGTAACGGTAATATGTATGAAATTTAGTGTAATGTACAATTGATTTGATTCGCGAACCGGCGCAATTGAATTACAAGTATGATCTGGATTATCTATATTGTACTAGATGCATCAACGAGCTACGTTCTCGCCTTCCTCAAGATAAGAGACAACAGACATCCTCATCTTTCACAGATAGCGTCCCTCTTTGCTAGTAGATATGCCTCGTCACAGTCAGCGATTATCTCCTCTGCTCAGGATCTTTGCCTCGTCTTTCCTCTGTATAGTCAGAAGACGACTTCTCTCGACTTCTCTCGAATCTTTCTTAATTCTGGTATACTTTCTCTGTATCTGATGATCCCGCACTGAGAGAAAGGATTTTGTTAATTTAGCAAGCCACCGGTATCTTTGGTGATCGGTAAATATGTGACAACAAATTTTGTTGTTGTATTTGCTGCTAGTCTGCTATACCAACCAATTATTAGTAAATTATATAGAAGCAAACTATATAGAATCTAATCTCTCTTTAAGCTTTACATAGATGTAAGATCCTGGAGTCTTAAGTCGTAGGAAATCGACCAAGCACAGTGGGGAAAATACTTAGAATTGGTTAATTTCTTACGATTTAAGATCCTGCAATCTACGACTTTTATATATATATATATGAGCCTCTTATTTGCTAACGATACTAATCAATTATTTGTTACATTGACGAAATTAATTTGCAATCGTAACAAATCGATCAGTTTTTTAACAAATATCACATTTGCTTTTCCTTGATTTGTTCCTATAACAAAATCATTTCTTTCAGTGCGTTCGTATTTGGCATTCTCTCTCCACGTAATGCTTAGCATTTATCGTCTTAATTCTTTTTTTTACTGTGCCATTGGTTGTAATAATAATACCTATAATATACGTGTTACTAATTTTACAACATCGACATTACTCGATGATTATTTTTTCCGTCGCAGCCGCTCGCGTGTCTGACAATTTTGATTTAATTATGTACAAAACGAACAAAAATGACGGCTGAGTCGGCTCCATCGATTCTCTTTCGAAGAAGAAGATTCGCGCACGCGTTAAATGAGGGGAGAAATCTTAGTAGCAGCTTGTAAGCAGGTGGATCCTCCACCTGGCAAACACCTGGCACCGCATGTATCTCCCCAAACAGAGTCCCTTAAGGATCACTCACTGGCACGTGCGAAGCTACGTAACCTTAGAGACTGAATTACCATTCGGCGTGCAGGTTGTCCGTTTTAAAAGCATTTGGTGAATAGAGGTTCCATTGTTGAAAATTAAAATGTAAATATGTGATGCCTTTGGTTTCTGTAAATGCTTTTAAAGAACTTCTCAGAGGAAGCATTTTCCAGAATATATCTCATTATTTATGATTATATAATGCAAAGCCTGACACGTTGAAAATTTTTCCCGAAAAATAGCAAGCTTCTGAAATTTATTTCTCATGAAAAATAAATCAAATAATATTTTAATGTTTTCCTCTGAGTTTCTAAAGTTCGTCAAAATTTTAAAAATATCATAATATACTATACATTTCTTCGTAACTGTAAAATAAGTTATACTTTTTGCTCTAAAGTAGTATCACGAAAAAATTTCTCTGTCTTCAATTATCGGTTCGCATTTTATCTCCGCTCACGTAATCTAATTCAACCGAGTAATTACGCGAATATTAGCCAGCTAGTGCTGAGTTTAAATTAGTCAGGTAATGTTCCGGATATTACGATTCCTCGGGTATTTAGCTTCTTTTAGTGATTTCGATTACCGCTTGTATATCTCACAGTTGTCTTAAAGAGTAAATAGTCAGGTAAATAATCTTCACAAAAAGTGACTGAAATTAAAAATTTATATATTTCGTAGACAAACGAATGCATACGAAAATTTAACAATAGGACAATATTTATATTTAATAATACAATTTTATAGTTTAAATGAAAATTTTTTCATTTTATCTTAATTATTTTTTAAAACATGTCTATTTCTTATTGAAATAATTTTTTATCCAAATTCTTATCATTTTGTAAAAAATTACGTTTATTAATATATCCTTAAGTTTTCGTTGATAATTGAGTATATTCGAATATTCAAATTAAATACTCAATATATACGTTTTTTGGCTACTTTGAAATTTTCTGACTGGTTACAATTGTATCTAATTGTAAGTATCTCGAAGCGTTCAATTTTTTGTAGCAAATCCCCGAGCGTTCGAGTGTTGGCAATGCTAATGTTATTGCAGAAACAATAAGACGTGAGATTTAAAGTAAAATATGTTCTTTGGACTAAAGCAATTTAGTTCTTTTAAAGAACTCTCTTTTTTGAAGAGAATTCGAAAGTGTACCAAAATATTTGATGTTTCTTGCCGTTTCTTACAATTATAACGATAATATGAAGTCTTTATAAGTTTTTTATTTTATTCTCTCTGCAAGTCTGCATGAAAAAGCTTTCTTTCTTTATTAAAATAACAGATGCTAAAAAGCACTGTAGGAACGCGTGCGAAATGCGAAGGCTTGTTATCTACATAAGGATCAGGATTTGCGGACAAAACATAATTAACTCGTTGCGTGTATTCTTGTTTTGCAGGTGAGTGTAGTAAAGTCGGAGAATAGCTGGTCATCTAATTTTCGCGAGCCTATGCGTGCCACAAATGGTGCAAAGAGAACCGAGCGAGCGCGATGACAAGGAGAGAGAGAAAGAGGAAACGAGGCGGTAAGCTGCGTGTATAAACGCGTGTCATGCATAAGTTGGACAACTTTGCTTGCAAATAGTTCTCACTTTTTGGCCGTAATTATTATTGTCCGCACGGAAGTTTTTGTGATAAGCAATTTTTCCGGCTGCTGAAAGCAAAAGAAGCTATTTCTTTCATTTCAATTGTACAATTTCATTGTAAAAATCAATAATGTTTTTTTCTAAGAAACGATTTTACATTATATATCGTCATAACATATTTCGCAATATGTTTCTTGTGCCGAAAATATCATACAAATTGTAGTATTTTGTACAAGTTTTACGATTAGTAAGAGATTGAAAATTCATTCTACGCTTTTAATTTTGTCAAAATGATAAACGTTTACGTTATAAATTATATAAATATAATATCTAATTCTTTTAATTTTATTTATTAGTATTCGCTTTTTCGTTTAAAAGAGAATTACATATAATATTTATATACATTTAAAAATGTCACGAAAAGAATTTAATGTACTTTTAAGTTACATAAATTAAATTCAATTTTATGACAATAAATTAAATTTAATGTATTTGCAATTGAAAAATATATATTTGGATACATGTACATGAAATTTAATGTACTTTTCATAAAATTTTACGAAGTTTAGTACATTTTTCATGAAATTTTATGTAAATTTGCATGAAATGTAATGTAAATAAATGTTAAATTTAAGTTACTTATAACTTCATTTTCATCGACAACATTAAATATTTTAAATGTACATGTTACATGTAATGGAAGCAAATTTCTATTTTTTTTTAAAAGTTTTAAGTATACATGATACTTATATAATACTTATTTTCTACAGATTTTGTTTTTAAAATTCTAAATCTTTATAGTTAGAATTATAGATCTGAAAATAATTTTGTTAAACCATCAAAATAATTACGTAACAATCTGAAACATGATAAACAATGCCGCCACAGTTTTGACATTCTCGCAACTAGTTTGGGCGTCCTACATAATTATTTTAATAGTTCAACAAAATTATCTTCAGATTTGTATCTATCTAAATTTTTAGACATTTTAGTAAACCCTTTTTTTCGTGTTATCATAAATAAAGATTTATAAATATTTTTCCTAGATATGCTGACATCATAGAAACCGTACAAGCAAAGAAAGGCTGTGTACCGATATTCCCGTTATTATTATTTTAATGGGTGCCTATCTTAATTAAATTGTACCGTTACAAGCTGTCTATAATTTTCTCTGTTAATGAGTTGCATGATTTGCATCGAGATATGCGAGCGCAGTTCTGAGGAAAGCCAGTGACAATACCGTTAGGACGTGTAAACAGTAAACGGAAACGGGTCATCTTTGCGCGAAATGGCTTTAATCGACACGCCGCATATCGGCACGCTTAATGAAAGGCGGGAGTGCGCCGCTCCACGATGCGATGCTCCCACATTAGATGCTTGATATCGATCGTTAGTCGAGGATATACCGTCGAGATTAATTGAGTCTAATTAAAGGCGGGCCGAATGTAGCAATTAGTACGAAATCAATTAACGAGCCGATCGTCAACGACGGCGATGTTGTGCATTCCCGTGAATTGCGTCCTGCGTGATCGAATCATCAGGACCAATCGATTGATATGCCCGCATGGTATGACAGATCGATAGGATGACAATTATCATCTTGACCTTAAAGGCAAACGGGATCAAAGAATCCTCTGGCAATTGATGATCGATCTTTGCTGACGCCTTCTGTGCGGTGTAGCTTTACTTTGACGAGAAGTTATATTCGTGATTTCTCTCTCTCTCTTTCTCTCTCTCTCTCTCTNNTCTCTATCTCT
>NW_012130096.1:183507-196978 GCF_000143395.1 Atta cephalotes
TAGTAGTACGTTCTTTCGTTCGTCGTACGTCCGTTCCTTCGTTGTCGGTGGTAGTACGTTACTTTACGTTACGTAGTAAGTTAATTATTCGTGTATTCTCTCTCTCTCTTCTCTCTCTCTCTCTCTCTCTCTCTCTCTCTCTCTCTCTCTCTCTCTCTGTCTTTCCTTTTGTAATAAACGCCAATTTACGACTAGTACGACAAATATTCAAGACAAAATAATTGAAAAATTTGGAAAATTGTTAGATTTAGAACAGTGTTAAATCAAAACATTATAAATGCCAGTTTTTTAATTTTTCAGGAGAAAAGAGAAAAACTAATTTTCTTAAGAACTGTTCAAAAATTTTAGAAAACATTATCGTAACTAAAGATATGAACAATCGAAATTTTCTCCAAGAATTTTTAATTCTAGTTTAAAAAAATTTTAAATTAAATTAGTTAAAATTTTAAAATCCAAGTAAAAATGCAAAGTAAAAGTGTCAATTCAGGCCAATTATATACAATGGACTTACAACATTTTGAGTTATAATATCTATCTTTTTTTGCTTGTCGCAACAGTTTTTACGCCAAATAATAGTAATGTAATAAAAGGTAAAATACTTATTTCACCGATCATATTAACATCGCTTCCTTTTCCTTTTAATTAAATAAAGCACGAAATAAAATATGTGGCATAAACTCGCGGCTTTTTGATGTTAGAAAAATCGTGTTTGATTTTTAAATGATTTTTAAATAGATTATAAACTTTTCTATCAAATAAATAAAAATGTCAACTCATAAATTCGCGATTTCGTCGAGTCACGTTTGCGAAATTGAAACTTGAACATTTTCGAAAACTCTTGATCCTAATCCTTGCTCTTTTCGCGTTTATCCAAGAATAAAGTTTTGCCGATGGAATTCCGCTTGACGCGAGCACGATAGATTTAGGTCGTCCGTGTCGAATATCACGATCTACCTTCGCTTCCTTCCCGTCTGCTTTGGCGGGAATCCGGCGTGGCGTATTGAAATATTCGGCGCGCTCGCGGCGATAGGAAGCGGAATCGCGGTTGAGGGTTCGCAGCATTTTCGAGTTGGAATCAAATTTCTACCTCTTCCTCTCTCTCTCTTGCCGATCTTCGTCTCCTTCAACCCTTAACTTCACGTAAGTACGAACTTGCGCCTTGAATCACCGAAGTTTCGCCGATGGAGGTGAGTTCTCTCTCTCTCTCTCTCTCTCTCTCTCTCTCTCTCTCTTTCTGTTCTTGCGGACAGCAGTCGCGTTTTGCCGTATATCGACATGAGAGAGTCTTCCCGCAGGACACAACTCCGCGGGGTTGCTATAAAATTGAAAAAGTTCATCCTCAAGCACGTTCCCCCGTTGCGTTGCATCGTCGTGCGATGCACCGCATATCGTTGCAGTTACGAGAAACTGTAACTAGACAGCCGTAAGTAAAGAATAAAAAAATAGAGTAAAAAAAGAACGTAAACGGTTAAACTTCAGTAGTAAAGAAATCATCGGATCGCAGCCCAGGATTGTCAAACAAATTCCTAAAATTTCATAATTTTTCCTTGATTTTTTATACAAAATTTTATGATTTTCCCTGATTTTTTCAGTATTTTGAAATTTTTTGTATTTTTATCCTGACATGAAAACCGTCAAATATTTTATTGAGGGAGTAATTTAATTTAGCAATATAAATTACTATTAATTGCTTGCATGTAATTGTTAAGTTGATAATATTTCAAAATTGCGTAGATATGATGTACGTATATTAAATTTCTTTAAAGCCAAGAATTTTAATTTTCCAGAAAGTATTGTAAAATTCTCAGACTTTTTCCTTCCCGTTTTCAATTTCCCTGACATTTTTCTGACTTCTCTAATTTCCAGTTTTGTGACAACCCTGCAGTCGAGAATTATATTATGTATGGAGAAGATGGAGTGGACGAGAATCGAAAGTGAGAAATGAAATATCGACATGGAGATAAGGAATCGAGAATTCTCTTTTTCTGCTGTTCATAAATGCGTCATACGATATGCTTGTCTGGAATATAACACTGATACGATTATCAGTAATGGGATGTGCGATCGGCATTCGAGTAACTTGCTATCCACAAGTCCACCGTTTCCCAAAAGGGATAACCATATCATACGGATTGTCCCGAGAGAAATCTGCCAGACTTTGAGAATGTATTATTCAAGTGATTTTCTAAACTGAGAATCGTATCGATATCGGGTTGAATTTGAAATTTTTATAAAGTTCCGATCGTGCTGAATTATTTTAAGTCGCGACAGAGAAATATCAATAATACTTGGTGTGTGACTGCGTCCACTCAATTTCTCGGATTTTACAAATAATCTTACTTGTAAGATAAATGGAAAAAAAGGTAGGGTCGAAAATAACCTTTGTTTAAAATGTCTGGTTCCGATCGATCCTACTTTTGTTTGTATCGCTGCGTGTTAATTGCATTCCGGATAGAAAGATTAATTGGCACCGCTGGAATTCGAAAATTACTTTACGAGAGAGATAAAGAAAGAATGGCAGGCCAAATAAAATATTTCTCTTACAGCACTATAAATTTAGAAATTACGTGTATTGAACATTTAAGAAAGAGAGATCCTCGTCGAGAGGGAAAACCGTCTGTCTAACTCATAGACGTATAATAAGTATAGACTGCGCGTTTCCTGATCTCAACATCTGTACTTCGAAAGAAAGAATTGAACATATCAGCATCTCTCTTCAACTTTAAAAGCAACTTTCTTTAACTCAACACTTTAGAGAGACAGAATAATATATTTCGAGCTGCTTCATTTTTTCTAAACTTTTTCGATGACAACTTCATAGGAATATGTAGTATTCTTATTATATCATTCTTATTACATAATAGGATGTGTTCTATTTGTAATGTAATGTTTAATGTTACGTTATATATAATATATGATATCGTTCTTGTGTTTTATTACAGATTTCAGTTTGTACGTTTATGGTTTTCAGTTATCGATCACATAACTCAGGTCTGTCCAATTTGAGCCAAAACGTAAAGCAAAAAATTCAATGTGAATAAAATTTCATGGACTATAAAGTGTTGATAAGCGTCTCTCAGACGCGTATCAACACTTTACAGTCTTCGAAATCTTATTGATTTTTTTGTGTTGTCAATGGTTTTGCATTTTGGCTTCGGAGTTCAAATTGAGTCTGAAATAACTTCTTCTCTAAAGTGGAAACGTGAAAAGTGAAAATTTTTAGGTATGTATGTACATATATTCACACATACATACAAAAAATTTTTACTTTTCACGTTTCCGTCTTAAGGAAAAAATTACCCAGTATTTAACGTAATACGTTTGGATGTGCTTGTGCGAAGAGCTTAATAAGTTATGTAAACTGTGAATTTGATGTTAATACATACTTTGCATCTTATTTTATTACCGTTCTCATTAAAATTTAACGCAAAGCGGCGTCTGAAATGAGATTTTAAGGCGTAAAATTTAAGCCTTTAGCCTCAAAGAAAGAGCCATAAGAAATTGATCGATCATAGTCGAACATTCGATTGTGATCGGTCAATTTTTTGGAGCTTAAAGCTTAAAAGCTTAAGTTATGTGCCTTAAAATCTCTTTGTAGACGCTGCTTCAGGCAGAATTTTTTCGCATTTGCAATAGAATTTAAAGATCATAGTGGTCAATATCAGTTTCGATATTCGAAAGGGATTAAAAACAGAACCGAGTAATTTTAGAGATGTCTGGCTCGGATATCCGGATATCAGAGGAACCGCCTCTCTTTCGCGTACGCCCCTTTCGCGTTCGTCCGCACTCTGACTCGCGAGTGGCAATATCTCGTGAGTACGCGATATAGACACAACACACGCGCACACGAAGCATACATTGGATTCCCATTCTCGTAACCTCAATATTATCGAGTCTCTCTTCTAGCTTTTTTCCGGCACGGGAAGCGACCACAATGGTTCTAACTCACCGATGCTTCGTACCATATTTTCGTCGATAGCAAATCTTGCGGTCGCCAACAATCTTCCACCGCGGGAATTTCGCCGCGCAATTGTTGTGCGAGTATTATATGCCATTCGTTACGATAACCGTCGTTCCTTCAATCGACGAATCGAGAATTGCCGAGTCATAGTCGTATCTCTCCGAAGACCGATACAATACAGATCATATTTCTCTGGTACGTTCGCTTTAATTTGCGACCGTAAACGTATCGACAAGATTGAGAACGATGTGAATCAGAATCATAGCGCGCAGAGAAGTTGTCAACTTGAAAGATTCGACAAAATTTATTTTGTACAAATACAGCAGTTGTGTTCTTAAATAATTCGAATCCGCAATTAATTTTTCTTGGAAAGTGATAATTGCTCAAGGGGTTAGTCCACCCTGCAACTTTCAAAAATTCGAAAATTTGTTTTGCTTAAATCGAGTTTAGAGTCTTAAGAATATAAAATTTTTTATCCGAAAGTAATATTTCCAACATTAACGAAGATACAGTTGATTATGTCGAGCGATGGACAACAATCGGTGCCTCTACGCCGTTAAATTGTTCCGTTTATGAATAGTTCCATCCATTATTTGATGTTATAATTGCATATCTGTACTGTAGATAATGTTGATATACAATTTTAATATACCGGTTTCGATTAGAAATCAGTGCGTCCATGTGTTTAAAATATTAAAAGAGATTGTTATTGAAACTTTAATCGCGTTTTTCTCAGAATGGTGTTTTCAAAAACGGACATCAGAACTATCACAATCAATTAATCCAAATGAAATTGGAATTTGGCTCGGTTGTTGTCATTGAATAAAGAAATATATAATTTTTGCGATTATATATTTTTTTTTGTTATTTATATTTTTGTCAAATTTTTACGTGAAAATTGAACTTTTTTTTCACGTATACACCATTTTCACATTTTTCAATATTTTTTTAATTCTGCCGAGTATTTCTGTAGCAAATTTAATGCAGATTAAAAATAATTTTTTAATTTTTGGCTACAGCATACCTTGGACCTGTTGTTCACCACAAAGGCCTTTATCACATGCAGACCTCTAAAAAACGTGCTGTAGTGCCGCCATTTTGTTTTTTAGAATTATAATTTTTATATAGTTTGTCAGTGTGTACATCAAAATACAAGTAATAAATAGGTATAAAAAGATTTTTTGTATCATATATAATTTTCTAATAATCACATCTCCAAGTAAAATATGATTTTGAGGCCTTCAGGATAGACTAACCTCTTGGAATTATCTGCATTTTTAAATATTTAATATTGAAGAAAAATAAAAAAATTACTTTTAGGATTCGCCAAAATAGCTTCGAGATTATACGTATATATTTGTAGAATAAATTTTTTTAATTAAAAAAAATATTTTTTCAAAATTATTATCACTTCTAGGAAATAATATAATTACTGAGAAGTATTTCTTATTATGATTTCATTTTTAATAATATTTGAAACGAATGTTGAACGAGGAAACAGAATGAATCGAAACGTATTTTGTCAATAGAATTTATTGCCAACGGAAAAATGGACGAGTGGCTAGTTTAATTAGAGAAATACGATTCTTTTCGGTGTTTCGCGAAAAAGCAGTTTTATATGACACTCTACTATTTCATATCGCTATCGATTCGAACAAAAATTGAAAAGCAAGGGTTTGTAACGATACAATGTTTCGAATGTATTTGCTTGTATCCAATTGGCATTTATTCAATCTAGCTCAACGAAGCGTCAGTTTGCAACACAAATGATCTGGTTAATAATCTCGTCGCTTCGTGTAGAGTGTCGTCTTTGATATCAATCATCCTATCAAATCATTGATCAATAAATACCGTTCGTGTCGAATCGACGGCAAGCATTTCTGATTGATGCAAAACCAACTGGTGCCTTGTACATGTATGCGAGTTAACAAATTGACTGATATTGTCGGTAAAACAATGTCGTAGATTATGAATTTAATAACGATGGAAACTCATATTATACCTACTATAATAAGATCCTTTCTCGCTATTGCTGCAGCGTAGCATAGAGATTGAGATTGAAACTATGTGGAGAGATATAGAGAAAGCGAGAGAGAGGAGGAGAGAGAGAGAGAGAGAGAGAGAGAGAGAGAGACAGAGAAATTCGTGCTATCGATCGTGTTGGATAATCGGTGCTGCGTGAGCTTACAGAATATCGGAGAGAGCTCGATAATACCGGTTGAAATTGATATTTTCACCCGCGCACACTATCCAACAACGTTATTGGAGCTTCGAATCCCGATTACCATAATATTCACAACAGCAACAAATGGCGAAAATGGCGTTGTCGGGGATTTGCGGATTATCCTGCGGCTGTATTAAGCCGCATACACGCCATGCGGAGGCTCGCCAGAATTGTCGGCCAACTCCCATTCCTGCTTTGCATCGGGAAAAAGCAAAGGTGTCATTTCGTAACGTAATGGCAGCCAAATTGAGAATGCAACGTGAAAGATATTGCGCACTACACGTTAACATACGTTGGGTTTGCTTGTTTACGCGAGCGATTTAAAATCGATTTGGTTCACTAATATCCGCTGCGGAATAAACGTTTGTTGGTTTATGCGCACGAGGGGAGAAAACTTTTTCTTGCTTTGCTACGAGAAGAAAAGTCTTTCCGAGTCTTTTCCGAACAATAGGAGTCTCTTAAAGTCTTTACTAAACGCCATGGAAGTTTTTTCCATAGTCTTGCCCAACTGTGATCGCGTTCTTAATTCTTTAATACGCTCGAGAGCTTTTCTGGGACATCTTGCCCCAACAAAATATTAATAAGTATTACTGTTTATATTGTTTATACTGTTAATAGTACGTACTAGTAAAATTTGTAAAATTTGTAAAATTTTACTAGTACGTACTATTTAATATTTGAATATATATTTTGCCGATATATTTTATGTATGGAGTTTGATGGAGTAAAAACGATCCCCTTTAAATACATATATCATTATTGCAGCGTATAGTTACTTTTGTATATTTATTTTCATTTATTAATTCGATTTTATTCATTAACACGTTGTCTTTTTCCAACTAAATATGCTCGGATTATCGCTCTTATATAATTGTTTTATAATAGATATTGATTACATTTACTGTATTAACCATCGTTTTATGAATCTCTCATTAAACATTCTCTTTAGAAAATAATCACATAATGCGTCATTCGAATATAGTTACGGAAAAATCAGATTTTCTCTACAAAGTTAGTACCTCGTTTTCAGAATTTCGATACAATTAATACAGGTTCTGGTTCTTCCCTAAGGATAGCGAGTTCTACAAGTTTCTGATAAGTTTCAGAAAGAGTTTTCGCGATTAACACTCGAAACGATAAAAGTAAAAATGAAAAAGTTTTGATGATTTTGTAGCCTCGGGTGAAAATTTTATAAGTTTCCATGTGGATGAAAAATTTTTCGCTGAAATCCGACGATTTCTTCTGAAGTTTCACACAAAGCCTCTCGAGAGAGTTTCTAACAATTATTTTTGACAATCAAAGTGATAAAACTGAAAATGGAAGCGTTCTGATCATATCTGCTTCTTGTATGGAAATTTTCTAAATTTAATAAATATTTTTTGGGGGGGAAATATGATTTTATAGATTGCGCAAATATCTCTTAAAAGTTTTAGAAAACTGTTAGAAAAAAAAATGATCTTTATTGAAATGAAAAAGTCAAGATCAATTTATTATATGATGAAAAAACGTAGAATCAACCTCTTCTATTCAAAGTTACGTTTTTTTTTTCTATCGATAGCGTTATTCTGGCAGCGTAATCTAGCGGGTTTCAGAGTTCTATCAATCATATCGAAATTCTGAAGATGAGGTGCTAACTCTGCGGAAGTTGATTTCCGACGATTTGTGATTTACTCGATCATCGATCGCGAGAATTTAACGAGAATTTACGTTGTAATGATAGCGATGTGTGTGCAGAGATCGCGGAGAGGGAACAAGTTCGCCAAGTGCGATGAACCACTCTCTCGGGCCGGGTGCGCAGAATAAAAAGGCGCATGTACACGGCACACTTGCCCACCTACCTACGAGTTCTCTCATCCTTTCTCCCTTCTTCCTTGCCAGCCGCTCGCCGGAACAACCTGTTCCGCAGGATCTGCTCGTAAAATTTACCCCACGTGAACGCCTGCACTGGGCGCACGCAAGGCGCGCGCGCACACGCACTCCCACGTGCGTGCATCGGCCGTGTTTTTTTCCCCAGCGAAATAAGGACATGCGATAGTGTGCAAATTACGTTACTTAGTTGCGATAGTTAGCCCCGGTGAGGGTGGGAAGAAGGAACGCAGCAGTTTATTCTGTGAATATTCTCGGCTACCGCGTAGTTCTCAGTCTGATATGTTTCAATTTTCTGTAAATCTGCTCTTAAAATCTTGATTGCGTTGCATTTTGCACTTTTCCATTTATGCCGTTGGCATAACACGCCGATTTATATCAGATAATGAGAGCTACGCGGTTATATATGTACTTAATGATGAAAAAAAATGATAAAATTATACGCGATAAAACTAAAAATGATAATATTAAAAAACATATAATTTGAAGAATATTTAATTTTTTACTATTAAAAATTATAATGGCGATGCCTACGCGTGTTGGATTGGACACGTTGCGTGTCAGTATTTGGATATGTTTTATCGAACTTTGTAATATAAAATATCTGCAAAATATTCATATTAAAATTCCTGAAATTTCTGTTTATTATTCATTATCGTAATATTAATTTATCTGCAGCAGCAATGGAGTTACGTCGTTTGATTATTTTTATCATTACTTTGATATCGTTGTAGTAAGTACGCATATTATTTTAATTATATGTTAATTTTAATTAATTATCTGACAAACGATCTTTTTTTTTTCGTCATTTGAATATTTAAAATATTATCATCAATACCATTCATGTTTCGAAATATTTGACATACAATGAGAAACTTTTAACATGCAATTATTTTATACTAAAACTGTCATAAAAAAAATGGTAAAGATAATTTGAATGTATCAGGTTAAGGAACAGTGAATAGGAAAGTTGTAAATATGTCGTTAGAAAATTTATGCTATGATTATTTTGCTAGATATATTTTATTATATATTGACTAAAAGTGGCAATCGAATTAGTTAGCTTTGTGTCAAAATTTCAACATATAAACATGGCATTAAATGAAATAGTTATAAACATTTTAAAACTATTTCATTTAATGATCAAAATTCGCTTGGTTGATATTATGAAGAACATGTTGAATATACCTACATAATTTAATATTTTGATAAATTTTTATCTGACATAAATATCAATAAGTAAATCTAGAAATTCATATATATTTACTATTCTAATTAGGCTCATGATGAACTAATATTAATAAAACAAGAAAGTTTTCAATATGTCTAAGTTTTCAATAAGTCTTCAGTTTGTAAATTCATGCGTAATTTTAAGAAATTTTGAAATGAAGTAAAAAAGGTTTTTCTTCCCAATTAATCTTATAAGCAATAATATATTTATATTATATTTACTCAATTATCGATAATTTATAATTTTTTATTTAACCTTAATTTTAAAGTTTTATTTTTTGTTATTTTCTATCTTAAATGTAAATTATGTTTTTTAACTGTAACGCTTATATTGTTAGATATTTAAAAAAATTAACTATTCTTTAGCGTTTAATTAAATAGAAAGAAAAATATCAGTGTGAAATTTTGTAGCGTGAAATATAGGACAATGAGGGCACTTTGCACAAAATTTCTTTGGTGGTATCCTCGTCATAATCGAATGACGCACACGTGCCTAGAAGAGCCTAATGAAATTTATCATGTTCTTACATGTGCGCGTACATGTCGTATCAAATAGATACGAAGCGCAAAGCGTGTTAATCGATTCCCATTATCACAGAGCTAGGACGACCGACAGGCAGTCAATTATAGTAATAGGCAATTACAGGATCGTTTGTGTGCCTGGTTTCGAAGTTGAGATAAAAAAGTTGAGAGAGAAAGAGAGAGGGAGAGAGAGAGAGAGAGAGAAGCATAGAGGATAACATACCTATTAATCACAACTCTCTGCTTCCGTTCAACGTGTTTCCGAATAAATATACAATTCAACTTCCGACATTCGTTCGACGCTCCGCTCGCGACACATCGACTGGAAGTTTATGGATTCTTGCCTCGTTTCTGCCTCGAATCTAAGAATCATCGGAGCATAACGAGAAACGTAATAAAGTCCGCCTAACATCGTGCGAGAATTACATCTCCCATAACAAGTTGTATAACGAGCAGCTTTTCCGAGAAAAGCGCAAGCGCAACTTTTACGCGAAGCTTTACTGCGCGCGACAAACGAACGCAATATGTCGTAACTTTTAATATTTCCGTCGACCGCATTGGCAATGTAAATATGTTAAACTCGTAATATAATTTAATTTGATGTCGAATTTAATATTTCGGTCAGTAGAATTTACCTCAAATTTAGTAATTAGCCTCTTCTCGTTCGTAGTCGTTATCGCGTTTCGATAAATGCCTGGGCACGTAACATACAAAATACGGCGTTCTATTTGGATGTAATATTTTGGCCAACCTTGAGAATCATCAAGTAACCAAACATTATCTGTATAATTCGTTACGCAAATTAGAGCAAATTCCATTTCGCGCGCGATCGATTGCTGCGCGAACTCGTCGTGAAACCGCAGACTCGTGGCAATTTCTGGTCATTGGTAGGGATCCAGAAATTTGTCAAAGGGAAACAATTGGTTTGCCGCAACCGAAATTTCTTTTTAAGGTCAAATGTAAAAAAATAGAATATTAAATTATTGTTTAAATTATTACATTGAAAAAGCATTATTTAAATGTATAAAAACGTTTCATTTATTGTAAAATTATATTAACACAAAAAGAAGAATAATATCTATATTTTTTTATATCTAAAAATCTCTGAAATGAAAAAATATTTTTGCAATATCAAAACATCGTAATTAAGCATTTCCAAAATATTAAAAAAATATATAAATATTATATATAACATTTTATTATAAATATTTTTAAAATGAGAGACTCCAAAAGGTAATCGTAGTCTCCTTAGCTCTTCGTTATGGATCCGGCAGTGGAATGACCTGTGCATGCAAGAATGGAGCGGTGCAAACGAGTTTAACTTGGACTGACAGGGAAACGGGCACGTTCTTGAGAAAAGGAAAGAAACCAAAAATGAATGTCGCATCTTAGAGATCTTTTTTCTCGACGTCGTTAGACACGGGAAATAGCCAAAGGGAGAACGTCTGATGGAGAAAGCGCTTAATCGGAAATACTTACTGCGAACGTCGGGGCCACGAAGGAAGGAGGAAAGGCGCGAAAGAAAAGGTAGAAAGGGGAGAATTCTAGGTTCGATGCGGAGACGCGTAATTAAGTATTGATCAGGGCGGTGGCTTTGCCGGACGCTCTCCACCTGTTGCCCATTTCTACACGCTCGAAGGCGCCGCAATTCGATAGAATTGACCTTTATCTCGTGGCATCGAGATACTCAGAGTATTATGCTTCACCGGATAGTTGGTCTACGGTTATTCTGATCAATTGGAAGCAAACTAACATTGTGAAACGTCTTAAGATGAATTACGCCTCGGTCCAGTCTCGACAAAATGAAACGAAACACAATTAATTTAATTTTAATTTAAACAGAGAAGCACTTACACAATTCTAAAAATATATAATATATAAAATGTACATGGGTTAATTTAAACATTTTGTATGTATAATATTTAATTTAAATTTTGATTTTTAATTTAAATAAATTATTGAATATAATTTAATTTAAATTATGATTTTTAATTTAAATAAATAATGTAATTTAATTTATAATATATAATGTATAATATTTAAATATTATATTTAAAATATTATATATATCCATATTTTGCTTAGAAAATATGATTGATTCTCTCTCTCTCTCTCTTTCTCTCTCTCTCTCTCTCTATTTTTCTCTCTTATTCTATAATTTGTATTATTTTATATGTTACTATAATATGTTCAAAATTGCGGTTTCTGATGTATGATTGAGAATATATTGGATTATATTACAGTACCAAAAGCGGAATAGAGTAAATATTTTCTACCGTAACATAGAACAGAACAAACAATTCTTGCGTTTGTCATCACACATGTGATGAAGTAGCTTTGAATTATTGATAAAATAAATAGTAGTAAACTTTAATTTCCTTTCCAAAGAGGTCATATCCGCTAGGTAATAATTAAATTAAATTTATTAATAAACCGAATTTTGTGAAATATATTTCCGTTTCATTTTGAATGTGAATTAATATCCTATTACAATATTAATATCTACAATGAATATCTGAATAAATATTGTTATTAATATTAGAATAAAAATATCATAATTTATATTTTATTATATAAACATATTGAAACAAGCTATTTAATTTGTATCATGTACAGACACATGTTTTTTTTTTAAATTTAACAATTATACTATTTAATAGAGTTTTAAATTTAAGAATCTGTGTTTTTTTTAATAAATTGATGATATAATGATTTTTAACAGAATTATGGACAATCAAAACTCCTTTTATTTAATCTGCTACAATTCAGCAACAAAAAATCTTAAGGATATTTTTTAAAAATGATTATATAGGGAAAACTGTTAAGTCTTAACATTAGAAAATCGATTATTTTTGTAAGTTTTTTTTTAGCACATGACGTTCACGAAATGAGAAGAAACTTTCTCATTTTATCCAGTTCATCGTTTCAAAAAAATTATTAAACTTAACAGAAATTCAAAAGACAGGAAAGGAAAGGAGAGATTTTAAAATCCTTTCTTTTAATTTAAATTTTATTTTAATGAAGTTACAGCTGCTTGAATTTTGAAGTTCATAATAGCGCTACGATCTTTTATTCCGACCCAATATAAACACTTCAAATAATAACTAAAAACACATCCATGTTAATAGATATATAAAAAACACAAAAATATTTAATTTCCTATGTATGTATTGTGTAAAATTGAAAAAATAGAGAAAGATATCATCTAATCGAATCTTTGCTGGAAAGAAATCGCATACTAGTCGAACGGAAACATATGATGTTCAAGGCATCGTACATATTTCCTGATCGACTACGATTCACGGTCATAGAACGGCCAGGAAACCAACGGTGAATGTCATCATTTTGCTTATGAGTTATTAATGAAGCGTGAAAACGGATCACGAATGTTATATACAGAATGTTGATCGAGTCGTCGCGCGAGAAAATGGAAAATGTCCGTAGACATGCTTTTCGCGTCTGCTGAGCGATAGATGAGCGAACAATAAGTGTTTTTGTGAAAACCGTATGTAAAACCATACGGCTGACGAAATATAACGAAGGATGCTCGGATCGTAGGGATTACACGCTCAACTAATTTGATGCGCACTTCGATGCAGCTCTTTCTCTCTCTCTCTCTCTCTCTCTCTCTCTCTCTCTCTCTCTCTTCATCTCTCTCTACTCTCTAC
>NW_012130096.1:197088-200485 GCF_000143395.1 Atta cephalotes
AATTATTAAATATCATCAAATATTGTATTTCAATTAATTTTTTGCTCAAGTACTATCAACTTTATAAGAAAAACAGCAAGAGAATAAAATTGTTTATTTTCTTCTTAGAGTTTCAAGTAATTTTTTCAAAATTTTTTATCGATTTTTTAGTATTGTAAATTTTCTTTTTTAATAGCAATTTTTCCAACACGAGAAAATGCGTTATTAAAAAATTCTGAAAAAATTCTTAAAACTCTATGAGAAGAAAATAAACAATTTTTGTTACTTGTTTTTTTGTAAAGTTGATTGAATAAAAAATTATTGAAAACCAATATTCGATTTTTAGTAATTAATATCTTGTTAACTATTGCGAAAATTGTAAAATGATAGAGGACTTTTCGATTCAGTTTAGTCTGCTCTATTTCTATGCGAGAGTTTTATTGTTATTTATCAAATATCCTGTATAATAGTTCCAAATAATTGTTAAGAAATTGACTAATTAAATTTTTTTGTAGAATAATTTCTCTGCATTCTTGTCTAATTTCTTGAAAATGGAATGACTTCTTCGTCTCAACAAATACTTTTAGAAGCGTCAAAGGAACAAGCCAATTAATTATGTACTTCCGTATTAAAATATACTTGTCTCTTATCTTAAGTTGTTCCATAATTATGTAATTGTCTCCGCAGTTTGACAATTTGAAACGTTTCCTCGTTAGCACGTTGTTCTCATCAATCTCTATCTCACCATTCGTAAATGATGCGATTATTGTGTAAATAATGTTCATTTCATCATGATAACGATGTCGAAATTTAATAGAGACGGTTTGTTAGAGAGTCAGCACGATCAATATTACGATTGCATTGTCGATCTGTTCTAATCTGAACTGTAAATATTTCTACTGTACGAAGACTAAATTGTGCGTTATATACAAATAAAGGTAACAGGTGTACACAGTATGCCTTTTTTTGTCGTGGAAAAGCGCGTTCGCTAAATTGTAGAGATATTAGAGAATCCAAACCTGTTAACGTTTTCGATAGGTTGAATAGGATGAAATTTTTGGTCGTCATCCTATTTGTTCGAAATATTTTACCATATTGCATTAGAATTCATGAATGCCAATAAATAGCGATGTGAATAATTCGAAAATTGATTTTTTTGGGGAGAATATGTAATTAAATGGAAGTTTTTAATATATGCGAATTTTATATTTTGGTTTTGACTAACATGAGGAGATGTAAAGGAAAATGTAACTCAGAGAATTTAATTTTTTTTTGAAACTATCAAATTATTAAATAGCCATTTAAAGCAAAATGAACTCATTACATGAAGCGAAACTGCGGGAAAGCAATAATTGATTACGATTATAGCTCGTAACTAGGTATATAACTATCTCAAGAACTAAATTGATGTTTTCGAAGGCAGTGTCTCGGCGTCTTTCAAACCGAGTCCAGACTAAGCGAAGATCGCTAATTACACTTTGCAGTGAAATTGATTGTTAGAGACAGTGGCATTAGAGAGTATGGCGAGTATGAGAAAGTCTAAATGTATAATTGCATTTTATCTCTTATCAGCACATCAAAGGAAAGAAGCGCTCGTTTATCTTCAGAGCAAATGTTTGTTTGTGATAGTTTGTTCTTGCTAGTTTTAATCTGGACTCAGTTTTAAACAGTATCCGGAATACGGGCGACGTCAAGCGACATTACGAATCGAAACTGGACTGTTGTCCAGCGCGCAAGCTTAGCAAGCACTCCCAGCAATTACCGTGGTCGGTCGCGCGATTCGCGATGGGGAGACGAGAGGTAGAGAGAGCAGCAGCTCACTCCCGAGATGCCCTGGGACACCGGTAGCTTCGGAGAGGTCCCGGCCGACCGGTTTGACCAGTCCTCGTCCTGGCTGTGAAAGAGCAGCGAAAGGAGAGATGCTAACGTCCGTATGACGAAGAGATGGTGCGGGATGGCAGAAGTAAGGGTGTGGCGATGGCGGCGGCGGCGGCAGCGGCGGCGGCGGCGGCGGTTAGGATGAAGAGAATGAAGAGGGCATCAGGACGAAGGATGGTGGTAAAGGAGGAGGAGGAGGAGAAAGAGAAAGAAGATGAGGCAAGGCCAGTGGCGGATTGCTCGCTAGGCGCAACAGGCGTGTTTGTAGCCTAGTATGAAAGAGAACTTTTACACTTGAGCTGTATAATTAGTAAGCTAATATTTTGGATAATTAACTTTCCAACGAGATAAAAATCAGCGAAAACGCGATTTCACACACACTCACACACACCATGATCGAGTCATTTTCTACTCCTAATTCAGAAATTATTTACTTTGTAAATGTATAAAGTTTGTTTACATATATACAATATTAATATATAAGAAAAGTATTACAGCGATAGAGCGAGAGATTTTCGCTTTTGTTCGATTTATTCCATTTTAGATCTGTTCTTTTTCGCCACTTTTTATTCAATTTTAGATCTGTTCTTTTTCGAAGAATATTCTGAATTGTTCTATATACAGGTGTAGTAAATGGAGTGAAACAAATATAATTTGTTTGCATCAGCATACAGCTCAGAATATTCTTCGAAAAGCTGCAGACTTTTTGTTACCTTTGATATTTAAACTCATAGATAGCATCTATAATTATAACTCTAATTCTCAAGATTCTCAAGATTTTTCATTAGCTTTATATATATATATAATATAATATTAGTCTTTTCAAGAGTATTATGTGAAATATATTATATACATTTACGAGGCTTCGGCGTTACGCCGCGCTCAAGGTCTCGGATCGTCTTAATCCGCCGTTGGGCAACGGGAGGGCTTGGGGAAGCCGGTTATTCGAGCGGTGATGCCGTGAAGAAGGTGGCGAGGAGAGACGCAGAGCGGCAGAAGGGAGCACGCCGAGGCCCCGGCCTGGCCCGACGCACGTTTCCGGTGAATGGCGAGCGCCAGCCACGAGCCAGCATCCAATCAGGACGGGAAACGACGCTGGGACCACGCGTCGTGTACTACTCGCTCCGTTGCCCTTCGTTCTTCCCTCTTCTCTCTTCCCTCTTCTCTCTACTGTCCGCCTGAGTTCGCCATTCTCTCGTGGCCGCACTAAGCCGATGGTCTCATCCTTCTTCATCATACTTCGATCCTCCCTTTCATTATCTTTTATTTTGTCATTGTTATTGCCTTCATTATTATTATATGTTGGTTATTTCAGGCTTCAGAATTTGATGATGTATCGTCTTTCCTTCAGGTTATAGATAATACTCTACGCCCCATATAAATCTTCTTACAATCTTCCATTGATAAAAATACTGATATAGTGTTTTATCTGAAAAATCTGATACAGGGTTTTATATTATTTTGATTTTTAAATTTGTATTATATAGCGCTCTTGTTTCTCAAATTATGAGATAATTTGGACAGATAGAAATGATTGAAC
>NW_012130096.1:201039-217823 GCF_000143395.1 Atta cephalotes
GAGAGAGAGAGAGACGTTCCGTTTTTACTTTATTTCTTTTTGATCGAAGAGATTGGGATGATTATCTTCCGCAGTCTTCGTTCTATCATAGTCAGATGCTTTTTCTCTTTCTCATAATCCTTATAATCTTCGATCGGATCACTTTTTCATCCCTCAATATCGCGACGAGTTTTACCACGGTTATTTCGAGAAATCTTGATGTGCATTCGAGAAGCGTTCAAACCGGTTTTATTTCGGCGAGTTCGATTTTTTATGCATAACACACATAAAGAACGATTTTATTAAAGTACCTAAAAATTTGGATAAATACAGGTCTGAAAATAATTTTGGGACGGTAAAAATAATTATGTAAAAAACTCAAACATGACGAGCAATCTTGCAAAAAAATTTGACATTCTAGCAATCAGTTTAAGTGTACTATAATTATTTTGACAGTGTAACAAAAATTTATTTTCAAATCTGTATATACAGCTAAATTTTTTAATACTTTAGCGAAGTTGTTCTTTCCTAATTCTAAAGGCAATTCCTAATTCTAAAGGCAGTAAATGATAAAGATTATATTATTGTGAATAATATAATAGTGTAGTAGAGAACATGACTAAAATACAATATATTCTACGTTAATAGGATGCGTAAAAAAAGAGTTAAATTAAAATTTCCAATCTTCAAAATATAGAAGATTTGAAAGTAATGTTTTATGTTACTATGGTATATTGGTATGTTACTATGGTATACTGTGTGTGTGTGTGTGTGTGTGTGTGTGTGTGTGTGTATTGAGTGTGTTTTTTAATTACAGGCAGGTCTGTTAACAGGATTATTGGCTTTGGAAGCTAAACCCCTTGGGGATATTTTATTGGGGCCGTCCTTTAAATTCGCAGTTTCTATTGCCGTAAATAAATACAGTTATTATTTGTGCATCGAAATTTGAACTCATGAGATTATACGGGTTCCGATTTCTGATCTCAAATCACATCAGTTTCTGTTAATTTTAATGTTAATTGTAAATTAAAAAGGAAGCGAAAAAGAAGGGAATATAAAGTCGAAATGATTATTGTTGTTATTTTCTTTTTAAAAATTGTCATTTACTGATTTCACCGATTTGCCATATTGATATGTGTATACACACACACACACACACACACACACACACACACACAATATATATATAATTTATTTGCATTAACAATATAATTAATATTTGTATATTATTGATATCCGATTGTTTAGGATTTTAACGATTACAAATTAACTATCCTAAAAGATAATGATTATAATTATAATGTATATACAAAGTACAATTTATTTTATAGTAATACATGGGGAGAACAATTTTGATAAAATATCTAAAGTTTAAGTAGATACAGATCTGAAAATCATTTTGTTGGACCATCAAAATAATTATGTAGGAAACTCAAGCATGATGAGCAAAATACTGCAAAAAGTTTTAACATTTCAGTAATCAGTTTGAGTATCCTACATAACTATTTTACTTCATCAAAATTATTTCATCTGAATCTAGTTAAATTTTTAGGTACTTCAAGCGTTTTTTTCCATATAAATTGTACTTTTACCTTAATTAATATACTTAAAGTAATTATACTAACCTTAAACAACTTTTTTAAAAAGAGAAAAAAATAAATGCCAAGCATAAAAAAGGTATAGAATATTACATCCTTTCTAATAAAAAAATAAATATGAAATAAATGCAATTAGCCAAGTATTTAATTATTCAGAAAAGAGCTATACTATAAACTAGAAACGCTGAAGATGCTTTTAGGAAGACGCGGAAAATTATCGATTAGCAAATACGATAATAATTCTCCAATTTCATCTATCTCTCAATTTTAATGAAACTCGTTTCGTGTACATTCGCATCTCGATATATCCTTGGGAGATCATTTTATCAATCGTGTGAGAAGAACAATACGGTAAGATATAGGTACGTCCTGCGAAAATATTTACTCCGTTATCGTTCAAGATTGAGGTCGATTTTTTTTTTCCTCTTGATCAGCGCTTCGTCGCCGCCGACGGCTATTTCAACGTCGTGTTGTCGTCGGCGAACTTTAACGATGTGATAGGATGAACTAAACGAACACACGCACACAATTTCGCGCTCCCTTATCTGTCGCGCAATTTCTCTCTCCGCTTGGACTGTCCGTGACTGCTCCGACGGTTTTTCTCCTGACGTGAAAATGTCACGCTGCCCATGACACGGCGCTCGTAAGAAGATGGATGACCCGACTGGGTTTCAAGACCTCTCACCACGATTGGCGCATCGTATTTAGGCTCGTTATTTAGTGAACGCATTATATTTGGTCCGCTTGTTTTTCGATATTCTGCTCGAGACACTGTGCCTTTAATCTCCGCACCGATAAAGCATACTCGGCTTAAGGCAAGATTGATCTCGGTCATTATACCTAGCTGACTTCCGCCGCTTATACTGGGAATGGATCGCTTATATTGAGGGTGACTATATAGATGATCTCTGATCTCAGATTATCCGAGAGAAAATGAAGAAAAATAACGGTATTTTTAAAGAACGAGACAGTTATTTAATATTTTAAAATATCTGACAAATAAAAGTAAATAAAAATTTGTTCTCAATTTTCAATATTTTATTATAGAAAATTTATGACTTGATCAGAATGTTTGGACAATAAATGTTTGCGATAATATTAATAATCCATTTCTTCGAAGAAATTGAACAAAAAAATTTTATATATGTCATACATATTATATTATTATAACTATTTTGTGTTTTGAGTAAGTAGCGAATATTGGAAGAACAATTTAATGCGTGTATAAATTAATATATTAATGAAGTTTTGAAAGGTAATTTATATCAATCTCAAAATAATTGGATAATATAATATATTTCTTGTGTGAATGTAACGTCATATGCTGCCGTATTGGAAGTAGTCCAATTTAATGCATAATTAGTTAACCGTAGCAATATTCTTGTGTTGACATTACACGTGAGTTACGGGATATAATTTTGGACTACAATAATTATTTAGACGCAGTTCATCATGTATAGCATAGATAATTTATTTTGTTGAAAGTTTAATTTTTTATAATTTATTATGATAGGCTGTGTGTTATTTTTCCTTAAATGGGAATTTAATTAAATTTACATTAAAACAGTACATTTGAATTGATTCGTTCTTATTAGTTCGTATTAAAAATTAACTTACAGTTTTTTTTTTAGAAAAATATTTGCTTAATTATAAAAACATTGTACCTTCATTGTCGTACCTTCATTGTATAAAAAGGCCCTTTAAAATATATGTGTCAATTAAGCGTGCAAACGCCACCACGACAAAAAATAAAAGTGTCGCCGAGTAGGATGTAAAAAAAGGCGTCTTTGAGTTGCGCTGATCGTTAAAGGCATGATACCTGTGCGCGATGAAACGATTGTACTTGTCGCTTGATCCACACTATCCACACTATGAGTCTCTTTATAGTCGCTTTGGTTAAGTCTAGTAACATGAGTCCGTCGCTCTCCTTTAACTCGATGCTTCTTTAGCTGGCCGCTTGCATGCTGCCTGCCATTCGCATGACAGCCGTAGGTACTTTTAAAAGCCATCTTTTCCCTCAGCCATCGTCCCTTTCTCGCTCGTCGGCCGTGGCAGTTTCTTTTACACGCCCTTCGGTATTACGTACTCATTCTTTTGTCCTCTTGCAGCGAGAAGAGCGGTCGACGCGAACTGCACGAATAAGTAGACAAACGTGTTGTTACATATATTTTCTCAAGAGAAAAGCGCGTCAATCTGTCAAGAGGAGCGTGCTTGCCCACCTTTTCGCGACAATTGTGTGACAACGTGACACACAAGATGACTAGAGAAAGTCTACAGTCGCGTGTAATTCTGTAATCAATTTTGTCTTGATTTCTTCTTCTCAGCGATTCCGTAATTCGCCATATATTTTATATATTTTATGTATTTGCAATGTTAAAAACAGGACCGTTATTATGTGAATAAATCAACTAAAATATGAAGATGTGTGAAGTTAGATGTTTAACTTAATACATATATATGTATCTTAAATAAATTTATTTCAGAAATAACTGCGAGTTACTTTCAACACAATTAATTTGAAATATTAATCACCCCAAATTTAATTATTTTTTATTTTTGATACTATCAGTATCTCCTGTAAAACCTGTAAGAAGTTATTGCGGAAAATATATATTTGAATATATTTATAGTCGTCACATATTTCATTTTACAATTAGACATCTAACATTTTGACAACTTAACTTCTCTCTCTCTCTCTCTCTCTCTCTCTCTTAGTTGACGAGGTTTCTCGCATATCTGTACCTTTGAAGTTTAATTCTCCGAGAGAGGTTCGCAAATTTTTGGCGACTTAGAAGTTAGAGCGCTTGTCGAAAGTGTCAAAATTCAGTACACTTCACTAAACTTTATCCGTCACAGCTCCGTACTACAGTTGTAAGTACTTAGAGCTTGAATAAGTAACAGTACAACAGTCGTCGTCGCAGCATGAGTCGTTACAAGCGCGCTCGTGTCAGCTTTATCGTTGGAGGCGTTGCTGGGAAACGAAGGGCCCCACGAAGCTGCAATTATTCTGAAACCGGCCACACGCTGCGCGTAGAGCCGTTCTACTGGGTCAGCTCTAAGAAACTTCTCCTGGTTTCTACATGATTACCTCGGTGATCATGTACTGCGGCGCCACCCATTACGTTGATCGATGCATATGCCTATAATTTATTACAAATTGACCATCTATTTGCGACTTAGTTCTAACGGAATACTTAGGTCAACGATTTTTTTTTCTTCTACGCACATTCAATTACGCATCTTTATGCTTTTCCCTGAAACGAGGCAATTGTAGCGGAGATAATAATCTACATATCGCATATGTCAGAAATCTAGAATCTACATTCGATCTAAGAAATTGTTATTATTATTATGTGCATCTTATTTTCTGTACTTTTCTTTAGGTAATACGAATTAAAGATTAAATTAGAGAAATTTTATTTAAGATATGAAGATGTTAATATAAATATGAAGCTGCATCGAAAATTTACGAAATTTTTATAAAGATTAAACATAATAATGATATATTTAATATTGAAAAAATTGCGAAGAAATTTGCAAAATTATATAATGACAATAATGACAAATTTAATATTGAAAAAATTAAGAAGTTGTGATAGATATTAAAAAAAAATAGATTTAGGGAAAATAGATTTAGAGAAAAGTTACGTTAAAATTGAAGAAACCGTTTCATTTGATTTTTTAAGTTGAAGTGAAAATACCTCTAAGAAGAAAATGCAAATTTACTTGATTTTAAGAAATAACGTTCAAATCAAAGAAATTTTTCTTTAATCGTATAGCAATGCACAAATTCTTTTGATTCAAATAATTTTTTTTTAATCGAAGAAACTTTTCTCGGACTGTATTCTATCTTCCGTCAAATTTAAATTGTGTAAATGAAATATTTTGTGGGCACGTAATTCTTAGAATATATATAGACTAGTATATCTACATATTGTTGGAATGATTCAATAAAGGAACTTACAGAATACCCTACATAATCAAATATAGAATACCGTGCTCTCTCTGTGTATGTAGATTGCCATGTATTCTTCATTCTATGTATCTTCTTCGTAAGGGACAGCGTCGTAAGCGAGCGTAAAATACAGGATTCGCGCAAATACACGACTACGGATGATCGCAATACATGTACCAGTATTCTGTTTCTGTGCACGTTAATAGATATTTGTTCGCATCAAAGATATTAAAGGGCGGAACATGCCTTAATAAATACTGCCAGCTAACAGCAGAAGGCGGAAACAAACGCGTTGAATAATTACGACGTAAATTTGCCGAGGAGGTAAGAAGGCCTCCAGACATTGCATGGGCGTAGGTACATGTACACGCACGTGCTACATTATATGTAGGTATACATGTAAGCTGCGACACCTTCCATCTGAACTTCTTGATTCCTTCAAATCGGCGGTCGACTCGAGTTGGAGTTAAATGGTGATTGACACGTGGCAATTGGGGTTAATTCCACGTGTCAATTGGCACTTGGATTTGATGTGAATAAAATTCGGCCGGCGACATACGTCTTTGTTTGTATGCGAAGTCGATGGCCTGCCAACGAATCGGTCTGTCATAATTCATTTCTCATTTTTCTAACCGATAGCGCATTGGTGACAATCACGCGTCAGGCGCAGAATCCCAAAGTACCATTTTAATAGCTCTTCATACAATTTTGATAACATAAAGTTCGATAAATTCTACCCTTTAATCTTTCATCATTAATACATCTTTCGCTGTAAGCTTTTTTTCTCACTTTTCGAAGTTTTAAAGAATTGATACTTGTTATGTTTTATATATATATATACTATCAAAAAGTGAATCAATGTACTATTACCAAAAAATAGTAAATATTTACCCATGGTATTATATCAGTTATAATATAGCACTGAAGTTATTGATTCACTTTTAGAGAGTATGAATAAATACTACTTATCTTTGGGATATATTTAAAGTCATATTTCACACGCCAGAAAATAATATTTATATGTAAAATTTATTCAAGTAATAAATTAATCGCTAGTCCATTATATTAGTAACTATAAGTTGTTTTGACATTTATTAAGATTTACATTTTTGTAACATTTATATGAAGAAAATGTTATAAGCTTATTATAGTTAATAGTATAAAAAAAACATCTTAAAATATCGTTATAAATTGATATGTCTGACGTTAGTAAAAATGAAAGAAGCCACCGTTCGAGAAAAAGAGAGAAAAAGAGACTTAGCGATTCTAATCACGTTATTGACGATATTTCCTTACGAGTTTCGGTGGAATGTATGAAAGATACCAGCTGCAGCTGGGAATAACCATTCCGAGAATGGGAACATACAAGAATTGTAGGGCTGATAGATAATTGGATCGTGCCAATTCGATTCTGCTGGTTCAATTAAACGCAATTGACCCGCTGACGTGCGAGGCGCGTCTTTGTTCGTAGGCATGTCTGATAATTCTTTGTCGTGATTGACAGGTCGTGCGGGATCATTGGTATTCATCGGGGATACGTCTATCATGCGCAAATTCTATTTTTTCATTTCTCTTTTTCCCCTTTTCCGATCTCTCTTCCCTTTCTCTCTTTTCCTCCCCCTCGATCGTTCAATTCTTCCTTTTCAACATCGGTCTTCTCGTTAAATGAGTTTTCAAGAATTTGTTGTCATGCCCCAAACTCGACATTTCCTGTTCCTTCAGAAGCCTTGTACATCCTCGTGTTCGCTCACTCTGTCATGCTTGGAACTTCGTTAAACTTTCCCTCGAACTATTTTGTAATTCCTGATATAACGATAAATGTTCATTTTTCGTTGTCATCACGCGTAGCGTTCGATGTTTTTATTAAATTTTAACGAACCCGTAGTCTCGGTACGATGATCCCAGACATCTTCTGAGAGATTGAATGCCACGTCAATCGAACTTGAAGGAAATTCATCGATCGTTCTCTGTTTTGCAATATTCGTCAACATTGACAGTATCCAGTGGGCGAAGATATATGCGTATTCACGAAGCAACATGGATTTGATAGCAAATGAGAAAATGGATGCGCCAATATTAATATAATATTCCATAAAATATTAATACACATGTATTAATACATTTTGATACACATGTTTTAAGGCGTGTTCAGATTCCTAACTAAATAGTTCCTTGATATCGTTTCTTGTATGAATAAGAATAAAATGATATTTTAGTAAGAATTTTAATATAGACTTAGATTTGCAGTGCCGTCACAAAATTGAAAATCAAGGAAATATCAGGGAAATCAGGAACAAATTTTATAAAAATAGAAAATTAAAATTCTTTAAAGAAGTTTAATATGCATATATCATATCTAAGTTTTGAAATATTATTAATTTAACAATTAAATGCAAGCCGTGTTAGCGACATCAATTTACATTGCTATGTTAAATTGCTGTCCTAACAAAATATTTGTTGGTTTCCAAATCAAGACGAAAATATAAAAAATTTCAAAATATTGTTGAAAGCATTAAAAAGAAATCATAAAATTTTGTTTGAGAAAAGTTAAGGAATGTAGAGATAAAGAATTTATAACAATTCTGATTTGACAGTTGCGGAATGATTAAAATATGTTGGCACATCAATAAGAAATATATTGATATGTGCATTTACGTTTATTGTCAGATAAATTTATGACGTTATTTCTCGAGGGATATTTCGAGGCTATTGCTTTATACATCTTCTCAATTTTATAATTTCCAACAGTCAATTTTTCTCTGAGTGGTAACCAAGTTTCGAATTTAGATTTCCCGTGCAGGTAAATCTCCTTTGGGATTAGCTGAAGGATAGATTTAACGGCCGGCGTCGGGCAACGCGACGCGACGGTGCGTCCGGGAGAAAATATGTGCTTATTTTTCATGAGATTTCGAAGTGTTAAAAAACGGACCCTCGACGCCTCGGAAAGCCGCAACAGAATGGCAAAAGAATACACAAGAGAATGCCGTAAAAAAAGCGAGAGAGATGTAACCATCTGGTTTTCGAAGTGTCCAACTTGTCCCGATATAAGCGCCGGATAATCTATGATCTTTGCTGTATAAGCGATTCGTCGCGGCGGTTTTATAACGACCCGACTTCTTATGCAGCCGGATTTTCCAACTGTGGATACCGTGTCGCGGTCGCACGGGTGCACTTTATGCTCGAGGGAAAAAGGCTCGCGAAAGCCGCATAGTTTATCGACCGATTTCCATCGATGCTTTAAAGAAGGGTCGCGCCCGTTTATGGAACTTTCGTCCTCGGTCATGAAAGAGGAACTGTTTGTTCCTATCATGCGATTTTCCCTTGCAATAACTTGAGTTTCCAACCAATGCGGATAACGGTGGACCAGCGATAAAATTCTTACTAGAATATATTTTTGAAAAATTTTCATTGGCAAAAACATATTTTGTTTTAAGAACATAAGGCGGGTGCCATTTATATAAAAAAGTAATTGTCTTCTTATCGAAACAGTAAAGTGATTTATAAAATAAATTTCGAGTTTTATGTAAAATATTATGATAATTTTATGAATATTTATAAAATTTGTTTATTATGTATGATCAAATTTTTTATTATGTAATTTTATGATAAAATATTGTATGTTTCGATTTGACGAGTAAAACGAATAAAAATGAGGAGAAGCCTCCAATTTCTAGGAATAAATGTTCACGCAAAATTTTCGATATTTTCTCTTCCGATCCGATCCTCCAATTTTCGAATATAGGAGTAGTGAGGGGAAAAAAGAGGCAATGAATCGATTTGCAGTTAAAAGAGATTGGAAATCAGCTCTCCCTTGTTGAAAAGAAATGAAATCCGTTTCTTCTTCCGAAACAAGAGGGAGGAATTTATTTTCGATGTTGGAATAAAATTCCCGATATTTTCTCGAAAAATATCGTCCGTCCCGACGGGAAAGTTCCTTCGTTCGTCATACAACGGACGCTCGATAGATTCGTTCTGTAGAAACGTAGGACGAAATGTCATCCGTGCGATGCACAGATGTTGCATCTTTGCGGGAGAATAGTCTCCACGACTACGACATGCAGAGAAAATGAGCGAGAAGTGTAGGATAGAGCGGGAAAGGGAGAAGAGACCAAGAGGGAGGAAGTACGGGAGGCTGCATACACGAAGACACGAAGACTGATACAAACCTCCGAGGGCGCGGACACACACTGCGACCACATGTTCTTTACGTGAAGAAGAAGAAGAAGAAGAAGAAGAATATCGCAAGAGATGCACCATGTGCATCCCTATTCGCATCTTCCGAGAGACATCGGTCCGTTATGTCGCACCCGAGGATTGGCTTGGTGAGATCTTACGCGCGTTTTCTTACGGATGCACGCTACATTTGCATTAAACCGCTCGCATCGCAAGCTTCTTAAAAACTCGTGGCGAGAAATTGAATGATCGAATTTTTTTTCCTGCAGATCGATTTTTCTTTATCCAATTTCTTCATCTAGTTTCTTTTTGAATCGATCTCAATTTTCTGAATCCCGCCGTTAAATATTGCGGCAGCTAAGTCTCGGATTGAATTTTTACTTAACAAGTATTAGAACGATGACTCAAAGAATATGGTTTCGTTTTTCTTTTACGGATGTGTGCTGTTTGCATTAAGTTACTCGTTGCTTATTGCGGAGTTTTTCAAAAACTCATCGTGAGAAATTGAATGATCAACTTTTTCTCGCGCAGGTCGATTTTTCTTCTTAACTTAATTGAAGTTTTTTTTTGTTTTTTAACCGATCTCAATTTTCTGCATCCCGTCGTTAAATATTGTGGCAGCTAAGTTTCGAATTGAATTTTTACTTAAGTTGGTAAAACGATGACCTAAAGGTTTCGTTTTATCAAGGGATTTAATTTTGTCAAACCATTTTAACTTTAAATAACGGAATTGTTAAACGAAGTTGTCTTATTTATTTTAGCTTTTACCGAAACTATACAGAGAGATATAGAGCAAGAGAGAAAGAGAGAAAGAGAGAAAGAGAGATAGAGGGAGAAACTTTTTTCTGTTAAATTATTCCTAAAAAATCAAATCCGTTACCCCTGGCTTTCGATACCTATATTTTGTAATATCGCTAGAACTGTCAACGCGCTAACCTTGCAAAATTTACTACATCAACAAACACCGGGTACACCAAAAAGCACTTAAAAGTAAGTAGCAACAAATCACTCGCGGCGGCGCACCGCATACATTTTTAAAACGATCGTTCGTGGCAGTCGCGCGTGGAAGTGTAAGCAATTTATATAAGGGATGTCCAGAGTAGCCAAAAGGCAATTTCTACCATCGTCGGCACATGTGTGTGCACAGCCGGAGAGAAAGACAGATGACGAGATAGAGTGCGGGAGAGACTTGGTCCAGGATCGCAGGATGACGGTGGCGTATGCTTGCTTTTTCACGACACTCGGTCTTTGATCGGCTTTATGAAAATCCGATAATAACACCGCCTGGGTTATGAGCGGCGCTTATTTTGTCATTGACTCTCGTGTGTTCGGGTTTTACCGGATTGCCAATAGTTTCGCCGTAGAGATCCGCCATGAGTGCTCGACTCAAAAGTTGTACCGAGGAGGGAGGGGGAGAGAGAGAGAGAGAGAGAGAGAGAGAGAGAGAGAGAGAGAACGATCGAACGTAGGTGATTGCCGCGCGTTAGGCGACCCCGCATATTCTCTACATATATATGTATGTATGTATGTGCAAACAAACGAGCAATTTCTAAGTGCCTGCGCGCGATAATATTTCCGTCACGTTCGAACACCAGCGCGGAATCACGAGAGCGTATTCCGACCTCATAAAATCGGCGAGATAACACACGCGAAGGACGGCGTTCATCGTTCCTGAACGACTTTACGTCGGCTAATTTTATCGCCGTCTTTCTTACCCTGCTATCGGCGAAAAAGGCCGTAGCCGATGGGATTTGACAGGAAGGCGGGGGAATACGGCGCCGTATCGCGGAACGTTGAAGGCTCTGAGGGTGATACTTTAACGACCTGGAGTGAGATCTGATATAATGGGAGTTGCTAAACTAGATTAGGGAGCGTGTACATAATATTATATAATTGTTATTAACTAAATTGATATTACTTCCCGTCACGTCACACTTTTTAACATCAGTTCTTCTTACAGACAGATCCAGAGAAGGGGTTAAAAAAAATATATATGCTTATTAACTTTCTATTTATTTTTATCAACCGATTAATTATAATTAATGAATGTTTCTTGTCTATATGTAATAATTCAGGGTTAATCATTGAACCTCAACCTTTTAGTAGACCTTGACTAGTTTTGCTGCGTTGTCATTTCCTTCTAACGATGTTCCCACGAAGAAGTTCTGGAACTAACCGTCCATTTCCTTTCCTTCCTTCACGCCTTCGGATTCCGGACTATCTCTTTTTCTTAACAGGCGTGGGCAAAAACTTGATTTCCAATCTTTCGCGTCATGTCGCGACACATTCCATGATAAACCGTGATTGAAACCGACATTACAATATAGTACGAATTTGGGAAAACATATCGTCGTCTCTGAATGTCAGGACGTCTCACGGCAATCCTAAGTATTGTATCCTAGGGGAACTATGTGTAACGACCAAGTTTTGGATAACGCCCAACCAAGAACTGATGATGGAATGCGACATGATGCGCTCGAATGTGTTTCCGCATGGGTGCTGTTTATAAATTAATCACGTTGCTTAGTTTATCAACGACGAAGTTAAACAAGCTGTGTAAACGCGCACGCAGACGTGCATCCAGCGTTCGTAATTCTCGCGCCAATGCTAGTCCATTAAGTTCCCTTCGAACTTGACCCAGTCCCGCTCCGAATCTCGCGAGTATTGCAAACTGAACCGAACCGATCCGGCAACTGCATTCTTATCGAAACATTTGCATTCAAAGACGGTAAATCTACTTTTTATTCTCGCGTTTCTCGTTGCATTCGGTACTACAACCTGTTACTTCTAGATGCGAATGGCTTTCTCTTAGGATTCTAACGTTCTCCTTATTCATATCGATGCGTTTTGTAATTCGATCAGAACGGTAGGATTATTCACATAGCTTTATTCGTATCAACGCTTTTATGGTAAATGGTTAAGGCAGTGCACACAATTGATTCTTCAAAAATATCTCGATTAGACGGAAAAGGAGACGTCGGATGACTTCTATTTTAAGTTTTCTTCAGCAATAACTCTTCAGCAATATATAACTCTCTCTGCGTTTAGTTAATTCTCTTGAATCAAAATTGAAACAAAAGATTTATATTTAGGTACGTACTTTCTAATTTGAAGGTATAAAAAGGAAAAAACTATTCTAATTTAAAAATAAGAATTATTTATGATTGAAAAACGATTTTAATTCTTTAATTTTATTCTTTATGCCCGATTATAGTTTTTATTTCCGTTTTTATTTCAAGACCATCTTAAGTAATGTCTTAAGATGCGAATATGGCCCTTTGATTGACATCTTAAGACTGTACTTAAGACAATCTCAAATATAAGAATCGACTATGAACCGATCTAAGTTTGATTTATTCTCTTGAACCGCATATACATATATATATATATACTTTTTAATTGAAAGAGACGTTTTAACTTAAAAATGAAAAGTATCTATAATTGAAAGATAAAATTACATTATCCACCATTTTATTGAATGGAGGCATTATCGTTGCATTCGAGACTCGTGTTTATTAATTATTAATCTCATTGATTATGGAAGAAGAGAAACGGGCTTTGGTATAAAGCGCCAAGATGTTCATCCATATACATCATTCGCATATAGCTGGTGCTCGTTACTCTATTTGTCTATTGCATAATTTCCTATCTCGAGATTGTTAATCCGTAGATTATGCCACGCTATGAAGCGGATATAAAATAAACACGAATCGCGAAGCATTAGACCGTAGTGCTCGATCAGAATCGAACGAACGCAGAGTATCGGGGCAAATCGGGTATCGGTATCGTCGTCAATTAAAAGGGTTTCGGGAACGCAAACGCACTTTGACGCGGAATTACATACGTTGTATGCGATTGTGGGCAATCCGATTGACTCCCATTCTCTTCTGTACATCTCCATCTATCTTCTCTCTCTATCTATCTATCTATCTGTTTATTTAAGTATCTATCTATCTATTTATCTATCTATTTAGGTATCTATCTATCTGTCTGTCTATCTATCTATATCTATCTATATATTTATTTATTATATCTATCTATATCTATCTATCTATCTATCTATTTATTTATTTATTTATTTATCCATCTGTCTATTTCTATCTCTATTTTTCACTGACGTATAAGCGTCGCTTATATATCACCTGACCTCACTCTCGGATTGCTGTACTGTGAGAAAGGAAATCCGGAGCTCTGAAAACTCGATCCGTCTCTGTACGCGTCACTCGATCGGCGGCAGTCGATAGTTATAGGAGTAGAAAATATGCGCGTCCGTCTCTCAGTGTCCTCCTGTTCCTCCTCCCGATCGTCCTTTCCATTTCTCTGCATTTTCGATTGTCCGCCCGGTCCATCTCGTGCGCTGGATTTATTATGCCAGTCGAATTACCTCTTCGCAAAATTTTCGAATGCATTCCTCGTGCGGGCGCATAGCAGAAATAATTCTTGCTTAATGGATTAAATAATTCTCGCGAATTATTAACTTAACTAAATCATTAATTTATTACGTTTTCTCTCCTTGCTTTTCAAATACTTTTTGTTAAAAGTAATAGAAAAAAATTTTATGTTGAGTTATGTATTTAAACTTTTTGAGTATATTTTTTTTGTTTTTCAAGACTTCACGCATTTTTTTTTATCGCCTTATATTTCCTTTTGAAAATTTTCGACAGTTCGTCGTTTTTAAAAGATTATATAAAAGGATGTTGTAAAATTTACAATTTTAAGATAGTTTTGGCTTTACGAATGTCTGTTAACTCTAATTGCTCGAAATTTCTCGCGAAACAATATTGTCTTGATCTTACGCCACCAGAAACGATATATCTTTCTACGGAATGTTCGTGGCGACATTTCCGACGAGTTTCAGGGCGTTAGAATCAAGCGCGATTGCAACGATTGCTTCCTACGCGCCGTGACGAACGAGAAACCTCAATTGGCAATTGCAGTTTAAAATGAACTTTAAAAACATTTGGTTCTTCAAACATTTGGTGTCTTGTGTACACAAATCAAAATGCATCGTAACTCGGATAGTTTTACTTTTAACTTTTTTTGACGAGTATTAACAACAATATAATTCAAAAATTAATAATATTATTAATCTAATAAAATTAAGTTTCACTTATTATGTTTAAAGGATTTATAATTTTTTTTATTTATTCAAAAATTATTGAGGTATATTTTATATTTATAAAATTAATTTTCAAATACGTCTGATTTAAAAATAAAAATATCTTCTTCAAAAATCACTTTAACTATCTTTATATTTCAAGAAAGAGAAGGATACTCGACTCGGTTTAAAGAGGAAAAACTAACTATTGTAAATCTGCTCATCGATCTGTGCATTACAGTGATTGCGCATTAAGGATTAATCTTACATAAAGACTTCCGGCAGCTTAAAAATTACCGTTACGGTATATCTCAGCCGTTTCATTCGTCCGTTCGTAGTTTCTTTATTCAGGCTCGTGCTCGTTTTTATATAACGGATGGATAATTTCTATATAACGGACGATAATATATAATATCATTTGACTTTGAGTTCTCACGAGTGAGAACGGATTTTTGCGACGGGAAAGGTGTATCTCGCAACTCGCGCCTCGTTTTTCCAAGACCAAGTTAATGCCGGTTTCTTCGCATACCTTCGCTGCAGTTTCTTTTCTGCGCGGCCATTACCCTCTTTACGAAGGCGAGCACTTCGTTTAAATGATAAACCTTAGTCCGAGCGCGAATCAACGAACTACTTGCTCTTTAATTCTCTCCCGTCAAGCAATTTAGTTACTGTTCTACGCTTTTCTGCTAATTCTATTTGTATATAAAGTGTCTTACCGTTGCCTTATTTTCATTCAATGAATTACACTGAAGATTAAACTAAGAAGAACGATGTCTCATTGTTGCGAATTTAATTGTTTGTAACTTAAAATTGGAAGAATTTTTCGATAGGTTTAATAAATTAAGATTTATCATAAATGGCTAATAAAAAGTTCATTTATATTATTTACTGGAAAAAATATTGGATCGAAACAAAATATTCATCATAACATTTCATTTGTATCATAGCTGTTTTTGGCAATTCTGCAGATCAAAATTTTAGTTTAAAGAATGTGTTTCTTAAATGGCGATATTATGACTTTTAATGGAGTTATGAACAATTAAAGATAAACAAAAAAAAGTACTCTTTTTATTTATATCCGTGATTACTTAATAATAAAATGTCTTAGGAGCATTTTAAAAAAATTTTTAAAAGACGATTTTATATTTTAAACTTTTACATTAGAAAGTCGAAAATTTTTGTAAAACACGTTAAAATATTAAGAAGAAAATTTTGTTTTCTGTATGCAAAAAAAAGTATTCGTAAAAAGATACAGTAACCTTTCGAAAGAAAAGATTTTTTTAAGCTTTAAAACCCTTTTCTTTTCAATTTAAATTTTATTAATTTTTAACGAAGTTACTTGAATTTTGAAGTTTATTGTGCTACACACAAACTTTTATTTTAACCAATATTATTTCAGAATTTAAAAATACATTACAATTAATACAATTGTAATAATAACATAAATAATAATAATAATAATAGTAAAGCATAAGAAAATGTTCATATTCTATGATAATCTTGATTTGTTGTAATATGCAGAGTAACGTAAAAAGTCTTAATGAGACATCCTCTCGCAAAGTCATTTAGAATTTACGTGTCATTGAATTAAAAATCGTAATTAAAAATCGAAGTAGAAAATGCGATGAGCGTAGCGATATTCGATACGATGAAGATAACGGAGTGAAGAAACTACCATCTCGATGGAAATAGTGAGGTCGGGTTGAACGGCAGGAAAGCCGCTGCCGCCGACGTGGTTTTGCTAACGTTTGGCTAACCGGCGCGTGAAGAAGAGAGAAAAGACATGACGAGACGAGACGAGACGAGATGAGAGGAGGGAAGCGGGGACGACCGGACGTAGTCCCGGCGGAGAGGAGAGTGGAATGGTGAAAAGGAGACACAAAACGAGGGACGATGACGAAGACCCAGGGTAGAAGAATCAGTGGCGTAGCGTGCAGGAGAGAGAGAGAGAGAGAGAGAGAGAGAGAGAGAGAGAGAGACG
>NW_012130096.1:217843-242040 GCF_000143395.1 Atta cephalotes
ATAACGAAGAAGCTGCCGGTCGATCTGGAACCGGTTCTTCCCATTATCACCGCTCCTCGTCGGCCACGCGACTCTCCATCTTCGTCGTTCGCCACGCGAACGTCGAGCGACCGGCCCGATGCACCTGCAGCTGCACTGCACACCGTTCATCAGTTACGGCCGCTCCGCACACGCGCGCACTCTCCATCTTTCTCTACATCTCGTCTTCTCTCCGTTCTCATCTCTTCCTTTTCTTTTCGAACCAGCCAGCAGGCTATTTTGTTCCTTCTGCTCCATTCGCTCCCCCTCTTCGCGCTCCTCTCCCTTAAACTTGATTTGCTCTTTTCTTTTGGAGCAGGCAAGCGTGTTCCGCGTCTTTTCTTCTTCTTCTTCTACTTCTTCTTCTTCTTCTTCTTCTGCTGCTGCCGCTGCTGCTGTTGCTGCTGCTGCTGCTGCTGATGCTGATGCTGCTGGAGCGAATGAGCAAGTTGTTCCGTCTTTCTTTCTCCTTCGCTCTGTTCTCTCACGATCGTTCCACCACGCGAACTGTTTCTCCCATCCTTATTCCAGTTACTTTACTCGTGTGCACCGCTCCCTCCTTTGCAATCCTGCCGATCGTACACACACGCACACGCACACACGCGCGCACACGCACACACACACACACACACACGCGCGCGCGCGCACACACACACACACACCGATGTAGCCCATTATCCGATATAACTTGGCTATAGGAAAGAGAGGGGGGGGCCTGGGGCTATCATCCGCAGAAGCCAATCTCACAGCGTACAAAACGCCGCTCTCCTTTGTCCCGTCGGAGAACCGCAGAGAAGAACTTAAAGGACGAATATCTCGCCTGTGTGCGTGCCCTTCGCTTCGCGAAAGGAATGGACCTCCCGTTGCCCTTCTCCCTTCGTCGCCGGTAGCGGCATTGCGATCATCGCTGATAATATCGAGATGGCGTACCCAGTATCGGATTCCTGTCTGAGACAACGCGCAAGCAAGTGTATAATACACCTGAAGTACAATTTTACAGCTGCGAAGCTTCGTACACGTCGAACGTCAAGAGGAAGTTTTTGTATATGCGGTGAAGCGTCGATGAATGTCTAATGTAACTTCTTTGTCGTACATTCTAGACAGGTGTGTCTAGGCATACCTGTTGTGACTATTTTTAGAAATGTGTTTTAGGGCACTCTTTGTAAAATTGATTACTTATATTTGAAACTTTGTTCTAACAAGAAGAAAGCAATTCTCTTCATGCTTTAAGTTTAGAAATTTCGGAATTTTTATCTGCCTGTGAGAAGTTACTATATTTTAATATCTTGAATTAATGTACTATTAATTAACTTTAATATAATCATTTTATCATTTTGTAATAATATAGATATGACATATATACATATATAGACGTATTACCGATTTCAAATTACATGTCCGATTCTATGGATCAAAATTTAATAAGAGGTATCTCGTATATGTCTGTTTCTCATTTATACATGGAGAAAAAATTCTGGCTGAAAATGAACGATCACATCAATCAAAATTTTGGTTATTTTAACTAAAATTATAATAGATTCAATCAGAACATTCTGATTTGTCTGTTTTCAATCAGAATTCCAATTAATACAAACTTTTTTTTCGAGTGTATTCATATAAATCTTTTGAACATTTGAGTATATTTATTAGCAAGTATTATTAATATAATTGGAAATTGATGTTAAAAGTTTTTGGTATTTATAATTATAATTATTACTAATATAGTGTTAATAATAATAATTATATTTACAGTTCTAAAAAATACATATAGTTGCATCGAAAATGACTATAAATATAAATATTATTACTAAAAAATGATTGCAATATCATAATTTAGCTACAATGAGAACAAAAATTCGTACAAGGAAATTTGTTAAAAAAAAAGTCTTATTTGTAGAAAATAAATATTAATAAAATAAATATTAATATTAGCAATTTTATATAATGAATACATTGTGTTCTAACATAAACAAACGAGCTTCGCGCCTGATTTTAGAAGCTAAATTTTTCGTTTCTATGAATACTTTTTGAGCATTCAAAATACATTCACAATACAATTTTTAATTTTCACTTATTTTTTAGATGATATATTTTGTATAATTAATATACATCTTTTTGGTATATTATAATTTTAAGAAACATATAGTCTCTCTCTATTTTATTCTTTATAAAAAAATGGTTAATTATCCAAAACAAGAAATGATCATCAATTAAACGTCGAATCGATGTTGAAATGATCGTCAAATTTATATCAATTTGACATCAATTCAATGACTGATTTCTCGCTGGATAAATTTACTTTTTAAAAATAAGTTTTTTTAAAAAATATTTTCCCTATATGAATACTTTTTGCACTCACTATATATATATATAAAATCATTTTGTGGGGCTTATTTTATGGCAACCATTTTTGTAGTAATAATAATTATATTTATAGCCATTTTCAGTGATAGCTATATATAATAAAGTACAATTTTAAACATACTACAATGCTGAACCAAATAAGATTTGATTTCAATTTTCGGAGTTTAAGTTTGATTTTTTCTTTTTTTGGTATTCTTCATTATTATTATTATTATCCTTTATTGCAATACAAATATATACAGCAAATGGCACCAGCAAGATTGTGTTACGAAGTCAGCCAATAGATAACAATATTCGGAACAAGCGAATAAAACAGATAGAAAAATCTTGAGCGCCATATAATACATGAGACAAGTACATCATTGACATTATAACAGCAATAACAATAATTATGGCAGCAATAACATATAATTATAATCATACAAACAGGTACCAAAAATTTCGCTTAATGTACGTTGTGTCGATCACCTGCCTTCCTTGCAATCTATTCGCCAAGACAATACTTGGTGCACGCGCGCATTTTCTTCGATCTACGGTAAGTTTGTAGAAGCTACGCGGCGGCTTTTGTTCGTGGTCGAGAGATAACAGCTTCGAGCTATCAGTATTGCCTATCTGCTCCGAATTCTCCGGTGTACGATGAATATCCGTGTGTAATAATCGGATTATAGAATCGGGGAACAGTCGGCATGTGCTCAGTAATTGTATTTTTGCCTCGCTTTTGGTGGAGACGATATTCTATCGTTTCGCGTTGCTACAAAGCGCGGCTAAACCACAATAGCATGCGGTCAGTAACTCAATATACCGACGAATATCAGCGCATTATACCGCCGAATTTTGGAATGTCGAATTCTGTCGACAGCGTTCGGTTTCTCTCATAATTGGATAGTTACAAGAAACCGCTTGAAACCGTCCAACTTGTCAATAACTATAAATAATTTCAATATGTAATTTGACGTAAAAGATGATTGTCGTTTACAGTGAATTAAATAAACCGCTTTGAAAGAGCTTCAACATAATTTTTGCACAATTTTTAATACAGAATCAGAATAACCTTCTTACCTTCCTAGCTCTTTTTGAACAGACGGCCACGGTAGTCAACGGTATCCTGTTTTTGGTGTTTTCCTTTTGTAATCGCGTTCATCCGCGAGATGCTAATCTGATTTCTAACGTAAAAAAGACAAGAGGGGAGAAACGCGCGCGACCAATCACACGCTATTGTTCCATCGAGCGGGGTGTTCTCTTCTTTTTTTTAACGTCAACAGTGATTATACGTGCGTTTAATAATGGGAACGTTACGCCGTGTTCCCACGTGTCTTCCTGCCGTTTGCCCCTCGCCTTCGTTATTGTGCGCCAAAGTTCGTCCGTTGCCTTCTAAGGTTACTTACACGCCGTACGTAACCGCGGAAATCTTAATTCCGCGGTCGCGCCGTCGGACTAATCACTTCCCACGTGCACCTACCCGGTGGTGTACGTGTCATACATACGAACACACCGGGATCCTCCCGCGTCACGGGAAATGCATATCCGTGGAATCGCCGTGTATACAGTTACACTTGGCCACCACACGTTGATCACGCGAGCGCTTAACCCCCCCTGTGGCTCTTCAGACCCTAATGACGCCAACTGTGCATTGTGGATGCTCTCAACGCGAAGCAGATACATATTCCCCTACGAGGGTTTTCGAAGACAATGGATCTGACACAGTACGTATAAATTAAGAGTAATTACAATTATATCTTTTTTCTTTTTCAAGAAGACGTACAATTTCATTAAAGCCCAGTCTTGTTTTGAAAGCAAACTTTGATGCTTGTTGGTTCTTCATCCAGCAAGAAGAATTACGATTTCACATGTTATCTTCACTGCTTAATTGCGAATTATTACAGAGTTAACGAATATTATAAATTATTTAATTTTAATATAATTTATTGTGCACTTAGTAGCATAAGTAAATATAATTATACAAAAAAATAGCGAGACATCAGCAATGCTGCTGCTATAAAAGATCAGACAAATAAAATATAAGTTAGAAGAGATTTAATATGTTTAATTAAATTTAATACAATAAAAGAAAAAAGTTTATATGAAATGAAGAAAGAGGAGAAAAGTGTATAGGAGATAGAATGGCGATTTGCAATTCACAAATTAATTTATAAGATACAAATGATTTATAACCGCAGAATCAAAATTATTATTAGTGTATTAAGAGACCGAAATCGAGACTGAAATTAAATTGAAATTGTTTTATTTGCACTATGAGAATTTTATTTGTAGCATCCACTTGTCTTGTATTGCTCTTTGATTCCTTTATTTATACGTTTTCATGAACATTGATAAAAGCATAAACACATAATGCAAACATCAATATTTAACTATATGTTTTTTTCGATTATTCTATGTCTTGTTTTTCTTCTCTATCAGGCAAACCTGTTTTTATCGAGGCATGCATTTTGCATGTTTATACGGAATGTTTAATAACTCGTGGTATTTGCAAGCTCTTTGGACATGCAAGCTCCTGTATTTATCATTCTTATGATGTGCCGCACAAAATCCATTTAATGCAGTCACATAATACATATATTAGCTGTGAGAGCTCTCAAGAATTATCCTCGGCTAAAATGCGACAGTGCTAGACGTAGAAAGTTTTCACGGAGGTTAGCAGTACATTAAGCTTAAACTCTGAAGAACGGCTGACGTGGCGTATACACGTTTAAGCGAGATATGCATTTCTCGTGTATTTCGCTTACGATACTTCTGACGCTAGATGGATAACAATAAAAAAGATATACAATGTCATTCAAGACGATCTCGATGTCCGATATTTCAAGCAGACGATATGAAGCCGAATATGTTCGCTTATTCCCATAAGCGAAATTTTATTTGTTAACACAATATATTTCAAAAAAGTTCAAAATTTGTTAAATTAAAATACAATTGTATAATTATAATCAAATGTGCGATACGATTAAATCTTGTCAAATTCTTCATAGTGTTTTAAAAATGCTCATTATAACATCATTATTGCTAAATTGCAGTTTAATTTAATATTATATTACGTATTCCAACTTTAGAGTTGTGTTTCGAGATCGACAAATAATCAGTGCGCAGTTTGCTTGAACTTCCAGTTCAACTTTCAGTTCAAGCAAACTGCGCACTGATTATTTGTCCGATCTTGAACACAACTCGTGAAAATTAACTGCGTTGCTTGCAAAAAAATGAAGATATTATTAATCATCAAGTACCAAGTATCTGTTTCAGCCAAATATTGCCTTCTTCGCTTATTTAAATCTTTTTGATTTAAATCTTTTCAACAATGTAATTAACTAAACAAGTTTAAATAGAATTGATTTTGAATAATGGGGCAATCACTTTGGATAAATTGAACGGAGCTATATATTATTTGTAAAGAAAGAGCAGCTGTTGTTTCTTTTTCAATGACATTATAAAGGATGCTATTTTATGTTCGTCGTTAAAAATTTATTGCTGTTTCTTCTGGTTGCTTGTGGAACAAAGTAAAAATTTAAAACAGTCATCTTTCCACCCCTATCTCTCGCGCGAGCGATAAAATTGTGATAAAATCGCGCGGAGGGTAGAATTACCGGTAGTGTTTCGACCCTCGAGTTGCATCAATTAAGCGCGCTTGAAATATCGCTACGGTGGATTCTCAGGTCGGAAGTTACATCGTTACTCGCTAACTCCTTTCCCTACTACGGACGGTACGGCACCCTCTTTTTGTATCTCAAGCTCAAACGACTCCGAGGCGACTCGACGTTATCGCTGATTTACCGACGTTGATTTCGCTCCTTCCTCCTACGAAATGTTTCATCGAAGGATGTTCGCCTCTTCGAACATCGTCATGTCGTCGATTCCGTTTTCGCTCCCATATCTCCGCGGGTTATCCGCTGACACGCCGGCTTTTATCCGGCTGTAATCTATAACTGCGGCCGGCAGAGCACCGTTCTGTTGAATTCGACAGGTGGTTTTTCGATCGAGAGAGAGGTGGATCGTTAGTATCAACCTAAAACCTACGCCACGGTAGCCCGAGGGCAACCGACGACGCGAGAATTCACCTTTTTATCTGCTCGAGTTTCTTCCGTGTGTTCGATCGTACTGGAGAAGACGGCATCGGGAAAGACGGGGAGCCGACAATTTGTAGACTTCTTACTAGGCTATGGGAACGAATTTATCCAGACCTTGATCGTCAGATAGCGTTGAAAAGATGTGTTTCCGCTCGTCTCTCCCATCAGACAAGTCGATGACTCGTGTGTTTCATCTGAACACGATTACATTAATTTAAGTACCGTGGGAAACTTTCCTTGAATTGACAAAACGATGTTATATACCACGTCGTCCTTGACGACGATGATTGGGAATATTTTGATAAAAATCTGCCGAATTATGATAATTTTTTGATCATCGGAAATTACGTAAGAGGTAATATACTTTCGATCGACACCTTTTCTTGCTTGATCGAGTATGGTATGATAATCAGATAAGTTAATATTAATTGACTTGACAATTTGTAATACCTGTACAGATTGGGCGGCATTTTTGAAAAAAATCAAACTCATTCCAGAGCAGTGTCTTATTTATTTTAGAAGTTCGTTTTATCTTACTTGGGAATTTGTGTTTCTATTTTAAACTTCTCGAATTAAAAAAAGAAAGTTGAATTTTTAGGCAAAATATAATTTTAACGGAGCAACTAGAATAACGTAAGCTTTTTCAAACGATCGAAATTTTACCGAGACTCTTTAGACGTTTCTCAGTGAACTATCTTTTTCTGACCGAGCGTGAAACAATGACACGATATATACGTATATATACGGTTCAATGAAGTTTCCTAAATGAGTTAAAGAAAGCAGGGAACTGGATCGGGATAACACGAAGCCGAGATGTGGGTGTCCCGAGTAAACGCGGTCAGAGCATTGGAAGGAAGCAGGTGAACCTGAAGCGAGGAATATAAACGGATAAGAACACGCAACGACCGTAGAGGAAAGTATTTACCCGAGTACTCGGAACGGAAGCGGCCGAGGAAGTGGAGTTACAGAAACGGTCGTTTCCGAGACGAAATGGGAACGAAGGGCGATAGAGGAGCCCACTTCGTTAACCGACGATAAAATCCACTCGACTTAATCGATCCTTTTTGTCTCTGCTCGCCTAGCTGCGCTCGCTGTCTTACTACTTCGCCTTTGTTCTCCGAAACTGGTGGATAAGCGTCTCGTTCTCTCGAGATTGAGCGAAAAGAATAGTCGGCCGCTCGGCTCGTTCCACGTAGTTATGCGGCGTGGTACCGCGCCTCGATGATGAAGTTGTTGGTGATTTGATAAAAAGATGAGACTTCATACATAACCGCGATTCATCGCGATTGTCGTCATCGTCGCCATCTCCTTCGCCGTCGAAACTTAGAGTTCGCGGGAAGTTAAGTATCATCCATATTTATGGTCGCGTACGCGTCTCTTTGCATTTCGCGAGACTATAACGTTCCGCGCGAATTGTCCGGTCCACTTTTCTAACTTGCAGATTCACGGATTCTTCCCATCTTGTTAAACGCGCGAATCTGTTTGCGCGACGAGAAAGCACGGATTACTCTCAATACGCGGTCATTTTGCGCCGCATTCATGTCCTCGACGCTGAAATCCGGCGCATGAAAATTTCATAGAACGGCGATTTTCCTCAATTTTATCACGTCGAGTATTCGTGAAATGTGTTTTATGTACCATACAGATTATATGAAATAAAATAAAAATAGTGAATTTTGAAGATAAAGTAACAAGCAGTAGCTAAATAAATTTTTTTAATGAAAAGAAGAAACAAGAAACTGCATAATAATTGAAAAGCGATATAAAATCAAAAAATTATTATGTTTTCCCAAAGATTCATAAAGCAAATTATTTTGTTAGTCTAAATAAAAAATCTGTATGTTCTCTTACATACATAACAAATATTAAAGGGTGTTTTATACATATTTTCAAAATGATACCAAAATTATGAAAAAGTTATAGGTTATTCTAAATCACATTTAAAAGTAATACGACAAATTTGATGACGGTTTACTAACTGGATCATAAGTTATTTTAATAAATAGTAGTATTTTTTTCATCTGTGCTCTAATAAAAATATATGGAAATGTGTTACAAAATAAATGATAAAAATCTCAATTTTTTAATAAAAATACATTACGTATTCAAGATTATTTACATCGCAATGTACATTGCGTTGCACGAACTAGTTATCCAAGTAAACAAATAAAATATTTATTTATTATGTGCAATTAATCAGTGAATCGCAATGAAATTTTGCAATAAATTATTTTGTTTAAATTTATAAAAGAACAATGTAAATTATTTATCATTAAAAAAATTTAATTTTCAACAATAAAAATAATAACAAATAAAATAAACTACAAAAATGTGTTATTAAACAAAACTATAATTAAAACTATAATTATCTTATTCACATAACGTATATAGTTTCATACGTATATAATTTATTTGAAATGTAAATATTGAATATATCTATTTCCTAAATTTAATTTTCTTTGCAGGGATTTCTTTGCACTCTATGTCTAATATGTCTTAATACTTTTTGCAGATCAAATTTAATATCGGAAAAACGTTTCACAAACGCTATTTTATTTTTTAATTGAAATTGATATGTGTCAAGTTAATATTTGTGTTATCATGTTATCAATAAACACTAAACACCAAAGTTAAAATAATTGATTTATAATTTTTTTAATTATTTAAATTTATAACATAGTTTTTATATTTTTCTTCAATTTTGTTGCAATATATGTAAATATAATTAAATTGATCAATTTATTTTTCCCTTTTACCCTTTTTTCGAAAGTATATATGGTATTATAAAAAAAATAGAAGATATAATACTTATACTGAAAAAGTATATTATTTAAAAAATAATAGCATTTAATCGACAAAATAATTTTCGCGTTAAACAAACTGATTGCTATCGAATGCGTTATTTAAAAGTAAAACAAACTTCTTTATGTTATTTTTTTTTCACTTCATGTGCGAAGGAATAGACTAAATTCGCTATGCTGGTTGCACCTGCACATTACCTACACATGTATTATAAATGTCACAGAGTCAAGCAAGAGTATTATGACAGAAGAAATTCCTGCAGTATTGCTATCGCGTAATATACGTAAAGAAGAGATTGTCGGTCGTCATATTATCAGCGATCTCAGAAGAATCAATCGTCCGCGTCCGATCTGGTGGTTGCTCTTCAGCAGATCGAAGCAATACTTCGGAGTTCGGATGCGTTATCGAGCGCGACGATAGCAAATGACAAGCAAATCGTTCTATCCCGCGATCGCGGCTAAACCGTGCGTAGCGCGACATAAACCGAAGTACGTGCTTGCGGAGCTGACGACTCGGTACGGATGGCGTCATTTCGCGGGATGAACGACATATCGAACGTCGCGCTGTGGAACTTTCGTGTCAGTCAGCGCGCGTCGATTTTACGTTAAAAAGCCAATTGTGCAGAACGAACAGCAATTCCGCGGGCTCGTTTTCATGTTAAATCTTACGATATTTACGAGCGAGTGACATGCGCATTAGTTCTTGTGCACGCAGTTGAAGAAGTGACGAAGGTTCATTGGGTATCGAAAGACTAATGGATGCACTAATAGATTGTAGATGTATGTATGCGTGTATGTGTGTGTAAAAAGCTAATTCTAGAATCGTTATGCCACTACTTGAAATTACTTGAGCTTAAAAAAGTTGCTGAGGCTTGGAAGAGTCAAAATCGCGAGTGAGAAAAAATAAAGGAAAATCTAATGGATTTTCTACAACAAGTCATTACTTAAGCTTTAAGTCGTAAGAAATCGAATGAGTCATAGTCAATTATTCTTCTCACATTCGACTGTGAATGGTCAATTTCTTACGGCTTAAGACTTAAATTTCTTAAAACTTAAATAATGACTTATGGTAGAAAGTCCATAAAAGTACAAAATGAATTTTTAATTTAACTGCTTGTTTGAGTGTAAACTGTATATATTTATTCTCAGAGGAGATATTACGTCAAATAAATAATTTAATAAATAGTTCAATAAATTAACGTAGTATTTAATTATACGCTCGATGAATATTATAAAATTATTAAGAAATGCAGTTAATGTATTGGAAAACATTTTATTGGAATTGTTTTATGAAATATTGGATGAAATTTGCCGTTTATTATTTTCATATATTAATCAGAGGTGTTGCGAACGATAAGAGTTCTAAGAATAATCATATTTTGTCAATGAAGAATTAATTCTGAATTTATTAAGATACATATATTTATTAAGATACATATTATCGAACATCAAAATATGTCTGAATCACTTTATATGCACGCGAATCGGTACTAAAGAACGAATTTACACCGAGTATCATCGACACGTAAATAACACGCCTTTTTGCGTATAACGTTCAACAGAGATAAAATTTGGTTTATTACTAGCATTAGCGACTCTGACTCTGGAGGTGAGGCTTATGGAAGATTACATAGTCGCGGCTAAAGCGAGCGAGTTCGGGCTGACTGAGGGACAGGACGAAACGACGAAAGACGGAGATGACGAGCCGTTTTCCAATTAGAGCCACGAGAGTATGGGGCCGATCGATGATCGTCATACCTGGATGAAACCAGTCTCCAGACCGAGCGGAAAGTGCACGCGGAGGAGGAGAGGCATGAACGATCATTCAGATCCTTTCCCACAGTGTCCAGTAGGCCAAAACGAGTACCGACTCGTTTGCCATCTCCACCTTCCATTTCACCTGTCCGTCCTGGCTCTCCTTCGGCCGGTCTTCGTTTGTCTCTTTTCTTCATTCAGAAAACTGTACATTGCCATGTGTGACCGTATCACTCCACTATATCTCCGAGCTCTGCTATTAATATTAGTATTACGATCAACAACACTGCCTCTAGTAACATCAGTGCTCGGATAAGCATGTACATTTGCGAGCGATGAAATACGAACCATGAAGATAACTTCGATCTTTCTACTGTAAGAATTGACAGTTCTGAAATTATTGATGAATCCTGTGTTGAAATAAAAAATGTGTGTATACATTATTTTGCAGTGTTGAACATTTTAATTTTTGCAAACTCGTTTACGATCAGTAAATTTTATTATTTTTCATTACGTACAGGGAGAAAAATTCGGAGCAAGAAACTGGAATTACAAGTCATACTTTGATTATAAAATCAGAGTAAAACGTCTTGTTAATGATTTCAGTTTAAAGATAAATTTAAACTGGATCGTGCAGGTTGTGGCCTTGATTCATTCACTTTTGCAACGAATCTCTATCTTAACTACAACGTGAATTGCTATTTCATTCATAACGAGATTAACGGCATCGTTTAACGGCAATTGAAGGAGATTAAAACGAAAATAACATAATAAATACATCTAAACTTTGTTAAATGGAGCCATTATACATATTCACTCGTGATCCATATCTCTTATCATTTACGACTTGCCATCTATGCTACAAGATTTAACTCCGCCATTTCTTGTTCCTATCCTCATATCATTCTTCTTCACTTCAAAGTTTTTTGTTTCTTAGATGGCACGAAGCAGGCACGAAGCAGTCGTAAACGTGGATGCTGGTTACCTGACCGTTTGCTCCAACAATGAGCCACGCGTGACCGTATCTGGAATGCGTAGGTAGTTTCATCCAAGTAGTTCCGTCCAAAGTAGGAATTTTACCGATCGCGGTAACGTAAATGGTATAGCGAATACAGTTATGGATACAAAGATATTGTAGAAACGGAAGGATGAAAGGCGTTTCAAAGAAAATGAGAAGTCGTTGTTTTATATTCAACGTTATTCTTAACGTATCTAATTTTAGCAGAAAGAAAAATGTGAGCTGAAGTTTCACTTGTATCAAAGAACCTCTCTCGCATTTTCATAATGTAATCACAGTTTATTTTACTACAGTTTACTTTATAATCACAGTTACAAATCCTTCCTCACTTTTTCATAATTATTTTGATCACAGTTAAAACAAATTCTTTTTTACATCCCACAATATTCTAGATACTGAAATGTATATCACTATTACGAGAGATTTTATTTCTACAAGTTTGTCAATACCAAGTTTTTTTCATAATTGACTTGTTTTCCATCGCTGGCTCGATAAATGTCGTCATCGATTGTGTCACTAGGTAACTGCCATTTGCCATTTATACGCGTTCCAAAGTTCTCTCTTGGACGGGGAAGCGTATTGACTGCCGCGACTTTGAAACAATTGTCATTTTTCTCAGCTACCAGTATATGCAAGCAAGGAGGAAGTGGGCACGGACTCTGGGACACCCTATATAATACTGGGATATCGCAGAATATCCGGACGCTGGCTGCATTCACCGGCTGACTATATTCACAGCGGCAACTTTTTTCTTCTTGATAGTTTGTCTCTTCTATCATGCTTCCAAGTTCCCAGATCGTAACAACTTCGGCAAGAGATATCGTATCGATTGTACCAACGATCGAATCGTGAAGAAGTCGGCCCCGGCTTTTAGCGAAACTTATGCGGGAAACGTGACTGCGTTTCCGTGTCGAAACTCAGTCGAATTCGTGTTTTCCGCATCGAAGATTCCTCCGAAAATTGATAACGTTTTCGAGTGATTCTCAGAAGTTAGACTCATTGCGCGAATTCATGTTTGTATACGAGTCTTAACAGAAATTAACACTAAAACGATTATTTGATTTTTTTGATGATTCTTTCTTTTCCAGTTAATTTGTATATGGAGTTTCAGATTTTTTTGTATCTTTTCGTAAGATAATCGTAATTCATTACAATTAATTTTACTTTTTACTTATTTTTCCGAATACGAATGTTAAATTACTTTAAATTAAATAGAACGAAGAAAGGAAAAGGAGAATCTTAAGGGAGAATCTTAGGATAAGGATTGCATCGCGATAATCCTTTGTCATTTCGGAAAGGAAAAATATCGTTTCCACATAAACTTGAAAAGTTCCGTGCAACAACGATTTCCGTGAATCACGGTTGGCGACTGTGTACATCTGGCCACTTAGCTTGTGTGCGTCTTCGTGTACTTCACTTCGGAAATGGCAGACGATTACAAACGTCATCTCATGAGCCAATCCAATATACCCTCGTACGATTGGTTCGTATTAGTTTCGAAAGTTAATCGAAGGGATCTTCGGCAGGTGTCACGATGGCGCAGTCACGTACCTCTCACGTACTCGTGCGAGTTTGGAAAGCCGAACCGATTTCTTTACGACAGTTTCAGAAATTACATGCGGATATACACTCGCTCCCGAGATTGCAAATTTCATTAAACGAATTTCCATTAAGCGCAAAATATGTTATATTAATCGGTTTTCTTAATGAAGTATTCCAATCAAGTTAACACAGTATTAGCATATGATTGTTTTACATAAAAAAGTCATAATTTTTTTTCTTGTCTAAGAAGACAAAATGTATTCAGAATAAATCTACAAAAGATACAGCGATTAAGCAGTGTTGCAGGACACTAAATACACCTACTGATTGAAATTGATGTATTATACCCTGAGCTCATGAATATTAACCATAATGTGAAGCGGCAAACGTTTCCATCGAGTTAACTCCTTCTCCTATGTTTGAATAACATCGCATTCCCGATAAAACTTGCTCAAGCCGGAAATCAATTAAGAAATTAACGTGGCTATGGGTTAGGTAAAAGAAGATGCTGAGGTTTTAGAGATTCTCCTAAAACTCGTTTGCCAGTAAACTGCCGTTAGCGGCTTCTGACGCTGCTTCACTTCCGCCATCACCCAATTTCGAAGAGAAAATCCTTTGTCGATAAAATGTCGAGAGGTTGAATGTGACTGCGGATGAGAAACGGGGTTATCATGTATAAAATGTACACATTATATATATATATATATGTGCGCGCGCGCGCGCGCGCGTGTGTGTGTGTGTGTGTGTGTGTGTGTGTGTTCCAAAATTCTTAACTCAAAATATTATACTAAAATTACAATTAACTTCTTACGTGATTTTACTAAGAAAGTTTTCTTAATAAAATTACGTAAGAAGTTAATTGTAAATTTTTATTTTGAGCAATTTTTATTTTAGTTTTCGAGATACTAGGGTTTAAATGTAATCAATTACAAACTACGTTTAGATAATCACCTGTGTGTATTAGAATGAGGGTTGAAGTGCTCATTAATATCTACTATTGCACTGCGCACTCATGGACATGTGGCCATATTTAAACCCTTATTACTTTAAAAATTATTATTTAAAACAAAAAATTTACAAAATAATTTTTACACTTAATTTTTTGAGAACTTACGTGGAAAAAAAAGTCTAGTTTGCACGAGTGCCTGATTGTATTCCGTAATGCGGATGAACGCTGAAAAAGAAATATTTATTTCCCCTATATGTTATATAATGTATATTAATTGCAGTCTGTTTAAACACAACAGCAAGATACAGAATATTTATTTGCATCGAGTGCAAGTTGGTAGATGCAGTCTAGTTGCGACAAAATCACAGCGAGACAAACGGAAAATTATGGAAAAATATAGAAGCTCAAGAATAGTTTTTTATTTATTAAGATTTTTTTAAACTTTTTAGACGATAGTTAAGATAGTTTTATATCCAATAAAATAAAATAAAAATATTAAAATTTTGGTAATTTTTCTGAATCAAATGTTAAGGTTTTTTTTATTGTTAAAAATATGTCTAAATATTTTAATTGAATATTTCTAAGAGAGACATATTATTATTAGAATTATTAGAAACAAACTCAGCAGTAAATCGAAATAAATCAATTTGTGTAAAAAATTTCTGTTTTATTTAAATGTTGATCAACAATAAATTCAAATGGAAAATATGCGATTACGCAGCACAATTATATATTTCTTTTGTCGATAATTTTTTCGCTGTTTTAATCTTCCCACGCTCGCAAACTTATTGCGGACGTTATTGCAAGTTTCACTTCTTGAGATATATCACGTGTATATACTGAAGAGGGTAACAAAGTGGTGAGATAAAGTGCAGAAGAATAGCCGTGAAAGGAGAGATGGCGGGAATTAAGTCACGCGCTCGACACACTAGGTAAAAAAAGAAAATGTGCTTCGTAGAAGCTCGTTTATATATGTTCGACACGGTCGACTTTGCGGTACGCCATACTCGCTGTCTCTTGCCATAGTTTTCAACGCCAACCATACTGTTCCACGCCTCGTATATCCTTCTACTACGAGTTCCACTTACAAAGGAGCGGCCTCAATTTCAAGCGACGACGAAATTCGCGGACGAACTTCGCCAAAGTACCGGTATGAGGAACAAGCACATCGTTATTTGTCAAGTATTATTAAATAGCGGCCGTGGCAAAATTTCACAAATAAGAACGTAACGCGACAGCGAGATTGGAGCGATGCGACGCGCGATGGTGGGTTTCTGAAATTCGCGTAATAGCAGCAAATGCAGCGAATGCATTGCAAAACTGCATATTGAACGCGCGTAGAATGCGCGCAAGTAAATTAAATTATCTCCGCTGGTTTTATGATTCGACATTGGTGACGACTTTTGAACTGTAATTAAAATGAACGATTCTTTTTTTTCGACGAAGCGACTGCAATATTTCAGAGATTTTTGTGAGTTATGAACCGCTATTGCATTGGTTACAACATTTTTGAACGACTGTTGGCGACCTGTTTTTGCGAATGATACTTTTTGTGCATGACAACTTCTGGTCGTGTATTAGCTTCAGCAATTAAAACGAAAATACAATGGTATATCCGTAATACTTTCTGACGGTTAACTGGATATTTGCTAGGAAAGTTGCGTAGATTTGATCATCGTTCCGTGATTTTTATAATTATGTAATTACGCCAAAGAGAAGGGATTAATTATTAAAGCTCTCTCGCGTTTAAATTATGCAAGACAAAAACTTTATTCTATTCGGCAAACTTGCGATAGGAGATTGATCTGAATTACAGTAAAATATAATGTTTTAAATATTTTAAATAAATTAAGAAGAATAATTTTTTATTTCTTTTCTAAATTATTTGCATACTGACGATTATGCCTGTAAAAGTTTGAAAATAAAAGTGCTCGCATATTGTTCTCGTTTTTCTTTTATATTAATTTTACAACAGAAACATCATGTTATGTCCGCTATTATTTTAAATACACACACACACACACACACACACACACACACACACACACACACACACACACACACACACACACACACACACACACACACACACACACACACATATCTTGGATTTTATATAATATAAAATCTCCAATTCGCGTGAACCATCTATCTTTCCGGCGCATAACTCTTTTCTTTAATTTCACTGGTATTACATCCGCCGGAAAATTTGCGTCACGTTGAATACGTGCCCAATCGCTCTTCAGCCTCCGCTTCGGCGAGAAGAATCGCGACGATGCGGATTTCATAGGCGACCAATAAATAATACCGAACGAGCCGAGTAACAAAATATCGCGTATTCGACTCACCGAATACGTTCCGAGTGTTCGCTGAAATAGGAAAAAGAGAAAGAGGGAGAGAAAAGAAACCGCGATGGCCATTTGGCAGAAACGAAGTCGAGAAACTGAACTGGCGACAAGGACCGAGAGGTCGTAGGTAACCGCCTTCGAGAGTGGTTCTTCTCTGCTGGTGGTGACACAGCATCGTGCACTGGGCTGTACTTCTATACTGCTATATATGTAGGATAGGAAGAAGATAGAACGTGGATAACCCCGGCCATGAAGAGAGTCGGGAACGAAAAGCAAGAGAGAGAAGCGAGAGGATGACTCTCACATATACGAGGGATTCACTACTAAAGCGCACCACACTTGCACTGGTAGAATTGTGTTTGCCCTTCGAACTTGCGCGGCCGTGCGCCAAGAGACGCGGCAGCAATTTACATCTTAAGCGCGCTTCACACACGATTCGGCATCTTTCGACTTGCTGTTGTTTTTGCAGACGAGCAAACAAGCAGGCAAGGCAGACTGGTAGATTGGTTGGTCGGTTGATGCCATTTTCGGCGGTATTAGAAGATCCTAAAGTCGTCTATCGATTATTTTTCAAATAAGTATTTTTCTTACACAATCTTTTTTCACAATTAAAGTAAAAAAAATAATAGTCCAAACTCCAAAAAATTTATGCCAAAAAAAGTTGGAAAATTAATTTGTTATGGATTTTTGGTGTTGACTCGTAACAATGTTTGCTTATATACAAGTATTATACTTCATACATGAAACAAACTTGGATTTAGGGATTATATGAATAAAGTTTTTAGAATTAGGCTTAAATATCTGATATAAAAGATTAATTAGAAACTTTGTATGTATGTGCGATATTGATGTAGTAGAATATAGTGACTTGTCAATGACACGTAAATCTTAATTGTGTAAATCCTACTGAGGTTCAGTTTCACAATTCACGATTAATTCTTAATCGAGATTCAATTTATTCCTCATTTCTTTTCTACTCTAGAATGAGAAAAACATGAGAAATAAGTTGAACTTCAATTAAGAGTTACCCCGCAAAATAATAAAGTAATAAGCCTGCTTAAGGAACTTGACTAATCAATCATAGTTGAGTATTCTTCTTACATTCGATTGTGATTAATCGATTTCTAAGGCTTAAGACTTACTACACCCTATTGTGTTTGCGGACTTAACTGTGAGTTGTGGAATTGGGTCTGAATCGGAAAAACATATGATTGTGCCTTAAAGCCTTGGATTGTTCGTCGTAAAGGAAATTGAACGGCTAACGCATTTATGTGCGATCATCAGTGTATATGGAACGAGCGAATGATGGAACGTACGCTTCGCAAACCACACATGCCAATTTTGTTCGACGAAAACGAGTGGGTAATCGTTCCTTTCGATGGCTTCGACGTCTTTTTCGATCTCGTGGTAGATAATCTAGTCTAAATGGTATCGGATGTTGCGAATCATTAAAGAGCGGTGCGTCCACGTGTTTGCGATTCTTTTTGGCTCATCCATGCTGAGTCACGGACCAATGTTTGCGGAGCATAATGGATTTGATGTAAAAAGGATTGCGAGAGCGTTGCACTCTCCGGAAATGATTATTTTCTTTTTGTAAAAAAATGTAATATGTGCCGAAATTACTGCGCCAGCGTTAGCTTTGCATATGCCATTTGCAACGGCACACATATTGATTTATTTATCTATTACGTCACGTTCATTTATTTATGTGTTGGATGTATATGTTTGCGAAGATTGCTTATAAAAAATTTGCTTGCGACATTTTCATTTTCCAACGTGGAATTCTCTCGTGTCAGATAGTTTTTTGCAGAACGCGGGGTTATATATTTATCAAATTATTTTATTTAATATATTTATTTATTTAATATACATGCGCTTTATAATGTGTTTTACACGTCAAAGGACGTAATTCAAATTTTATAAAGTCTGTTTTTTATATATAATATATATCTAATTTTGCACATGAATAAAATTTTTATAATGCATATCCTAAATTATAATATACAAAAATAATACGGGGAGGAGGAGCAGGGGGGGGGGGAGAGAGAAAAACGTATTATTTTTTCTTTATCCTCGCTTATTTATTATAATATATCTCCTATTTATTCTATTTTCTTTTGCAATTGTATAAATTAAACTTTCACTTTTGTTTACATTTTTCTTTTTCCGCTTCAAAAGCGCAACAAACAACGTACGATAGTACTACGAATATTGTGAGAAGCTATAAACACACAATGATAGTCACGGCTTGATAACGGAGTTACATCGCTCCCGGGTGAGTTAGAGAGATGCACGATACGAGCATCGGTGCGAGCTTTCGCGTATTTTGCACTTTGGAAAACATCCCACGGACCGACGGACCACGAAAGGACATACATCCCCATGTGTGTACATCCACAATCGCTTTCTCGCTCTCCTTCTCTCGCTCCCCGCAACTGTCTAGATCCTAAAGATCCCGCGGCAGCGGATGTCTTTGTTTACTGGAACAGGTGTATCGGAAGCGTAGCTCATCGGATACAAAGCGCAACGTAGCAACGTAAACAATTGTTAGTATACACAGTTCAGCGTCCTGAGCACCTGTGAACTTCGTATTAGTAGCCCCGGCGGAGGGCTGATTGCAGAAGGGTCAAACAGAATTTCGAAACCTATACAACCGTGAGTAATGATAATTAAAAATGCATTAAATTATATTAATATGCAAAGCGTTTCAATAATTTGTAGGGGGAGGAGTGGGAGATAATCCAGGTCCGATTTTCGCAATTGTTAATTATTTATTATAAAAGTATAATTATTTCACGATTCATAATATTTGTTGTGTTTAAATCGATAATTAATCATACAATTTGTGCAAAAATTTACGATATTATGTTATCGGAAAAGGTGCATTTTTTCATTGCAATACATTATACAATTCGATATCATTCAATAAGAGAACGATACTATACAAAGCAGCATACTGTCCTTGGAAAAAGAATTTGATTATATTAATTAGAATTCTGGTTGAAAATGGATAAATCAGAATTTTTTAGTTGACTCTATTATAATTCTAATTAAAATAACCAGAATTCTGATTAATATGATTAGGATTTTCTGGCTCGTCCATTTTCACTAGAAATTTATCTCAATGATATATTCTATTAAAAATGTGTGTGTAAAATGAGAATAGAGAAACTTTTTTTTAAAGAGTGAATTTTCAAAAGTTTTTCTCTTCGAAAGCAACCTTTATATTACAAGTTGATATGTTCCAAATTAGTTATCTGTATTGTATGCAATTGATAGAATTAAATTATATTAGCTACCTTTTCAAGAAAATGCATTCAGATAAATTACGCGAAGTTACTAACTCAAAAAATTTCGAGTAGAATAATATTGTTAAAGCGATGCACTTCGTCGCGTTCAAAATTAATGAGCGCGAGCATTTTCCTTCTCGCGTAAGACTCAACTTTTAATGAGGGAAATTGCAAACGCGCGCGGGTCGCAGCATTATGCTTCTTATCTTATCGGGAAGGAATAAGGGTGGAACGATAATGTCAGGATGAGCGCGTAGAATGTGTTAAAAATTGCAACAGAGAACTCCCTTGAGGCCTTCGCTCAAGGAGAAGTCGATCTCTCGTGCTGAAGCTTGAAAACTGACGGGGAAAGGGTTAACTCTCGCATGATGTACACATTTCGAAGGAGAGATGCTATGTATTCGAAGCCAAAGTGAGATGAGTTACTCCGAGACTACATCGCCGCTATTCAGCAACGTACGAAGCGAACTAGAAATTGCATAGTGCACAAATGCATTGTTGCCTGCATCGAGAGAATCGAGCAATGACCGATCTCGACGTTAAATGCCAGCTGCGGTGAGGTCGGTTAGCTTTAATCGTGTGCCCATGCCGTGAAATTCCTGTTTCTAGAGGACATTGCTGATTTTTAGAAGTTTTACGTTTACGAATTTCATGGCGAATCGAGTAGGCATTTTATGGATGAAGAAATCACGTTATTATCAGATGTACGATTTAGGAAAAGGAATTAAATTGGGAATGAATTCGCGAATCGTTATCGATAGAATGACTATATGGCAATAAAGAATTTCTCATTTTTCTTCCGATACTTTCTTTTTTTACAAATTTTTTATGTTCCATTAAAAACTTCTTACCTTCTCTTCTTTTAGGAAGAAAATATCTTGAGTTGGCAACATTGTTTATTTAGTAGCAACTTCTTTAATATTTCAAAGTTCATTAATGAGAAGAATCTTTATTTTTACGAAACTCATATTTTCTCGCGAATTTTTTTTATACCGCTATGATCGCTGATTTTTTTTAGAAAAGTACACACAATCCATAGGTGTAATAATCGTAGTAATAAGAATAAATTGCGCATTCGTATGAAGCTATTACTTTATCGATTTAGTGAAGTAGTTTGATCATATTGTTTTCTTGCTTTTCTCTCTCTCTCTCTCTCTCTCTCTCACACACATATCATATTGAACAGAGATGCTGATATGTTCGATTCTTTCTAATAGAGAACAGATGCCAAAATGAGGGAATACGCAATCCATACACGGGAAGAACGATTTTGCTAAAATATTTACAAATTTAGCTCTAGTTGCAGATCTGAAAATAAATTGAATTATCAAAATAATTATGGACGCTCAAACTGATTACTAGAATATTAAAATTTTTCGCAGCATTATTCGTCATGTTTAAATTTTCTGTATAATTTTTTGATAGTCGAAGTTGTTTTCAGATCTGCATCTATCTAAATTTCTAAAAACTTTAACAATAAATCGTTCTTTTTTGGTGTATCTATTACAACTATTTAACAGACGAATGTAATTTTCGTGACGATTATCTTTCATGTCACACGGAAAAATTCTGTGACGCAAAGAATCGATCTTCTTACGGAGAGCAGCGGATGGATTGCATTGTTGTAAGAATTGGTTATAGGAAGAATTTGAAACGCGTATACGAGGTTTTACGGTTAGGAAGGCATTGAGAAAGGTCGATCGGTAGGAAGACCGGCGGGCAAGTAATACATGATTTCTGCCGCAATATCGCCACCGTGGTTCCTTCCGTGTCGTTGTCTGGCCCACCGAGCAACGTAATACAGCTGACCGGCTGGCCGCCGGGTCGAGTTGGATGCAGCTATCGCCGGACGCGAAAGATCAAACGGTGAAATTTCCCCGGGAGGGATGCGGTGTTTCCCCTTCGTGCCGCCGGAGGGTTACTAGAAAAGGAGATACAAAGAGCTCGGTAACCCCTTACGGCGCTACGCCCGGATCCGGCATCACAGTTGCATCCTGCACAACCTGGCTTGACCTGGCTTGACTCAGCCTGCAATATTGGCTTCACCTGCAACGAGGCGTGTACACGCGCGCGCGCAACTATTCTCATCTCATAACGTCGTTCACGTTTCTCCTTTCCCTTTGCGTGATCTATAAAAAGTATTTCCTTGAGAGTTATTCCGAGTTTGTAACGAATCGAAACGAGACCCTTTTTATTGCTGTTAAAAATACTTCGATGGAATCAATTACGTTCATTCATGTTTAGACGTCGCTGCCCTTCAACATTGTAACGAATTGCCACGAACAAAGACTTTCCCTTATTCATTTTTCTCATTCCTAATCGATTTATCGACAAGTGATTGTTTTATTATGAACTATATACTACATTTAGTTTTTTCTCATTTTTTATATATTTTTCTTTTTTAATCCTTTTCTTAAAAACTGTTAAGTTTTTTTCAGTTTTTTCTCTCATATTATTAGATATCGTCAAATAAACAATACTTTTTTATTAATGAAAATACAAATAAGTTTCTCTTAATAAACCGTTGAGAATCGCGAGGAAGCATGATGATATATGTCTCGACGTGTCTCCATTCCTCCGCGAGATAAACGCGATTCCAGGCAAACTACTAGATCCCATCATTGAATTACCTATTCGGAAGATAACATTGAATTACGTAAAGTGCGTCAGTAAATAGTCAACCGCCCATTATTTCACGCGGTAGACTTGCAAGTCTTATAGATGTGCACATTGTACGACATAGCATTAACGAGCTATCCTAATATTTGCTGTGGCTTATTGGCATAACCCGCGATACATCGTGATTTTACTTGCAGCCTTTAAGGCGTGCTCTTCACCAAAGTTCAGAGCTAAGCAGTTCCCTACTGTAGTATAACACGGCGGTGCAATGAGTTGATATTTATCGAGTTGGGAAATTACTTCCCCCTGGAGTGCATTTAATAATCGAAACGATCGTTGTAAACGCATCTCCCGGGCGTATTATGCCGCCCGTTATTTCCGCGTCGACACACGCTCTAGACTAATTCCATACATAATCAATTGGCGAAACATGTATTGCGAATTCAACGTGAGTGAGAGGCAGGTAGAGCGAGAGAGAGAGAGAGAGAGATAGAGATAGAAGAGAAAGACAGGGTAAGAAACAAAGAGAGAAGGGGGAGGGGGAAAGAGAGGGAGGGAGGAGAGAGAGAGAGAGAGAGAGAGAGAGGAGCCTCTCCACGGTGCATCTTCCTAGTGTTATCGATTTTCTCTAGTCTAGGTCGAGCTATTCGTTGGTCGGAGTAGATCTAACCACCCTCAATCTTTCTCAAATCCGCGCTTAACCCACCATTGTAGCGACGAGAAGAATCTGAGAGCTAGAAAGAACTGCACCGGCTGCTTATCACGGACTTACTATATGAAACATTCCTCAATGGATGATGAGTTTGGCGGGCGATTATTTGTTGACGAAAATTTGCGGGAAAACATGGGTATTTTATCACGTTGTAGCTAAAGATCGAAATGAATACTTTAAATTACATTTCAATTAATTAATTGCATTTCAGAAATAAAACAAAGATCAATAAAAAAAAATGAAATGATTAAAAATTGTAAGATCCTCAATTGTCATTTGATTTAAATTAAAAAACAAACGAATGTATGCACACATTGTGTCTAAATACAATATATGATATAAATTTTTAATAGTTGAAACAGAGAGATGAACTTATGCAAAGTTTCGGATTTTTTGAATTTTACACTTGTCGAACTTCTTTTGTAAGCCAAGCTGTTACTTGAATAGTTACAGTTTTGTTTTGTAATTACAACATGATTGACATCTTTCGTCCCAAACGTTATTTATGCGGAAACCTAATTGCTCACCGATAATCGCTCATAAAGGCGTGAAGAAAATGCGTGAATGCTCTACATGCGCATTGATGACGGATTAACTCTGCAAAGATTAAAAGAGACACGGAAATTTTCCACGAGTTTTATTCTCTCGCCACATCCAGAGTGTCGCGGTAAACGTAATGAACGGTATGGTCCTCTCTCTCTCTCT
>NW_012130096.1:244118-250407 GCF_000143395.1 Atta cephalotes
CGTTCTTCTTCTTCCTCCCTCCCTCCTCTCTCTCTCTCTCTCTCTCTCTCTCTCTCTTCCTCTTTCAACGCGACGCGACGCGACACTTCCGCTACTGCATCCTAGGAGTGTATGCATTGACGTGCATTCAGTGATGTCGATGGTAACAAGCATGTTCGACGAATGTACTCGTGTGTTTCGAACGAAAGGTTCGCTTTGGAGCAGTCGTGAACGATCGCTGTTGAACGCGGTGGACAATTCTTTGAAGTCAGAAAATGTTGTTTGGTTAATTTTTAACTAGAGAGATGGGGAGAGGAAAAACTCATTTCATTCGCTTTAAAGGGAAAGCTTGTAATTTAGGGTCTCTCGCGTTGAAACAAAGCGCCGTCTAAGGACTAGCACAAAATACGACTACGACTAAAAATAAAAAATACATCAACTCTCGCTCGTAAATCGCTTTTTAAAGATTTATTTTTTGAGGATATTGAGAATTTATATATTGCGGGATTACGGGCGTTTTATCCTAATATATATAATGAATCTGTGGGACATCGCAAGTTTGTTAATCCTGTTCGGATCTATTTGATCCAAAATGTAATTATTATTTCTTATTTATTATTATTTATTTTCTTACTAATATAATATTTTATTTAAAAACTGTTTTCTTTAATATTCGATGCCTTCCTCTGTTAATGTAAGATCATTTTTTTATGAAAACTTTTTTATTTTTTATCACATTGATCCAAATGATATAATTCATATAATTATACAATGAACAGTTCAACAGGATAAACTCGGAACGTACTGATACTTGCTTCTACCAACGTAGTTTAATTTTAATCTCGTTTCAACTAATTCTTTATTTTTTTCTAGTTTCAAAAATTAGAAAAGGATGAAGAATAAGTTGAACCGAGATTAAGTTAATCTATATTGATAGAAACAGGGAGGGGCATGAAACTGAAAACTGATACTGAATTATTCGTCCAATGAACTGTTTCACCGAGTAATATTTCAAGTCTCGATTAACAGAGCGCGCTGTCGCTCGTTCCCCGAGTCAATTCATATTTGCGCAACAATAATACTTGAACGACATCAGCATGTACGGTTAATGCACACTACAGACTGCCACTTCCGTGCACATTAAAGCTCTCTCGGCTCCGTTTCTGTGATGCACATTCTCTCGCACGGGCGCCGTCGAACTTTACCGCACAGAGCCGCTCGTGCACTGTTTTGTCCTGGTGATTTGCAGCATCTGCGGCTAGCACCTCCGAGCCAGCAACCACCCAGCCAGCTACCAGACAAACGGAGTGAGTAGGTCGTCGACGGATTTATCCATCGCGTCGCGTCGCACCAGAAACGACGGTCGGGGAGCGGCAACGACGGCGCTCTATGATGATCGAGGAGGAACCGTGAAAATTATTTGGAATTAGACGATGCCATTTACGTGCTTTTCCAGACCGTCTGGCGGATAGATGGCGAATATATACCTAGGGGATAAACCAGGCGTCGGAGGCTGGAATACCGTCGTCGTTTCGGCTGACGAGTTGTAGTGAGGACGACACTAACGCAAGGAAATTGCATTTCCGCCGAAATTACTGGGGCCAGGGGAACCGGAGCGGAGCGGGTTATTAAAATGGAATTATTAAAACGGCTAATAATCCGCGTGAGAGAGCATCGTCAAGTTACACCGCGGCTACGTGAGAGTGGTGGATGTTAATTCTTTTACGATTACGTAAAGTGCGGATGTGCGACGGTGGTTGTGCGATGGTTATCAAATTTTGCTACCCCCCCTCCCCTCTTTCCCCCTTCCCTCAATTCTGACGCAACAATTTATCGCATTCAAATAGCGATACTGCATAAAACAGCGTTTCATAGTAATATATGAGCGTAATACATCGGATGTAGTGATCCGATTAATTGAAATTAACGGAAAGCAAATTTATGCCGTCGCTTTTTGGGTTTTTGACATCATATAGCTTTATTCAATCAATAAATATACTATTTCATGATTAATTAGTCTCGAATAATTAATCGTTCTATGATCATATAAATTCCTGATACTGTCAATTCGCTATACAGTAATACCATTATTTTTATATTGCTAGAGTGTTTATACGGAAAAAACGATTTCGCTGAAGTATATAAAAATTTAATTATATACTGTTAAATATCAAAGGAACGATTGTTTATTTAACTTAATTATATACTGTTAAGTATCAAAGGAACGATTGTAACTCAATTCCGTGAGTTAAATAATATTTTTTGTTATTTTTAACTTAAAATGTGCATCAAAACACGTAAATCAATTTCTGTGATTAGTTTTGAAGTAAACGTTCATATTAACATATATATATATATACAATTAATATACATTATAAACTAAATTTGATAATTTAGATAATTAAATAAATTAGTAAATTAAATTAAATTAAGATAAGTAAATTAATTAAATAAGTTAGATAAATAATAAACTAAATTTGATAATTTATCAGATAATTTATATTTATATTTAATTTTTTTTATTTAACTCCATTATTTTAGTTAAAATTAACGATAAATTAAGCAGTGGCGAAGATTTAAGATAGAAGAATTTGTAGAAATAATTAAAAGTAATTCAAATTAGATACAATTTGGCATTCTGAACTGGCAGTGTATAGATACATTGTTAGATTCGTAATGTCAAATTACACTCAATTTTATTTTAGATTTGCATACAAATTTATTTTAGATTCGTATACAAATTTAAAATGATTTTGTCGGACCATCAAAATAATTATGTAAAACATTTAAATTGATTGATAATGTGAAAATTTTTTGCAGTATTACTCAACATGAAATTTGAAATTCTTATATAATTATTTTGATGGTTCAACAAAATTATTTTTAGATCCATATTTATAAATTTTTAGATACTTCAAGAAAATTTCTTTATTCTTTTCGTATAGCATTATAATTATCACGTAGGAACACGTACGCAAGTATATATTTTATTTATAGTACTATAATATACTATCTCTCGTATCGTACGAAGCTTTTACCAAAACTCGATTAATGTCTCCGCTGTCTTGATTTGACATCTGATGCGGCGAGACATTGTCCTTTTTTGGTTTTCTAGCCATGCTTTTCCGCAACATTTTCTACGATCGTAGTTTTTCGCAGATGAAGAAACCGCATTTTCCACCGACAATTCGCGCGTTCATCTCTCACAGTAATCTCGCCGTGGTCTTCTGAAAAACTCACGGTTTTCGTGTCTCGCGCGTTTCTCCTACGTCAGTATGTCGGGACGCGGATGGCGTCCCCTTATCGCTTTTGCGCTCGCTGCAACGCTTTTCGCAGCCGCCATAAATATTTCCGCAATTGAATTTGAGGAGAACAATGGTTCCGTACTTCAGCGCAATAAATCAGAATCTATCTAGCGAACGTAGAGGAAGAAGAATGCAAGCTACGTCGATATCGTACTCAATAATCGTAGAGCTTACTAATTGTAAGAAGGAAGTACTTATCCCGTTCAATAAACGAGATAATAATAAAAGAAGAGAAAATAAAATATAGAATAATTTTCAAAAATTACTTGCAATATAAAAATAACAAAGTGAATCAAACAGTGATTATAATCGTTAAAAAAGAAAAAGAGAGAAATTTGACATTAAAAGAAAAATGATATTTTCCTAGAAAAGAACAAAAGAATGTCTACGTTATTATAGCTTTATGATTTTATTAATATAAAATATTTGCGTTAATATAAAAAAACAATTCTTTTACAACCGTTACTTTTCAAACCGTTAATATATATATCTATAATTACTATAAAAGTAATTCTACGTTATTACATTATTACATTACTATTAATACATGTATATTGTACAATATAGTCGATATAAAATGCTAGTAACATTATTAATTTATATCAAAGCTACAATGCAGTACAATTATGCAGATAATTGCGAGCAAGGGCAAAAATTATTCACAATTTGTTTCATCGAGTTTAGTAATAAGTGATATAAGTCAACGATAATTCTCACATTTGACGAGATATCACAGTGTTTTGGTGTCACGTAAAATTGTAACTTGTTTCTTTGTAACCAAGAAAAAGCATCGCATTGAGTTAAGTGACTTTTACATAAAACATTTTCCTGAATCCTTTGTTTCTCGAAAATAAAAGAAAATAAAACAATTTGTACTATTGTTGTCTTGTCCGACGAGTCGTATTTTTATGCAGAAATGCATTACGTACAAAGTAGTTTACGATAATGATCTTATCACTTTTATATCATCGTAAATCATATCGGCTTTGTGAAAGTTAATCATCGAGTTAAATGAGATCAAACGAGATCTTTATTAATTAACTCTTTCATTGCGGAAAGAAACTAGGCACTTTTTGTGCTAGCCTGCTCTTTTGTAACAGCAGTTGAACGATCTGAAAGTATTTTTCCACATAGAACATTGTAGTGTCTAACGATATACAATACAGAATAAAAACGACAATACTTGTTCTATAGATTCTTTGACCAATTTGGTTGTTTATTGTCGCAGTAATACGAACATCTCGAATGAGTACTTTTTCGCGAATTAATCCAACTGAACGCAAACAAGTAAAATATTATTGTTTCAATTGAGCTTTGTAATAGAGTCTCAATTTGAAATTTATTTATTTTTATTTATTAAATGTTACACTTTATTAAATGTTAAAAATTAAAAGTCATGGAAGACGTAGAATTTAATTAAATTTTTATTAAGAAAAAAATAACGGAACTAAATTGGTGAAATAAATTAGAAAAGTATAATATTTCCATATTTTCATGATGTAAACATATCATGGAATATTTAAAATAATGTATATTTTTATCTATCAAATACTAAAGTAAAACTTAAATTTTTTTTAATAAAAATTCTTATCACTGTTTTTTAATAAAAAAAAAAAGTAAATATACAATCCTTCGTCACTCGCAGTGAACCAGTGGAGAGAGAGTCGCCAGGATACTCGATACGACGATAGATCGACGAGATTATTTGTTATCGTCTTCTCTTTGATGTCCCGTCATGCGGGAAGCAATACTCCGGCGACTACTCACCTGTAGGAAAGTCCATGTAAATTGAAAACTCCCGGTCGATACGTCATAACGTAACGACGCCAGCCGCGCTACGAGTTTCAGTCAGCCAGTGAGCCATTAGCGACGATTAATTAGGAGGCTTTTACAAGCTCGGCTGCGCTTTTATCGACTTCACCCGATTGCTTTCCCACTTGACCGTTTAAACTCACCATCTATCTTTCTCTCTCTTTCGTTTTCCGCTGTACTTTACCCTCCCTTTCGCACTATCTGGCACACCACTCCGTAAGCTCGTTGCACTCTGCCTATCGCTCTTCCTGCCTCCGTTCTCTCTTCTCTTGCTCTTCCCGTCTCCTTCATTTCTACCCTTCTTTTACCCTTCTTTACCTCTTCCAACTTCTTTGTTCCTACCATCGTTGCACCAACACTTCTTTCCTTGCCGCTTTCGCGAGCGCGGCAAATTCTCTGCTCGCCGCTGCCGCGACCGACAGTACTACGAGTCTACGGGGAATCGAGAAATACTACGGGAATTCTGGATTAAAGTGAAACTTTAGTTGCCACCTGGGCCGATAGCGATGGTGGTCGACAAGCAGCCTCCTCGCGAAGAACAAACTCGCGGACCAGCAATAGCGAATGTTAAAATCTACCATCAGTGTTTAATTTCTCACAATTGTCGTGTTAGAAAATACTGCGGAGATGAAGGAAATTCATTAAAGACTATTAATAAATAACAAATTCTATTATCGTTCGAAGCCTCACTGCGAAATTCTCTTTCAGTTGGAAAATGTTTTAGAAGAAACACATAGGACAATTACAAAGATGACAGCTGAAGATTATGTGTATAAGCGAATGAAATGCAGGAAGTGAATAGTCGCAATTTGTCAACAATGTCTATAAATTCCACGAAATTTAATAGCGAAGTGCATAATGGAATAACTTTATCGGCTGTAACTACATCATAACTACATCAATCACTTTGCACTATTACAGGTAAGAGCGGATAACTATTGTCATGCACGCGAGTATTGGAGGGTTAAAGTCTGGTTCAAGGGCCGGGTACGGTCGATCGCTCTAGCTTTGATATTAATATCACAGTTGAATTTGCCGCTGCGACGAGAATAAATTCTTCCGATAAGTAAAGTCGAATCGAATCTTCAAATTCGCGAGCTAGACTCACGAGCGAGTTGTTATATTTGTAGTCTCAGTGGAGTCAGAGCAGAAATAATAATCATTTATAGAAGATTCTCTCTCTCTCTCTCTCT
>NW_012130096.1:250879-252358 GCF_000143395.1 Atta cephalotes
CTCTCTCTCTCTCTCTCTCTCTCTCTCTCTCTCTCTCTCGTGTTTGCACTAAGTGATGTATTAGGTAAGTCGTTGCATGTGAAATATCGGATTTCAAAGTATAGTTTTATGGAACGCATTTACAAAGTAAATTTCTTCTGATAATCTGACTATTGGGAATAACATTAAAGTGACATTTTTTCGTACAAAATTATGTTGCAGTTTGTGTGAAAGGTTTACGATTTTTCTTCTTTAAACTTACTACATTTCAAATGTAGTCACAAAATGTAGTCACTATGACTTGTTATTTCGAAAAATATTACTAAATTATATATATTTCTTTAAGAAAAATTACTTGAAATTTGTTGACATAAAATTAATATAACATTTTGTAAATCTCGAGATTTTAGCATAAAGTGTGAAAACAATGCGAAATTAAATATTTTTTGGTATATTTAACGTTTTTAAATTGATGAAATTCGCGGGCGCAAGTTTGAAGTTTCCTTATGTGATATCTTTTATGTGTTTTTAAGGAAAGAATAATGCCCGTCTCGGGTTATCCCTAGGGAGAATAAACATAGCTGACAGCGAAATTGTATCGACAGAGATAGCACAAGCGAATAATTTTCTAAAGAAAATCGCAAGTATACATATCGAGACAGCAATTTATATGAAAATGGTCACGTCGATATGTAGAAAGATATTTTTACAAGATGTCCTATTTTCGCAGTATTTTACTTTAAATGACATAAATGTTAAGTATCCTTATTTAATTTCGATCGATCTCTGACTAAAATTTTAATTAACTTTAATTAACTACAATAAGTATTAAAGCGCGAAATTAAGATGCATGCTATCCATTTGACTGAAGTCAAAGACTGTGAAGACTGTCTTTATGAGATAAAACTTAATACGGAAGGAAAAGGGAAATGTTTTATCAACGTCACGTTTCATCAACGAGAAAGGGAACTTTGCGATAACTTCACGATAACTGAGGAAACTCGTGATAAAAGAGCTAAGGCGGATCGCGCTGCGATCGAGCGTTTCAGCCTTATCACTGTACGATGCCGTTCTAGTTATCGAAACGATAGTTATCGCGCGAAAGAGATTTTAGTACCCTTCGGGGCTCAACGAGAGCAATTTTGAACAGATTTCTCTTTGATGAGAACTATAGAATTCTTGGCTTAAGTTTAAATCAATTATACTGAGATAAACATGTTATTGAAAATTCTTGTATGCACTGTTAAATATTCATAATGTCAAATTAACCTAATTTGAGTTGTTTTTAATTATGTTTGTTTATAGGTCGCCCCATTGCTTTTGTCCAATATATCGTCAATTTGACTAAAACAATATGGCATTAAACAATATAACTCAAGAAAATGTATTATATTAAATGTGATTCAAATGTATTTTATTATTTATTAAATGTGTGTATATATATATATATATATATATATATATATATGTCTATGTGTACTATATTAGTTAATAATAATA
>NW_012130096.1:252378-264827 GCF_000143395.1 Atta cephalotes
GTGTATATATATATATATATATATATATATATATATGTCTATGTGCATATGTTAATATAAATGATGTTTATTTTAACTAACTTTATTTTAACTAACTATGAAAATGGATTGATTTACACACATGAAGTTAACAAATAATAATGGTATTTAACTCAGGGATTGAGTTACCATTGCTCCTTTAATATATAACAGTGTGTAACGTAGACATAATAGGGATAATTGTTAATTAATAGTTAGCTCTATAACTATCGATTATTATTACCAATAATTATTAATTATTGCTAATAATAACTACATTATATCGTTAAGAAATGTTATACGGCATTACATTGCTACAAGTATTATTATATATATTGGGAGTACAAATTAGTTCGGTCCAGTTTTCTGTGTTCAAAAATGCATTTATTTCAAAACAAAATGAATGAACAGATCAATTAAAGTATTGTCCATCGCTGCCTACTATTTTTTCCCATCTCTCAGGCAATTTTCGAATTCCATCTCGAAAAAATAACTTGTTTTTGGAGGCGATTCAATTTTGGAGCCAATTTTCGATTTCTGCGAAAGAAGTGAACCGGTGACTTGCTGCATCCTTCGGAACAACCAGTAATCAGAAGGAGCAATGTCCGGAGAATATGGCGGGTGCGATAAAACATCCCATTTGAGCGTTTCCAAATATTTTTTTACGACTTTAGCGACATGAGGTCGAGCGTTGTGTGAAGAAGAATAACTTTATCATGTCTTTGCTTGTATTCCGACCGTTTTTCTCGTAATGCACGACTCAAACGAATCAATTGTAGTCGATACCGATCGCCCGAAATAATTGAATCGCCAGGTTTCAGCAGCTCATAGTAAACAAGACCCTTTTGGTCCCACCAAATACAGAGCATGATCTTTGAACCATGAATGTTCGGTGTTGATGTTGAGGTCGATGGTAATGATTGATCAGGCTTAGCGTAGTATTTTTTCTTCTTGGAGTTGTCGTAGAATATCCACTTCTCATCTCCAGTCACAATCCGATGCAAAAAAAACCTTTTCTCTGTTGTCTTTGAATCAGCTGTTCGCAAGTGAAAAATCGCCTTTCATCGTCTCTCGGTTTCAGTTCATAAGGCACCCAATTTCCTTGTTTTTGAATCATTCCCATGGCTCTCAATCGTACAGAAACGGCTTCTTGAATTACCCCCAATGATTCTGCTCCTCTTGCGTTTGACTCTGATCTTCTTCGAGTAATGCCTCTAATTCTTTATCTTCGAATTTTTTTGGCTGTCCAGAGCGAGGCTTGTCTTCAACGCTGAAATCTCCATCCTTGAAACGTCGAAACCATTCCCTACATGATTTATCAGTTGGAACAGTGTCATCATAAACTTCGACAAGCATTCGATGGGCTTCAGCCGTACTTTTTTTTCAATTAAAGCAGAAAATCAAAACCTTCCGCAAATGCTGCTTGGTTAACACAAAATTCGACATTTCAAACACAGTAAAAATCAAAGTTTTTGTATGAAACTCAAAGTGATATAAACTGAATATTATTAGCAGATGTTTAACCTCTCTGAAACCACCAAATTCAGCTGTCACTATGAACACTATGAATTCACAACAGCTGGAGCCATCTTTAGGGAAACGGATCGAACTAATTTGTACTCCCAATATATAATTATGTTTTACTTGGCCATCTTTTTCTAAATTACAAAGTAAGGTGCGAAAAACTGCTCGAAGAAATACTTCGACTTCTCAACATTCCAACAATTACACTGGAGTTTTTGTTCTTTCTCATTCAAAGAGCGCGCATTTTAAATTTTGGCACGATCGCCGTGCTTTTCACGAAAGTTCATCGAACTGCACTCGAAGGAGAGAATATTACGAAAATAGTTTCGCGATGAATTATTGAGGGAGTCGAACAGTCGACTCATTATCCGTGATTTTGATCGGTTATCCCGCGACATGGACTCTTTAATTTCCTTGAGGACCGCGCGACGTTGAGCCGTCAATTATATATGAAAAATAAATAATCCGTCTCTCCGAGAGCGGATTTGTTTCGTGAAACGAAACGGACGAGCGTGACGTTGTTATCCGAATGTCACGCGCGGGAAAAAGGTAAAGCCATCACTGCTGGCTTGGGATCCGTCGCACGCTATTGCACCAAAATTTAGCGTTGCCGAGCAAGAGCTCGAGGACCGTTGAAAAAAAAAAAGCGGAGTAAATAAAAAGAATGGGGAACAAAGGAAAATAAAATATAGTCAGCTTCGCGCGCATTTTGCGAAAGACACCAAAAGCGCGGACTGATTCGTGCGTAAACACGCTCGGGTCGCGCGGCCCCCGCGAACGCAGCGCAGAAAATATTTTTCGACGAAAGGCGATATTTTTTTAAGTAATAAACATCTCGTTCGTAATTTGCGCAGCGGAACGTATGCTGTCTGTCGTCCCGTGTTGTGCGCGGTGCAAGTAATAAATGTAAAACTTGCGTGCTCTTAAAAACGGCGGCGTTTTGTCATTTTTATCGCCGCGCGTACACCCGTCACCGCACCGTCGCGCCATTGCGCAAGTTATTCGGAAATTATTACCATCGTATATATCATTACTTGACGCACGCATATAAGCACACCACACTGCAAATCCTGTGAATTTTTCAAACCCGCCCGTCCCTCGGCGACGGAAAATACATGGGGCAACGTGCCGAAATGCTGTAATAAATATGGATCAATTGGGGGGCTAGGCGAAACTGCAAACATAGCGGCAGTGGTTCGCATATTTAATGTACGCGGAATGTTAACAATCGTAAATCGCGAATTTCGTTGTCCTCATTTAAAATTTCTCCCGTTGACATTCATTATTTTTTGCGCGGACTTAATATTCTTCAACGTTATGATATCAACGGTGATTCTGCCATTTATGAATTTGTCAATAGCATTTTTGAGATGGATTCTTAACATTCGTTGCACAGTAATGTTACATCATTTGCTAACGTTACACCTAGCGTCCGTTATTTCTGTTACACCGCAGTTATTTCTGTTATTTCTGTAGTGACTATAACAAAATGATACCAGAAACCAATTGAGCTTGCCAATTTGCAAATTGTTTGCATATCGTTGCGGTTTGCTTCGCTTCTCTGAATAACGCTCCGTTGTTTTCATATTGGTATACTCTGATTGAGTATACGTTAATTCGACAAAATTATGTAAACCATATTACGCGACATACACTTGGTTTAGTTACTGTCATTTATGTTAAGCATAGGACTTAATTACGTTAATTTTGCGATATATGCGGTTAGAAAATAAGCCGGCGATGCTCGTGATAATTAGCTGCGGATCATAGTTTACCCTGCTATTTTAATATCGCGAAGACGTTTAGCATTTTCAAGTTATAATCGATGCCGTTAACTTCATGGCTTTGCTACTTCGTTGAACTTGAAGCTGCAGTAAGGCGATTTAAAGGATATTGCCTTCTATTTGAAAGTCCGAACCGAGTTTAACATCTAAAATACATGATGAGATATGAAGAGTACATCCTGATTTGCTTAACCTTTAAGTAAATAGGTGGTCTAAAGATATACAAATTGGTGTGCTTAAAATATCTCCCTAAAAAATTTTTGATTTTATATTTTTTACTAATATATTATAGTTAAAGTTAAACTTACATTAGTTATACATTATCCTGATGAAAATCTCTTGTAAATAAAAACTCTTGTTAATGCTTAGACAAGAGTCTATCAACATTTTTTCAGATGTTTACATAATCCGGAATGATAAAAAAAAAATTTGTTTTTCGAAGTCTTCTATTACTGATGGAAAAGTTAAAATTCATGTTACTGGCACGGTGGAAGGTTAAGATTTCTGAGCATCTGGGCAATACTTTTTATTTTTCTTTTTCAAAACAAAGTTTTAAAGGAAACTATGGAGTGCTATGGCGATCTCATTTAAAGGTTAATTAATAATAAGTTTTTTAATAGCAATATTCATATTGTTAATAAATGAATACATGAAGAATATCCTGCTGCTATCAGTAGAAAAGTTAGCGTTTAATCAATGTTTAGTGTAAAAATTTTTAAGTATGACGCAATCCATATTAAATAATTCAAAACTGGCAGACACGACGACGTTAATGTATTATAAATGAGTTTTTGTGTTCATTAACACATGCCGTTTAAGCGATTTAGTATTGTTCTCCGCTATCTACAATAGCTATAGAGTCGCTGATAAGTGCAAATATTTGCGTTCGTTGAAAGTTAATAAGCCACAGAGGTGCGTACAACGGCACGTGGAGGATTAAATCAGCGTGAAACATCAAGTACACTCATTTCTATTGTCGCTGATGACAGCGCCGATAAAAGCAGCGACATTCTTGGAATTTCGCGGAATGCTTTCCTGCGGCTGAGGATTATCAGAAGCTCGATATTGCCCGCCGTTGCTGTTATTACGATTCTCGCATTAAGATGCAAACATTTCACTCTCTCGATAATGTCTATCCCAGAAAAAGATGCTCCAAAATGTGTGTTTGATTGTATTACAAAGAGGACTGTCATTTTCATTAAGAAATGAGAAGGTTAGTATCATCAGGTTTATAAAAATCAGCTCTCCGAGCTATTCCAACTTTGGAATAATCCTCCAGGTCCATTTATGTATTATTTATAGGGATTTCATAAACTCCATTGCTTGTATAAACTTCGCGAGATTTATGTTAATTGTGAAATATTAATTTCCTTCAAATTTGATGAACATGAACGGAAGGTTGTCATCGCATACCCACATTCTAACGAGCCTCATATCCATATGTATGGTCACTGCTGACGTCTTAGATGACCATGGCGGCTAATGTTACGATCAATAATCATTGTTGCATCCTGGATGATTTAGGTGCCACATTGGGTGTTACCTATGGTATTTGGCGAAATACCTATGTAAATGGTTATACATTCATCCTCGATATCATGTTAGTCGTTGTGATATATTCTGCAGAAATACACACAGAAAGATATCATTCTATTGCTAATTGTAAGAAAAATTGATTATTCAATTTATTTTCTTCCTTTTAAGTAACAATTATCTTTAATAGACAATATTGTCTTGATGATATAATCTTATCTTAAAATATATTTATATTACAAATTTAAAAAAAACACATTATTATGTACTCAAAATAAGAATTTATTTTCTTTTAAAGAATATTATATAAAATTGATCGAACAAGCGACTTTATATAATAAAGTCGATCAATCAAAATCGAATTTATTTTCATTTAATAATCTTGAAGTATAAAATATAAAAAACCCACTAAGATTCAGAATATATTTTGAATAAATTTGATTGTTTCGCGGATTATCTCTCTATCCAAATCTATTATTACAATGCTATCGTTTCATAAACGATACTATATCAAGCTGTCCTTCACTCTGATAAAGTGAATTGTAATGTTCATGGCATTCTAATAACGAATTTAGATATAGAGATAACCAGCGAAACACATAACTTCTATATAGAAAGTGGAAAATCCCAAAAGTATTATCAAATTTGATGTTTGAAATGAACTTGATAGATTTACGGACATACGAGCTTTTGAAATACTTAACAACAATTATTACTTAATTATTACTTGCTATATACAGTACATGTTCTTTTCGTGTGTACTTCGATAATACGTTAACATATTAAAGTAATTAAACTAAAGATTTATTAGTTTCGTAATTCGCTACCGTTTCCAGTATTTTTAACATTAATCACAGTCTATCGGATACCGATTTATGACTGATCACTCGAAGATCCTGACGTGGATTGTCGGCATGAAACATTCATATTGATGGCATATAAGCTTGACAGTTACGCTGGCAGCGGGAATACTGATCGCACGTGAGGATTCCGCGGGATGATAGGAACCGCGAAACGATACATCGGCATAAATATTTTCTCTCGGCTCGATGCGTGGCATCACGAGGGTGAGAGTCGACAACTAGGGTGGTAGTCAACGTGAACGGCGACGAGCGTCGCGACGAGGGCGAGTGCGTCTCCATCGTGAGGACGAGGGCAACGTAAAGGAAGGGGGGAGAGAGAGAGGGAGGGGGGGGAAGGCAGAGACACACGGTAGCGGGAAGATGCGGAAAGTGTGTTTCAGAAGAGAAGAAGATAGACCGAAGGAGTGAGGAGGGCGAGGAGGTGAAGGATGGAGCGGAGGTGGAAAACGAGACGACGGGGAGGCGCGCAGGAGGAAGACTGAGAGAGAAGCTGTGAGGGAAAACCGGTCCGCTTGCCCGCTCTGCCATCCGCCGATCAATACACTTCCACTGCTGCGAACGGAGCCGTGAGGATGGGCGGGGACGTGAACGCGAGAAGAGAGTAGATCGGCACGACATCGGCATGGCGTGGCGTGGCCGCGGCCTGGCGCGGCGCGGCGTGGCGCGACGCGATGCGACGCGACGCGATGCGACGCGGCATGGCACGAGAGATGCTTGGCTGAACTGTGAGAAAAAGGTCTGTCCGGCCCGCACAAATGGACAGCCGTTCCACGCCAAACAAACTTTGAGCGAAATTAACAATGCGTTTGAGTTTGCTTTATTGAGATACACACATATATACGCATACGCATATATTTAATTTTTGTTAAAATAACATTATATAAGTGAATTATAATGTAATATGTGATATGTAGTAGTAATAATGATAATAATAATAATAATAATAATAATAATAATATGTAACGGCGCGCAAAAAAATACATACGTATTTTGTTGACGTTACTTAATATTTGTATTCATACTGACAGATGATTTGTTGAGTTTCTTCTCGGTGTGAGAGAAAAATTCTGTGAGATACGTATGTACCATATAAATGTTTAAAACGGCGGTGCATTGCGTGAACGAGAGAAAAAATCTCGGTATCGTCCCCCTCGCTCGATGCGGTTATCGCATTCACGGGATTTTTCTTCCTTGCGCTTGTGTTAAACATTTTGCGTTAAATATTTTGCAACGAAGCGGAGAATAAATAATGAGAGATTACGGGTGTTTCAGCAATGTGGCGGAGTTCACAGCATCATTGCATACCGATATTGGTATTTAATACTTCATCGGGCAATCTTTCAGATTTACACACATGGAAATTAAAATAAATAGGTTTTAATGCGAAAAACGTTACTTAGGAATCACACGGTTTCGAAATATCGTGAATAAAATTCATCATTGAGCCGGAGTTACATTTTATACTTTACCGCACGTAACCCCGACAAATTAAATGAATACATATTACAAATTTATTTCATTACCATACAAAATACAAAATATGTTATAAATAAGGCACCTAAAATTGTCTACCTTTTCGCGATACATGACACAGCAGGATTTATTTCGTGGTGTGTCGCTTGAAATTGAAATTCACTGCAGAAGAAGTTGACAGTGCTCGGTAATGTTAAAAACGATATCGATGTAGTAATAGTTCCTGACGACAATCAAAATTGCGAACGAATTGCTTTTGTTCGTTGCTCGTGTCGTACAATAATGCTTTGTTCGTAGCACTTTGTCACGCTTACGCGCGTTATCTCACCGGTGTATAACAAAGCTATATATTCATCGCACGCGTACGTTATTACTAATTTATAGACGGACGCGGATTCTACTAACAAATGAATTATTATCACGAATCCTTCCGTTCCTTCACTTGCAATTTTTCTTTTCGCTTCGGTAGATTCACTTGCACGCGGAAGTGGAACCAACGATCATTATTTTCGGATCAGTCGATTCAAAATTGGCTCGCACTACGCAACTCTCAGCAGGATCAATCTTTTCAAATACGGTTAAATCTTTTATAGAATAATGATTCTGAGAAACATTTTAGATTTTTTTCTGCAACGAAAAACAAACGAAATAAATTCGTATTTTTATTTAAAAATCGTTACGCACTATTTGTTTCGAAACATTTTATTTTTATCGACTTGTCTTGAGACTATGGCACGCAAAAAATGTAAAGCAGTAAACGGATCGATCAATCACAGTAGAGAAAACAAATTTAAAGCTCATTCTACAATTGAGTAAGCGTAATTGTATAATAAGTGATTGCAGTTGTAAGAATTGACCAATTAACAATTGAATATGAGGAGAATATTCGACTGTGGTTGGTCAATTCTCACAACTACTTATAAATATGATGATACGTAATATAAAATAGAGTCCCTGTCCCTATTAGTGTGCTTTTTGTATTTAAATAAACCATAAAGAAAACTAACACAAATAAATAAGAAAAGGTATTCTTTTATTAAGTTAAAGTTATTATTAATATATATAAAAGATAATATTCATCTAAAAAAATATTTTGCCATTTCGATTCTGTTAATTATCAAGAGAATTTTTTATTTATATACGACCAAAAGAAGATACTCTATAAAATAAAGGAATTTCATATAACTATAAAGTGCCGGGTTTAGGATTGCAATCTTCTCAATGCTAGAAGAATATCTTGCATGTTACTGACATTCGTAACATGTAAATGATAAACTTCTTCTAACAGATAAGCGTGCCGCTAGTATCTTGTATATTCTCTTATTTCAAAAGGCTATTCAAGATATTATAATAGAATTTTCTATAGAGGAATTTATTTTTTATCATAATTCATGCGCTTTTATTTTTATAGATGAATATATGTTATAAATACACGCGCCTGAATTTCCCACTTATCGACAGAATTTGTTTTTGGGTTCTATTTTTTAATTATTAAAATACACTAAACATTTTTCGAAACATGAAGAATTTAGTCTAATAATACTGTAAGATTTTAAGCTTGTACCTATTTTATTAATATGCTCTTTTATTAATATTAGAATTGAGAGCGTTGTTATGAGCGTTGTTATGAGTACATTGAAATTTTAAGTATAATTGAAATAATGATTTATGCAATATTAATTTAAATAGTTTGCTTACATCTATTATCTGTTTTAATAATTACATGTTAAAATGAATCAAATGTAGATAGACGATGTAGATAGACACATAAATAGGGGCACATTAATAGGGCCTTTGGAGGCTCTACTAATAGGGACAAAAACATTTTTTTATTTTTATCAAAAACATTATAAAGTATTAAAATTTTTCAGATCAAAGAATATTATAAGAAAAAAAAGTACAATAATTGAAAAACCGATATTGATTTCAAGCAGATAAAATTAAAGCTATAATATTTAATAATTAATTCAATTATAAGCAAATTGGCTTAAAAGCACACACTAATAGAGACATTAAAGACAATTACTCTCATGTCCCTAGTCATAAAATGTTGCTTTGCTTACATCTGACTTTTTTGTATGCCGTAGTCTTTATTAATGGTAAAGTATGAATATTTTTAAACAATATCGCAATATCACCGAAATACTATGATTCATACGCAAGTCATTCTGCTGTTTGAATGCCAATGCAAAAGCATGGTGAAACCGCATTTCTGTAGAATCAAGGTGATTCGGCGGATATATGTAGTTTTAGCCGGATACTATCAGCGTAACTGATTTCAATCGGCGTTTTGATATTTTCGAACAAATGATAACAAAGGATAAGCAAGTCATTTTTCCGTGCGAGAATTTATATGATTTTAAGATATAACACGCGATATAAGAAGGGATTGAATCAAAGTAAAAACTACTCGGGCAAGATAATAGCCGCGCCATTAATTTTCCTCTTTGGGTAACGTTACATGCTTTTTATCATTTTACCGCCGTCTAGCGAAACTGCATGCGAGACATATCCGAGACGTAATAATGTATCATTTCGACGGAGCTGCATATGAAGCCACGAACGCGGCGTCATAACTAGTAAGCCGAGTAGGTTCCTGGTGTGAGCTGAAATTTTAATAAGGCTCGTATAACATCCCCCTACTGTATGATGTACGTCACTCGAGAAATAGCGGCAAGACGTCCTCGCGTATTTTGCAAACAACCGCCTACTAACTTCTTATGGCAAACTAATTTTCTCACTCCAAGTCCAGCTTACGTTAATTACGTGACGCATCGTATCGGATTAAATCTGTTTGTTCAATAATCTTGCGTATAATATCACCGGTGTGCCTTGCAGTAATTTTCACTTTAAGTACCAGGAAATAAGGCACAGATTAATACGATATAAATAGGAGGCCGTATATCTCTCTTCGTTGATTCTTTCTTTACAATTTTCTATATAGTAATTCCTTCAGACAAGTAAATTAAATTCGTCCCTACTGAAAAAGTGTATTAATTTAAGGATCTTAATTTAAGACTCTTAATTTAATGAATTTTATGAAAGAACTTTCAAAACGATACTGAAAAATATACTTTGATAAAATATGCAAAAGCGAATGTCATGCAAGATTTTTTTATATTCGTAATACTATATGTCTATTATCACTATCATGATTCTTTCCCTTAAATACGCTCCACAAGAAAGATAGGAGAGAATTGAGTGTTATCGGCCTCTTGGAAAACATTACGTAATATTTCACTCCTGGCCGAACCGCACCCTGACGCACGCAATATTTTCCGTTTACCTAGTGCTATCGGCTTTAAGCATCTCGCATAGTGTGCGACCTTTCTTTATTATTATTAACCTCGTCGTTATCATTACTGTTATCGAGTCTCATTGGCGTTACACTCCAATCTCGTGCGTCTCGCGAAAAGCTGCGCCTTTAGAGCAATAGTCGTTTAGCGTGTCGCGGCATTAATTCGGAGTAGCGATGATAGTTAGCCGATTTCATGATAGTACCATCGCCATTTAATCCGCCTCGCTGCATCTAATTTCATTTGCGCTTCCCTCGTAAACACGTAGATTCTCTGCAAAAATTCCGTAAGATTCAATGGAATCGCGTTCCCTCATTTGGCACGATATAGATAGAAATTGAATTTTGCATCGAAACTTTGCATAAGAAACTTTGCATGTTTTGTATCATGAACGATTTTCATGTAATTTTCGAGGAAGATATTAGCAGCTGAGAAAAAAAAAAGCGATGTTTTTGCGTCTCAGGCAAGAAATTAATTTTATAATCTCACTTTGTGATTAAATGTGGAAGATGTAAAGGTGGAGAGAATTAAAAATATGAAACGGCTTTTTCAGGTTCCGTTTTTCTCATTTTTTTTTTTCCACATTAACACATCTCCTTCAAGAGTGGAATTTATTCTGTGGACTGTTTCTGTAACGTCACATCTGATTTAAAAATCATGGCATAACGTTTCACAACTTTCAAATTTTCTAAGTATTGAAAAAAAATCTACTGTAAAATTACTGTAACTTTCGAAAAATCGTCGACATTTCTCTGAAATACGTATCTTTGTTAAAATAAATTACGTTACTTTGATGTGCGATACGTGATATTTGACACGTTCAAGAAGACATTTCTTTTACGGTGACACTCCGCAAAATCGAAACTTTCGACGTTCGACGTTTCACGTGTAACAACCCAATAGTTACGAACGAAATCGATTTGGACATATGTTGCTACATTTTTTATGTAGCGTCTTGTTTCGCGTCTCTCTGCTGTCCGTTTGTAACTGTCGATGCATTCATACAAGATTTAACAGTATCTCACCATTTCTTGCTCTCATTATGTAGTAGGCAACTACATATTGTAATAAATGACGGTACAAATATTTCTTTTACTATCAGGAGAAAAATATTTTAATAGCGAGACTAATTACTTTATAGCTCTTATTTTATTAGCCAGCAGAACAAGCACAGTTTTTATATTGTAGGTTTTTGATGAAATTATATAAAATTGGCAAACATTTTATTGAGGATATATTTAAATTTTGAATTTTAAGATCACGTATTATATTGTCAGAAACGAAATAGTTTAATATTTGCAGTAGCTATCGCGAAATGTATACATATATAAAGGATGTGTACTAAAATAAAAATTGTATGAAATTATTAAAAAGGATTATGCAGAAAATGAGAGTAACAATGAATTATCTTTATTCGCTATTTAATTGTGCGGGATTTATTCGTAATAAATAATAATTTGTTACGTGAGTATTTATCGCGAGCTCGAGAAATACGATTTTACGTTAATTAAAATTCGCTACAGAGGAAAATTTTCTTTATATTAACGGGAGAAAAATGTTCGCACAAAGGATTTATTCGCGATGGGCGACAGCATTGCATTTCGACATATGTATATGTATATGACATTTCTCTCCCTTTATACTCTTCCTTTATTCTCTTCCTCTCGTTTCTATTTTTTTCTATTGCCCGCTATGGGGGATTGTCTTCGCATAACGTCGCGTTCACTTCTTGATGTCGCAAGATTCAAATTCTCTCTCGTGTATGTAAAAATATACCTAGATCGCGTCGCTTTCGCATCAGTCGGCCTTTTGTAGATTCTCTCACTCACTCACTCACTCACTTGCTCACTTTCTCACTTTCTCTCTCTTTTTTTCTCTTTCGCTTGCTCGTTCATTCGCTCTCGTTCTCGCTCTCTCTCTCTCTCTCTCTCTCTCTCTCTCTCTCTCTCTCTCTCTCT